>NC_051178.1:149761311-150061311 GCF_013339695.2 Rhipicephalus sanguineus | reverse complement strand
TCGTCAGAGCTCTCTGCTTCCGCAATTCATCATAGCTCTGGCACAAGCTAATAACGTCATTAACTGTGGACGGGTTCTTCGCCAGGAGCATTTGGAAAGCGTCATCATCAATTCCTTTCATGATGTGTTTGATTTTCTCACTTTCCGTCATGGCAGCGTCCACGCGTCTGCAAAGGTCGACGACGTCTTCTATATAACTGGTGAACGTTTCACCCGCGTCTTGTGCGCGTGCGCGCAAACGCTGCTCGGCTCGCAGTTTTCGGACGGCGGGTCGGTCGAATACTGCCGTGATGGAGGTTTTGAACTGCGGCCACGTTTGGACATCTCCCTCGTGGTTCCTGAACCAAAGACTGGCAACACCCGCGAGGTAGAACGATACGCGCGTTAACTTGTCTGCGTCGGTCCATTTGTTCAGAGCGCTCACCCTTTCGTAAGTCGAGAGCCAATCTTCAACGTCGTTGTCGTCTGTTCCGCTGAAGATTGGAGGCTCACGCTGCGGAACACTGCCAGGGCAGGTGGCAGGTGGTGATGGAAGCGTCTGCTGGTTGGCGTCCGGCATAGCAGAAGGTAGCCTCCGAGAACGAAGATCCAGGATGGTAGAGGAAACGTTACCCAGCACGGCTCCACCAAATATAAAGGAGATTTATTGGGCGTCGAGCTTATCGTTGGTCGCGTAATGCACCGAGCACAGTCCGCTAGCGCGAGGCTCTGCTGCACCCTCGATGCGGCTGCTTCTGCGCCGTAGTACTTCGTCTTCGTTACAATATATATATATATATATATATATATATATATATATATATATATATATATATATATATATATATATATATATATATATCCTCCTGAAACCTGAGCAAATTTGTGGCCACACAGGTGAAATCAAAACACATTTTTGGAATGCACACACATGCTGTATTAAACCAGAAAAAAAATTGTGTCTGTACGGCAAACAGTTTTTGCACAGCAGTGTGTACATTATAATGCACACTGGGTCTCAATGCACAGAAAACAAACGACACTCGCCCATAACGAAATTTTAGATTTGCTTGCGAAAAGCGCGCTTATTTGTTGTGAAACTGCCTGGAGAAGTTTCGCGCAGATGTGATGCAAAGAACGATGTTGCACGTGATGCACCGGAACTTTGTGCGCTGAGCATAGGCGTGCGCAGGGTTCCCCATCAGGGGAGGGGGGTGAAGGTTCATCGCAGCGCCCCCCCCCCCTACTAAGTCAATGTACAAGGCAGATTTTGCGCCTCTTAGGTGACTAGGGGGGTCAACTGATGGGGCAGATTTTGTGCCTTCTCTTAGGTGACTAGGGGGGGCGGCTGACCCCCTGACCCCCCCGTGCGCACTCCTACTGCGTTGAGAATATCCTGGGTTTCGGCAGCTCGAGGAGGATCCCTAGTTCCCAAGCTCTGAAATGTGGCTTGCTGGCGCAGTTCTTGGCTCAGAAGGCATGGGCCCGACCTTGGCTTTCAGCAGCTTCCGTGGTGACTCATTAGGGAGCTTTCGAGTAGAGTACGCAAAGCCTTGCATTGGCTTTTCGCGCAACTGCGCATGCGTCGTACGCTTCCGCTTGCGGGCTCCCGTTAAGTGACGAAAATAGCGGGCCTCAAACGCTAACGCTAACTTAGCGTACGCTATTCGAAAACTGCCTATTGTCAAATTCTGCACCACACCTGTCCTCCGGCAACAGGTAATGGGGAAGGGACAGCCTCATCGTATGAGAATTCTAGGTGCGAGGTGTCGTTGCTGGTCATTGACTCAAAAACACGTTTCTTTATCACTGATTCCTAGGTGAAACAAACGCCAAAGCTTAATTCCAAAGAGTAACGAACTGCATGAGATTGGCAAACATACGCAGGAAAAAGCACCCATTGAGACCGAGTGTGCATTATAATGCACATTTGAAGGAAATAGCTTGTGATAACAAAAATACTCGCTGTTAGGGTTACATGACGTGCGGAAATTATCCCTAAACCCTTCCTAAGTAGATTTAAACAACAATTAATAAATGTGACACGATAATTATTGAGCAATTTGTGAATTACTTGGACGCCATGAGCAGAACGTCGACAACGAGAATGACTCCATGTTTCAAAGCGGGAAAACGGGGCTTCCACTGTAGTATGCTTCCTGTATTGCTGACCAGATGGCATCACATGATAGAGCATGCGATTGCACCAGGAATGTTGGCTCTACTAGTGGCATGAATTTCGAAAACCGGGAAAAAACAAATGTGCATTTTAATGCACGCGGGGTCTGAAGAGGATATATATATATATATATATATATATATATATATACATATATATATATATATATATATATATATATATATATATATATATATATATATATATATATATATATATATATATATATATATATACGTGATCTGTCGTGTTTATAAGGAAACCCACCACCACCACAATATACTTGTTACTTTGACAAAGTCTGGTCCAGCAGACGAAACGTTAGTGAAAATATACAGTGCCAATCTATATCTATACTGGTGAAACAAAAATAGCACTTCAACTGTTTTTCTATTTTTATTGCTAAGCTTTACTAAGAGCCAGCTCTTTGCACGTGTCACTTCAGCTTGGTACAGTATACCTTAGACCATGCAATGCATAACGTTCCCGTGTGCTCGGAGACCCGACTTACGCCTTTTAATGAGCGGGTCCGAGTCCGGCCCGGCCTGCAGCCTCAAGCCCGGGCCTTCTCAGGCCCGCGGCTTCAAGCCCGGGCCCGGCCCTGGCCCGCGGCTTCGAGCCCGGGCCCGGCCCAGGCCCGCGCCTTCGAGCCCGGGCCCGGCCCGGGCCCGCACTTTCAAGCCCGAGCCCAGCCCGGGCCTGCCGAAAAACGCTTCGGACGGCCCGGCCCGGCCCGGCCCGGGCTTTCGGGCCGGCCCGGGCCCGTGCAGTGCTCTATGGAGTAGTCGCCAGAAGTTCCTGCTCTGAATACCGGAGTATTGCGTGTTGAAGACGCACGATAAACTGCGTATAACTTCCGTGCTCTTATTTGTCTCATTATCCGAACCAGGGAATCGTAAGATGCCAAAGCTAGAACCCTTTCGCGAATTCTCGGGAAGAAAAGTTCTGATCAAAGATGTGTTCTTTGAAGTTGGTACCGAACCCAGCGCCTCTAACACTCACACTGAATTCCAATAAATCAAAATGTTCTCGCCTGTTTTCAGGGACTATATCCACAAATGTATTTTCCTTACGGTACGAAGAACTTTATTCAAAGCATCCTGAGAAGGGCCACCCCTTAGGGCGACACCGCGGGGCGCTCCCACGTGGGGACAGTTAGACCTAGCCTAAGCGCCATTCTATGAGAAAAAAAAACTTAAAGACGATCTTTTTTTCGAAGGAGAAGAAAAATGTCTGACAGCTTCGACTCCATAATTAGTGTATTACAAAACATGAGTCCTACAAATATGGCGACACTGATGAAATTATTTAATGACATGGCTCCAGAGTGTAGGGCAGTGTCTGGATTTTGGAACACCGCCTGTGTGATGCCTACATGCCTACACTGAAGCCAGAAGAACTCATCTTCCTCTTGCTTTCTTCTTTGTTCAGAAACTCTGACGAGCTGTTCGGCGTAAGGCAATGTTCAGTTTATGGCTTCAGGATTGGGACAGCTATCAGAAAGTATATGAAGAACAATTTCTGCATTAGGTTTGTCGCGCTAGTAGTTAGTTCGAAAGAGACTTGTGCCCACGCATGAGTACATACTCGGAATATTATTAGAATCGCCACGACTCTTTCGAAAGAGCGTCTGGTTAACCCCCCTGCCTTTTCGTACCCTCTCTCTCTCTCTCTCTCTCTCTCTCTCTCTCTATCTATCTGCCTTTCTCTCGACTCATTACTGAAAGACGGCATCTTACAGGAATTCTAAAAGAAATAGGTCCCAGACTCTTAAGCCGTAACAGAACCCTGTACCCAATGCTAACCAATGTTAAGGTGATCGATAGCGCCCTTCAGGGATTCCTGGAAGAGAGTAACATTGTGGAACATTACTGAATGTATTCGATAATCCTTCATGTGCCCACATTTTTGTAATTTTCTGTAAGCCGACTTCGTATTTATTCCATTTCGTGCACGTGTCTACACGTACTTCACGAAGTAATATGTTTTGTGGAAGCTGCTTCGTGAGCTGCATTTCCCGCATTCATGTAAGACGATGTTCGATGTGTTTTACGCAATATCTCTCCCGAAATGTTTCAATAAATTCGCGTCACCTGAACTGTTCTGAGCTGTTTCATCTTGTTCTGAACTGTCTCCTCCGGTGTGTTGCTGAGGTATTGCTATAATAAGTACGTTGTCTTACATTTTCTTTCCATATTCGGGCTATATTAAAGACGCCCCATTTGCTCTGCGAAACTTCCATTGGAGACAAAATTAAATGCGAGTGAAAAAGCTAAGATATAAATGTTATAAACGCAACTGAAACTAAAAAGGTCTGGCTGACTTATATTTGCTTGCTTGTCGCTTTATTTGAAGGTATAGCTGAAGCTTGCAAAAGGCTCTAACTTATAAAGCAACACATCGTTCAACGGAAATACGAATCGAAAGTTAGTCAAGCTATGTGCTTTGCACTGTTCGCCTTCGGAGATTCAGCTATGTCGTTCAGTGACAACCAACCACCAGCTTCAGTGCGTTGAACTTCTCCGCACTCCTGTGATTTATATACATATATATATAAAGCGCGCAGTCCTGTGAGATATAACGACTCAATTATGCTATCATCCCGCTAGTTTTCACTACCCACGCATATGAATCCCAGCAAAGGCCCTGTAGAACTTTGTGCATGACGTTGACCTTTGAGTAAACATTCGAATCGCTTTTATCTTCTATACTAGCGGATTCATTCTTTTTTTTTTACGCTGTCATTTTCACTGCTGTATACATACGCGTGTAACAAACTGCGCAACTTTCCACCTAAATGCAGCCTGGTGGGAGTGAGGTAAAGGTCAAAAGCGTGTGACATTTCGGACACGCGAACGTCCATTCACCTCTCCACGATTTCGTAATCTATATTTTTGCAGTCACGGCTTTTTATTTCTGGCGTTCACAAAGAACGTCCGAAGTGTCGTCTTAGAGTGACACTATTTACAAAAGCTTTTACGTACGCGCCAAACCCCCTTTCGAGCAAACATCTTTTGCGTGTATCGTGAATTCAGTGTGTTTTTATCCCCCCCCCCCGAATTTACGTATGAAGGGCTGTCGCATTGCCTTCCTGCCTGCCCGCCTGTTTGTTTGTTTGTTTGCTTGCTTGCTTGCTTTTCAACACGACAGTGTTTTATGCCGGGGTCCACCAAGTATATTGTCACGAAGTCGTGACGTCGACGAAGACAGCAGTCGGCGTTTTTAAGATGAAACTGTTTATTTGGCCGAACTTGTGGCCGGGAAACAAAGTTAATTTACAGCAATACACACGGTATGCGCTGATAGCGGCGAATAGAGTGTCGACCGTCGATCAACTGACGAGCGGTCAAGCGCGTCGGCTTTTATACAGGCGCTATCGAACTTTCCAGCGATATCGCTGGTGGCGGCGTTATCTCTTGACAAAGCTGGAACATTCGCGTGCGGTGCGCCATCTTAACGGAACGTTCTAAAACAATCGCGAAACTTCTTACACATCGCGGCGCGGCCTGCGCAGTGCATTGCCCACAGTCTTTGTGGGTGAAGCTTCAACTCATGAAAAATAAGACGCGCGGCAATATCCGTTACGGATATGACGCTGATAAAATGGGCGCCAATAGGCGAGAAAGAAAAAAAGTCAGTTTCGCCGCAACGGCGAAGCAATGAATGCGATAGCAACAAAGTGGAATGCAACGCGAAGAACGGAAAGCAGCTCGAAATTGCCAGCGCGTCGCTCGAGCCCAGAGGACGCACGAAAAGAACGCACACAGGACGAGCGCGAACTATCATGCGTCACAGCTCGATACTTGAAGCACACTGCTGAAACATAAAGCAGGGCGCACGAAACGAACGAACAGGTACACACAGGACGAGCGCGAACTAAATGCCGCAGTTGTTACTTATTTCTGTTTGAACAGCGCGCTCCTTTCGCAAACGCAGCCGCTGCAGCAAGCGAAGTGACCTTCGTACGCTCTGTGACTTCAGCGAGGACATCGCGGGGAAAGCACAAGACATACAACCTCCCGATCCACCCCCCCCCCCGCCCGCCCCCCTTCTTTCCTTGAGGTCAGCGCACGAAGGCGACCACGCCCTGTAGGGCAAGGAGCATCGTCGTTCGCAGGAGCGGGGCGACGACCTTTAAAGCCCAGCGCCCAGTGCCCACATCGCGCCATCTGGCTGGTGAGTAAGAAAGCACGCTGAAGTAAATGGCGTATATAAAGAGCAGTCAGCGGAAGGGCAAGGTTCTCCCTGCGCAAATATTAGAAGAAGCGAGCGAGCTGGCCGACGACCTTTAAATGCGCCGATTGCGTTCCTGGCGCCATCTCGCTGGTAATGAACAAACGCTTATAAGCCACTGCAGTCTCCGAGTCCGGCCAGCGGTAAAGGGTGCGTATATAACGCTCGCCGTTAGCTACCTCGGGGATATGCGTTTTGTGGCGTAGTAGTTAGCGCCACGTGCTGCGGAGTGAGAGGTCCCTGGTTCGATTCCGCGTTTCGGAAGCATTTTTCTGAATTATCTTTCCTTGGGGCTTATATATATATATATATATATATATATATATATACACGGTGCATGACGGCGGCGGCGAGGGACAAAACCAGCCGAGACTGCCCATATAATTGCTATCGCAATAAAAACAAAGGAAAGATCCGCCGTTGCGAATCGAACCCACGACCTTGCAGAGTGACGGTAAGTGCTTGTCGCGCAACCGACTAGGCTACCTTGGTAGTTGCTGGTCGCTTCGCGAACGCGCTTTATATCTTTCACACATTCTCTCTCGCACGGTGCTCTCTGTTGGCGGTGTAGGTATAGGCGGGGAGGAGCGGGGTGTTGCCGCCGTCTGTGAGAGGTGAAAAGAAGTAATACGTCACGATCGACACTTACTAGCGCTTACTTCGAGATTGCCCACGATCTCGGGTCATGGTTAAAGCGTCTCGAAACCAGTGAGGGACACTGGCCGAGCTGGCGTCGACGAGGCACCCTAGACGCAGTTACGTTCTTTGCCTTTCGCTTCGAGTTAGCTTGCGCCGGCTCATCGGAGTAGTGCAGCTTCCACATGCACCAATGGGATTTCTCCGCCGCCTACTGCTTCGACTGCGAGAGCACCGACTAACAAAACTGCTGCAATACGCGTTGCAGAAAGGACACGATTTCGACGGGCGAGTGTCGTGCCTTGGTGGAGCGAGACAGAGGCCAGCGGGACGCACGCGTTTGCGGCTCAAGCTACGAACCTCTGCCTCCCGTGTTGCTGAAGCGCAGTGTGGCAGTGTATGCATGAGCACAGGCGTCGGTTACCCATTGCTAGAAAGCGCACACCGTGCCGTTTGTCTCCTTAATTGACGACAATTTGAAGTGCATATCGGGTACCAGTGTTGATTATGAGATTGTTGATGTCATCTTTACGCGGGATTCACGATTCGCTGTGTCCAAATATATGTTCACAACTTCAGTTACCACAACGGTTTAATCATGATCATGGGCGTTAGTCGTCGCGATGGAGACGTGCCACTAGGCGTCAGCATGGGTGCATCCACGTCAAACGGTGCTATAGCTGCCAAACACGAATAGACATTGTACAAGCTCTCATATGTCACTGCCCAATAAGCACTACTTCTGTGAAGACACGTTTCACTTTCGTGTTATACCGATTCCTATGACGGAAGGATCAGCCATGTTCTTTTTATTTATATATGAAAAAAAAAATATGGGAACGTAGGCTACGTTAGAACCGGCTATCCCATTTGTTTGTTTGTTTGTTTGTTTGTTTGTTTGTTTGTTTGTTTGTTTGTTTGTTTGTTTGTTTGTTTGTTTGTTTGTTTGTTTGTTTTATATATGAGAAAAAATATTGGAAGGTAGGTTACGTTAGAGCCGGCTATCCCATCATCATGATAGTAGTATTGAAGACAAGAAAATTAGGAAGACTAAAAGAATAAGCAAATGAAAATAATCAGAAGCACTATTTACATATACAATATGTGGCGTATAAAGCATGAGCAGAATCTAAGGGCATAGTCCATTACATATAGCGGATAGAGTCCGTATATATAATTGTTTTTGTGCACTTACATATATCATGACTATGATATATGTTCATTAATAATTCAACACTATTAAAGGGAGCAATAATAACGACTATAAACAGTTCATTACACTTGTGTTTGTTTTAATCAGCAAGGCACTTGTCAAAAAGAGTGGTGACGTTGGCTTGCTTGAAGAGTGTGGTGGCATTTCAGTCCTTAATGCATCGCCTTCGAGTAGTCATGGCCATAGTGTAAGAGACGCTGAGATTTTTTTTTGTATTTTCGCATCCTTATGGGGGCGATTAACATTCTTTGGATACGTGACGCACTTTCCGAGATGCTTCTCTGTTTAATAATTGTTTTACCAACTTTATTACCAACTTAGGACAGTGGGTTAGGACCACCCTTTGTTTATTCTGACAAGTTATTTCGAACAAACATTGCCAGAAATGCAGCTGCCAACCAACATTATTACTTCCCACAAAACCCTACATTTCGAAACATTATTATTATATCGACATAAATTATTTTTCTTTTGAGTTCTAGTGTCACTATTCTAAACTGCCCTGTTCATGCTAACTGTTCATCTGTCGTTTCTCGTGGCCCACCGCACAATACTTGTATTCTCTCCTTTATGTGTTTAGTTTTTCTTTTTTCTTTCATCATTACGTAATGTCAAGATAGCAACTTCAAAGTTCAGCAATAAATTGTTTGCCAATTCCCCCAGCGTGGGTAGTTGCCTTGTTGCAAAATCATCATGATTACCCTCGAGCACGCAAAACAAGCGCGTGCGCCGAGAAGAAGGTGCGAGGAAGAAGCAAGCTAGGGCTTCAATCGTATAACCGCAAGCATGTCAAGCTCTAGCGAAGGTTTCCTGTCCACTTCGGGGGATAGGCTGCACAAACCCAAACTGAAGTCGACTTCCAGGACAAAGATGTTGACGTCAGTTCCAGAAGCGAAGCCAGAAGCCGGAGGAGGTTCGGCCTCAGGCAAACAAGTCGAAAAGCGTTCGGGAGGCAAGAAGACTTCCGGACACCGGACACCGGCGAGCACAGAAATACCTTCGAAGCAATTTTCCCGGGAGAAGCTGACGCCCCAGGAGATTACACGCGCTGCTCCAAAGAAGCACATCACCTTACCGGATGGCCAGTCTGATATAACCAAGTCCAGCCGCAGGAGCATTCAAAAGGTAATTCCTCACATTCCTCGAACTTATCGGAACAAACGCAAGACAATACCTCGTGCTAACAGCGGAGTGAAAGAAGCAGCCAAGTCCGCCGAGGGCTCATTACGGTCCGCGAAGTCAACGTCACTGTTGGAAAGCGTCCCCGCATTTCGCTTATTAGACGACGCGAAGGCCTCCGCACCTCCACTCACTGGCGACATTCCACCCGGCAAAGAACACAGTTCAAGTGACGACGCCTTCGAAATAGAGCATCCTCTTCTGCGTGTCCCCACGTCTGAAGACCTAGAGCGGGCCGAAATCAATCCGGAGAAAGACAGGGATCCTGCCCACTTCACACGTCACGGGTCCGGGCGACCGTCTAGCAGGATTAGCTTGGACGATCCCCACGACCGTTCGCAAAAGCGCACCAGGAGACGCTCTTTGGCAGGGAAGCACGAAAAGAGAAAAACGTTATCGCCAGGCGCCAAACACAGCTCGACGTCATTCAGTGCGCCTCAACTCGCAGAATCTGGCGAACGTGTTCCCCTCGTTAGCCGCGAACAGTGCAAGCAAGCCGCCATCAGCACTCAAGCCAGGCCCGCCGTCGCCTTAACGTTGGACGACATGGCGGAGTCGCACAAGAACAGGACTTGGCTGCCGGGCAGACGTCCTTCTACCGCCACGCGCACAAGCGTGGCGCGCGGTGACGTACGTCCCAAAAGGTCTGCCGCGTATGAAGAGGCCCGTGCGCCCCTTTTGCCGGGTGCCATCCCTGGAGACTACGAGGTGCTTGGTGACCGCATGTCCAGCGAGGAGTACGTTCTGTATCCGTTAGCGGTTTTCCTCTTGGTTGGTTTTGCGCTGGTCGTCATCTTCATTTTCATTCCCCGAAACAACGTGGCGAGGCGCGCCAATCCCCATAAACATGGACTCACGGGCACCTGCGAGTCACCAAGCTGCTTCAGGGACGCGGTCTACCTTAACAGCCTTCTTTCGTGGGACAAACTAGACCCGTGCGACGATTTCTACGCGTTTGTCTGTCGACAGTGGGAAGGCAGCTACGCAACGCCATCTCCAGGGTCCTTCGTTTCTGTGGACGACGATTTTGCGGCTTTCCTCGAAGGTGAATTTTACGCCTACCTTCAGCAAGATTCCTCGGGAAAGAACAGCCACCTACAACCAATCATCGACCTCCACCGCAAGTGCATGGACAAAACACGCATTGAGGATGCAGAGTGGGATCCTTTGCTCGAACTGATGTCTCGCGTTTCTCTCGATGGATTCCCACTGACGCCCCCGGTAAGGAAGACCCTCTCAGTGTGGCGAACGGCAGCGAAGATACTTCGACTAACGGGAAGTGCTGCGCTACTTGGAGTCGGGATATGTTCCAAACATTCAACGGTGCACACCGACATCGTGTTAATAGGGCTCCCCGATATGATAACCAATAATGACAATATCGATATAAATGAAGCCGTTCGCCTTTACACCAGGAGTGCTTTTGCGGCCATGAATTCGTTGAAGAAGCAGTACATGCCACCGTCGTTCACTCTAAGCATAATCAAATTTGCGACCGACCTGGAGAAGCTCGCCGACGTGACGTCCACGGAAAATGCTTCCTCGGTGGACTCCTTGCGGTCACTGCCGCAGCTTGCCATCTTCCTGGAAGAGATTTTCAAGGACGTCAATTCGACTCTTTACTCCGGCGAAACAACGGAAGCCATGTTACAACCTGCCCCCGCTGTAAGCGAGATAATACAACTCGCTGACGACACCGACATCGCCACCGTAATAAACTACCTCGGCGTTCGACTTATGACTCAGGTCTCCCCGTTCGTCCCGCAATCTGGACTCGACGAATTTTATAGCGCGCTTCTTTACGGAAAGCGTAGAGGCAACTTGCCTCGCTGGCAGCTGTGCCTGCGAGCCGCGGAAAAGGCTCTCCTCCCACTGACGAACCTCGCCGTTCTCACCGATCTCAACGCGCACGTCTCCATATCCGGGCTTCGAAACCTCGCGAAAGATATCATCGCGGAATTCAAGAACGACATCGACGCGTCTCCTTATTTCACGCCAGCGTCCAAAGACATTATTCGAAGCGTACTGAACACGACACGCCTGCTAGTCGCCGGACCGGACTGGCTGAACGACAGCGTTGCAATAGACGCGTACGTTCGGGCGCTCTCGGTGAGCACTGTAAGCGATAGCAGCGCTCTTGACACCTACGTGATCTACCACGAGCACGATTTCCTGACATCACTCGCTCGGGGCTCGGCGCAGCGTTGGAGCCGTTCCACTTTCAGCACAGACTGTTGGTACGAGCCTTACCCGGACACCATATACGTTCCCTTGCTAGTTTTTAACGTATCGAGAGCCAAGGACGAGGGCGCGGACGCCCTGCAGTTATCTCGTGCAGGACCCCGTCTGATGCGCTGCGCCTTCGATGCGCTCATTTCCAAGACACGCGCTTCGACAGGAGTGAATGACCAATGGCTGGAGGGAGAAACCAAGGCCAAACTACGCGAGGTTGAGGCGTGCCTCGACTCACCTGAAGCTTCGCTGTTGGATCGCTTCAAGAGAACGCGCGATGTGCTCGCGGCTAACTTTTCTTTCGAGAACTTCATTGAGGCCGCGCGGACGTCTCGGCATCCCCTTGCTCTTATGCTACCGCCGAACCGTCTTGTGACAGAGCAGCGGCTCTTCTTCATCTACTTGATGCTTCAGAGTTGCGAAAAGAGCGGAGGCGCGGAGAACCGCGCTCCCATCGCGAGTAGCGACTGGAATATCGTACTTCGGAACACCGAACAGTTTCCGGTCGAGTTTAGCTGCAGCTCCGAAACTCCCATGAACGTACAAAAGAAGTGCCTAAATGTTTAGACGTAAATACTCGTACCTTCAGTGTTCAAAACGTTCCTCAATAATTATATTGCAAAGACGGATATTATAAGTCTAATTGCATCTTCGAGAATACAGCGCTAGAATATTACCTGGTGGACAACATGGTTAATATTTAGGCTTTTTTTTGGTATATATTTTCGACTGTGTCGAACGTATTACTGCGTAGAGCAAATCACAGAATTGTAAGGTGGTATGAATCCTGCGTGAATGAAGGGGGCGTTTTATGTGCTTGCGTGGGTATCATAAATATTTCGTCATGCATTGGCTGTATACTACACTGCCGCTAGTAGCAAGCGTATTGCGTAGTTGTTTTACCATAAAGCGCGCCTCATGTGACTTACGTTTAGGGCACGTGCTGCGCGTTCTTGCGCTACCACGTTCCCTCATTCGATTACGCTAAAGGACAACAAATAATACATTGAATAATTTATTATGCCGCGACTGAACTCTGGTCACGCAAACCGCGACATTTTTCGACAGAGTATGTGATAGATACACTACAATTTATAACTTGTTGAGCTCCTGTCCTGTGTCCGTCTTCTTCGCGTCCCCGTTATTTTAGCGCTCCCTTGTTCCGTATCAAATAAAACGCCAAAGCTTCCGCGAACTGCGATAAAAACTACAGGACGACCAAAGTCATATGGCTGCTTCGCAAGTGTAAATTAGTCGTCCCTTTTCCTGCGAGCGCGTTTTAGTGCTTTCAGAAATGCTTCAACCATGTTCGCTTAACACTTTGTCAGCTGTCATTGAAGGCAGGCGCTAAGGCATATCTATCTATCTATCTATCTATCTATCTATCTATCTATCTATCTATCTATCTATCTATCTATCTATCTATCTATCTATCTATCTATCTATCTATCTATCTATCTATCTATCTATCTATCTATCTATCTATCTATCTGTCTGTCTGTCTGTCTGTCTGTCTGTCTGTCTGTCTGTCTGTCTGTCTGTCTGTCTATCTATCTATCTATCTATCTATCTATCTATCTATCTATCTATCTATCTATCTATCTATCTATCTATCTATCTATCTATCTATCTATCTATGTGTCTGTAACCGCGTTTCTGTTATCTGTATTACATAAAGCACAACAAAAGAACAAGATTACATCACGTCACTCTTCGAAAAGCTGACTCGTTAATGATGTGCGTATGTTAGGGCAACTTTCGCTTCTCTGTGAAATGTTCTAGGACTGTTAGTTGTTGATGCTGCGTTATTTTTCTTCCAAGCACTTTGCCTGCGGCCGTGTGTGAGCCTAAATGAAAGCCTGAGGAGCCATTAGAAGCAGGCATTTTAGTGGAAAACATCGGGAACTCGTTCTCCATTAGTCAGTGCCGTATATGTGATATCAGCATATAGCCCGGCAACTCTCGAAATGCTCCATCGGATAATGCTCGTTGCTGGGCAGAGTAAACATTGAATCTCAGTTAACAACTGTATAAAAGTGGACACGACCGACCTTCGAGTGGTGAGTGTCATCTCTTCTCAGACAATCTACTGAACGACGCTTTAATTAAAACTGGTCTACTAAACTGTCTTTCAATTAAGACTTTACCGTCCGAGTGACGGAGGTCTGCCGCTATACAACGTCGGTCGTCGCATTATCACTAATGAGGCACGTATTTGGCCGACGTGTCCGAGCCACTTTCTTTTACAGCGAAAGCTGTTATGAGATCATTTCACCAGCCGTTTTTGGCGCCGTAGTTGTCCGCCGCCGCCGGTGTCCGTAACCAGTATCGCTCAAAATAAGAAAAAAACGAAATAAGAAAAAATTCCAGGATGGAATGAGGTTCGAACCTGGGCCCTCTGCGTAGGAGCCCTGTATTCAACCTCTGAGCCATGCCGGTGCTTGAAACTTCTGTGCAAAAAGGTCCTGTACAGACTTCATGTCGGGAAGGAACCACATATGCATTATAGCGTGGTAGAAGAGTAAAGTAAGCACCAAGCGTCGCACAACGCGAATTCTGTAACCAGGTGTCACACAATGCGAATTGCGCAACGAGTACGTTGTTGAATGCTTCCAACCCATTACAAAGGGTTCTGCCATAATTCTTCATCGTCATCAGGCACAACATCAACAAAGTGCGCATAATGCCTTACATGCGTTTAGCAGGTCCGACGTTCTCCGTAGAATGACGAAAAATTGCACATTGCCTGCTGCCCCACTTCTCAAAAATTACAATGATTTATAGCGTAGTGGGTTCCTCGCAAAAGCACTTGTATTGGTTGCCAAGGAAGCCCATAAGCGCATGATTCATTTCCTCGGGGTCTCAGTAAAGTTCTTCGCGCCCCCCTCCCCCCCGTCTCTCTGCCACGTCAAGGTATGTTATACAGCATGACGGGACAGGGAAATAGCGACCGGGCGTCACCCAATGCAAATTATATAACTGGTGGGCCATTTAAAGATTCCAACCCATTACAAAGGGCTGAGGCATAATTCTTCATCGTCATCAGTCGTTGCGTCAACAAAGTACACATAATGCCTTACAGACGTGTAGTTGGTGCCTCGCTTCTCCGCAGAATGATGAATAATGGCTTAGTAGGTGCTTCCCAACTTCACAAAAATTGTGATTTATGGCGTAGTGGGTACCTTTCTAGTGTACTTGTATTGTAGCCCCAAGAGAGCTTAACGGGCTCTAGAAACGCCGCTCTTCCAGCTTTCGCTGTGACTGTGCTGCGGTTTCAGCGCAGGCCTGGCGTTTTTTTTCCAATTACGTGGTATTATTGGGCTTGGAGAAGGACACAAGAGACTTCTTTTTTATTATTATTATTCTTTCTTTTCGACGTACTCCAGCAACACGAGTAATGAAAGTTTTATAGCTGCCCTCCTTAAAAAATGGTGAAGCTTGCACTAAGTCGCTCGAGGCTTGAGACAGCGAAGCTAGATGATTCTTGTTAAAGAGACAGGGCGTGCAAACACGGACACAAGAAAAAAAGTCAAGACACCACAAATGGCGACTAACAACTGAAACTGAAGTTTCAGTTGTTACGTTACGTTTCAGTTGTTTCAGTGTTGGACGACCCTGAAGTCTAATCTGGTTGCTTCTAGGTTGTTGCTATAGGCTTCAGCTAGGTGATGCTAGGTTGTTTCTAGGTTACTTCTAAGCGCTGGGAGATTCGCGTTAAACCGCAGATAGTCACGCACACGGCACCGATGTCCAAGGCCCAGAGATAGAAACTCGCGCTTAAACCGAGTGTTCGCACCTCCAATAGGTCTACGGGCACGTCGTCGTTCGCGTAGGGCTTCCATCGCTTCGGGGTCTTCCCATAGCCACCGTTGCCCTTCCCGTCCCCTAGTATTCTCCCGTTGCACGTACCGCTGAAGCACACCGTACAGATGCTTGAGCGAAGCTTGAACATTCGGCCACGGTGTTTATCGGCGGGTTAATCCCGACTCTTTATTAAAGCTTTACTCAATTAGCGGTTATGTCCACCTAGAAATCTTAATGATTGTTTGCCGTACGTTTCTTGCCTTCTTCATTTTTAGTGGACGAGCGCTCAGAAGTGGGATTTGCCCAGTTCC
Organism: Rhipicephalus sanguineus; assembly: GCF_013339695.2. Taxonomy (NCBI): domain Eukaryota; kingdom Metazoa; phylum Arthropoda; class Arachnida; order Ixodida; family Ixodidae; genus Rhipicephalus; species Rhipicephalus sanguineus. Next base: position 150,045,545 of record NC_051178.1, on the reverse strand, counting down.
CGTGGCACATACCCGTTCATGATGACGATAGTTTATTTACACATTTGTACGCAGTACGCACCAAAGTTTTTACGGCCGGCTTAAGCAGCTTCGCTCTTATTAAAACACTGGCTCTTGGACACTTTTCAAGGTGTTTGATGGGAAAAAGATTATAACCCGACCGTTGTGTGTGCGTGCGGGTATGCGCGCGCGCTCTTTTATACTGCGACACGGCGGCTTTTCGTCACATGACCCTTTCGTGTCACGTGACGCCGAAAGACTAATGCCATCTTCGACAAATCGGCCCGCGGTGCGCACCGGGGCACCAAGGCGCTACGATGATTGTACGAAACGGTGCACCGGGGCGCCCCGGTGCGCATCGGTGCGCTTTCATGAAGATGCCATGACCTTGAGCCCCTGTCCGTTTTCGCGAACGCGCCTCACTAGCCTTTCGGTGAAGCTCTTTGACCAGCGTTGACACTGACTGATCATGATGGTCCCATTCGCGGAACCAGGAGCTTTCTCGGTCTGTGCCCTGAAAAAGTAGAGCTATCGTTCTAACAATCTCGATGTGATAAGGGATTATTATACGCCCCCGCGCTGTCTCCGGTGTTTGAGATCACTAATGTCGCTGTGTGCAAACGCCTATAGTCACATGGCAGTTTTTTAACAGCGAAGTTGTTTAATCTAGCCGTAATGTGTCTGGTCCAATCTCGAAAAATAAACGGGTATGCGCGGCAGAAATTGGCTAAATCTCACTACTCACCACTGGTCCACTAAGAAAAAAGAAGGCAATAGTTAGCCCAACACTACATACTAAATCTTCTGTGTTAAAGGGGCACTAAAGCGAAACAATGAATCGATTTACATCGATAAATTGTGCTCTGAGAATTCTAACGTCGGTAATTTCGCCGTGATACGTTTATTAATAGAGGAGAAAATGAAGTACAAAGTTTCATTTTTAAATTTCGCGGCGAAATCTCCCCACGTGACGTCACGAATTTCGAAGTGTATTTGTCGCATTTTCGCGCCATTGGTTCAAAAATATTACTCCAACCTTCGTTTGTTAAGTCTATGGCCCCCTCAGAGGACAATGTGCTTCATTTTTACCGGTTAGGAACTACGTAGTCCCTAGCAGGCGCCGTCAAATTATGTGGCGTCACGGCGAATGGTGCGGAAACTTCAAGGTGGCGTCGCCACCCACATTTTGTTTTCGCGTGTTTTCTCGCTTACTAAGCGTCTTCACGCACCGAGGGTGGTGTTTTTGGTATCGTGAAAGAGGACTTTGCTAATATGAGAAAAATCGTTTTGTTCTTTAGTGTCCCTTTAAAAGACGCAAATTTCGAGCACCTTAGGTTTCCATGGAATAGCACATGGTGTAGCACAAGGCAATTAGAAGTCACGTTAACTAAACTGCGATGCAGAATACCGTCACTGAATTTTTACTTGCACAAACCTGGTTTCGTTCTTCCCCCCAATGTAACTATTGTAATCAAGCAGTAACGGTAGAGCATTTCTTCAAAGAATGTCGCAGATATCGAAATATAAGGCAAAGATTTCTGAAACCACCTTTTCAAAAACATGGCCTTTTGCTTTCCACATCGGCATTACCCTCCCCAGGGGCGTCGGCCCAGGGGCACTGCAACAGAGGCATATATGATGCCGTATTTAATTATATAAAAGAAACAAAGAGACTGTCATGTTAATGCGTAATATGTTTCATCTACCTAAAGCTGTTTTTACACCAAGGTTTTCTGTTATACCAATGTTCAACAATCTTCCACTACAGCGTGTATCATTATTTTTTAGTACAATTTTGTTCAATCTGTTTCTTTTATTATTATTTTTTGTCTTACGCACTGTCTGTTGCTCTCACTATAAAGGGGGGGGGGGGGGCTTGTCGCTCTGCCAAGCTACTCACTGCAGTAGCTTTGCTGTGACTGCTGCATTCTTTTTTGAAAGAAATAAACGTTGAATTGAACTGAATATTTTAAGTACATCTACATATTATCATTTATTTATTCGTTTACATTATCTGTATTTATTTAATTATTTGTATAATTTAACGTTTGTTTAATTAGCATTTTATAAAGCAACCGAAATTACCACGGATATTTTTGCTAGACTATAAATTATCTTTCTCGCATTTCCCTCCTCCCATTTTTTTTTCTTCTTCTTCTTCTTCCATTTTTTTTTTTTTTTTTACAAATTCTACTGCCGCACGATTCGTGGCCGATCTCCCCGTGGTGGGTTGTTGCATTCTTCCAGGAACCAACTAACCAACCAACTGGGGAGCGGGAAAGGCAACGGCGTCTGCGAGAAACTATCATCATCATAAACGGGTATGTGCCATAGAAATTGGGTAAATCCCACTACTCACAACTGGTCCACTAAAAAGGAAGAAGACAACAGTGAGCCCAACACTAGGTAACGGGAAAGGCAACGGCGGCTGCGTGAAGACTCCGAAGCGACGGAAGGCCTATGCCGACGACGACGTGCCCGTAGATCTATGAGAGGTGCGAACGCTTGGTTTCAGCGCGAGTTTCTGTCTCTGGAGTTTGGACATCCCTGCCGTGTCTGTGACTGAGTGTGGTTTAACTCGAACCTCTCTGCGCTGAGAATCAACGTAGAAACAACATATCATCAGCTAGATAAAACCAAGCAACGACCTAGAAGCAACCTAGAAACAACCCTGATCACGTAGCTAAGGACTAGAAGCAACCTAGGAGCAACCAGATTAGTCTTCAGAATCATACAGTTTCGCTGTTTGAAGGCTTGAGCGGCTTAGCGCTTAGTGCAAGCTTCGCCAATTTTTTTAACACGAAAGTGTTTTATGCCGGGGTCCACCAAGACTTCAGTGACGTATTTCCGTCACGGAAATGACGTCGAAAAAATATACACAATCAGATGGCAAAGAAAAAAAAGGTACGGGCAACTGGCATCGAACCCGCGACCGCTCGGTCCGCAACAACAGATGCCGGGCACGCTATCCACTGCGCCACGGTCACAGACTGGAGGCTTTACGAACGCGCCTTTTATATCCACCACTCTCCCGGTCGGCTGGGTGGTGTTGACCTCTGGGAGTGGTAAGGCAAAGTAATTCGTCATTGCTGTGGCCTCCACGACGAGCACCTGCAACGCGTTACGCGTCCGTCCCATTCAGCGCGTTTTCAATCGAAGTTCAATTTTGTCAATGGCTTCACACACCGCGAGGTGGTGACCTTTGCCCAAGCGTCGTAAAAGCGTCGGCCTCGCTCAGCATCACGCTAATACAAACCAAAAATAGCTCTGCGACGCGCGCCTGCCTCACCTGGCTGTCCCCGCGTTCCCCGTTGTCGCGCTCGCCCCGAGAAAAATTGCGGCCGTGCTACCGGGGTGACACGACGCGCTTTGCGTTTCCCTCTAGTGCGGCCGTGGGTGTTCAATCACATTTTAACATGCCGCGGGATGGCGAACAAGCTCTGCGTCCAATATGCGTCGCTCTTCTGGCTATCACTCCTCGTTCACTGATTACGCTTTCACCGTTAACTACTACAGCTACCACAAGGGTTTGTTTAATCATTTAACATGGACGTTAGTCGTCGGGATGGAGATGTACCACCAATCATCAAAGTGGGTACATACACGTTAAACGGCGCTATTAGCTGCCAGACATTGTGCAAACTCTCTTATTTCAATGTACAGTAAGCATTCACTTACTTCTGTAAGGGCATGCTTTACTTTCGTGTTATTCCGATTCCCCTGACGGAGGGATCAACCGTGTTTTTTTTTTTAATCTGGCGCACTTTCTTTGCAGTCCTGCAAAATTAAATCGCAGTTTCTTTTATCACGGAAAGAAACTATTTGTATACTATTTACTGCGCTTTACCACTACTCTATAGAATATCTCACGCTGAAGCGAATACATCAAGAGTTGTACAATTATTTATTGTTCATTAATTATTTAAGCTCATCTTAGAAACTACTCTGGGATGGTCAAGAGGGCAGTGAACAATACCAAGTAGGTTGCGGTCTTTTAAAACACGCGTGATCTTTATTTGTTTTTTTAGGGGCGTAGCTCCTCTTAGTCTAACCTTGTCACGTCTCCGTTGTCCGGCGTAAACGGATCTCCCGTATGATGCAATAGATGGCGCTGTCTCATAGAAGCACTGTTTGAAGCAAGGTCGGGCTGCCTTAGAACGCGTAGTTATAAAGCGAGATTCAGTAACGAAGATGAACAATGTACATGCTGCGGGGGAACTAAGGAAACGATGGAACATGTACTGATTGAATGTGGCGATATTCACCCAGGTATACGTGTGGGCACGAGTCTACATGAAGCCTTGGGTTTTAGGGACAACAATGGAAAGCTGCACACGTCCGCGATAGAAATAAGAGACGGTTAGAGTATTGGTGGCAGAAAAGTAGAGATAAAGAACAAAAATAAATAATGGGGGAAAAATAAGGTCATTCTGCCTTAAGAGGCAGAGAGATGGACAGTGAATTTATATTGTTTTGGTATAATAACATAGATTTAATCAATGTAGATAAGGTATTAGGCCAACATGAAACAAGGAAGCTTTTTTTTTTTCTTCGAGCCTGGTGGCAGACATGTCACCGCCCCGTTTTAAAGGGGACGCTCATAGCATCCATTCATCCATCCACATACAAACTGCAGTTCAGGGACGATATTCTAGATGGCGCTGTACACAATCTGTGTCGTCATCACCATTTCTCGTCTCATTTCCTAGATGGCGTTGGTCCAATAGAATTGTGTGCAATATGACGCTTGTGTGAATCGACACTAGAGGGCGCTGGAAGTGCCGCTTGTAGCTTGTAATGAGGAAAACAACCAGGGGGACTCTTTGACAGGTAGTATAGCGAAAAAACAGAGAAAAGGTAAAAGAAGGGAGAAGGCGCGTGTTGCAATTAGTTACATTAACATGCAGGGTGGCAGAAAAAAGGCAGAATGGTTAGAGATTGAGAGACAGTTAAACAAGGAACAGATAGGTGTTTATGCGGTTACAGAAACACACCTTAGAGACTTGGAAGAGCCACCACATATTGAAAATTATGTTTGGGAAGGATGTAACAGGATCACATCAGAAAGGAGAGGTGGGGGGGTTGGAATGCTAATTCATAGCAGAACAAAATGGGAGAGAGTGAAACAAACGTGTTCAGAGCACATATGGGTTTCGGGCACAGTAGGTGGAAAGAAAACGTGGCTAGGTGTAGCTTACTTGTGGACGGGGAATAACTGCAGAGAAAAGAATCTGGAGATAGTGAAATGCATAAGCACCGATATTAAAGAATGTGGTCATGATGCCGAAATAATCCTTCTAGGGGACATGAACGCTCACATTCATGACCTTGACGGATATTCAGACACCAATGGCAAGTTATTGCTAGATCTCTGCGAGCAACATAGTCTTGAGATAGTTAACGTGGGGCCTAAGTGTGAGGGGCAGATCACGTGGGAAGTCGGAAACAGGCAATCGAGCATTGATTACTGTCTCATGACAGAAGGAATATATGACAAACTTAGAGACATGAGAATAGACGAAGAAGGCATTAACAGCTTGGGTAGTGATCATAAACGCATAATATTACAAATGGGATATAAAACTGAAAATAAGAACATAGAATCAAAGTTTGGCAGCTCGTATCTAAATGACAAACAAATAACAAATATAGCCGCAAGAGTCGAGGAAAAAGTAGACGAACTACCAGGCAAAGACTGGAAGTATAGTGAGCTGCTACATGTAATCACGAAAGAAATGGAAATAGAGAAGAAAACTATTTGTTGGAAAGGAAAGAAAAGGCCAAAAAGTTGGTGGAACAAAGAAATCCGGGAAGCGATCGAGATGCGACGTCAGGCATCACGGGAGCACAGACAGGCAAAAAAGGAGAAGCGGCCACAGGACGAAGTTAACCAAATATGGGAAATATATTTAGAGCAAAAATCCATTGTGCAGAAATTAGTCGAGGCAAAAATTAAAGGTGAAAGTGAACGCTGGATGACAGAGATTCGCGAAAAGAAGAAGGCCGCGCCTAGGATATTTTGGAGCCACCTAAAAGCGCTGGGTAGGAAGTCTGTCACAATGCAACAACATATGGTAGATGAAGGAGGAAATAAATTCGAAGGATATGAAGCGCTAGGTTACATTCGAAAGATAACAGCCGATTCGTTTAAAAAGGTCCCCCAGGGGATTCCCCCGGTGAGTAAAAGTACGCAAAGGAGAGCAACCGACGAAGATGTAGTACTAGAGAATTTCAATTGGAAGAAGGCCGAAGGAAAAATTCCTAAGCGCACTACTCCGGGCTTAGATGGGGTTCCCGTCAGCCTCATTAACGAACTCGGACATAACACTAAAGAAGCACTGCTGAAAGCCGTAGAAAAGTGCTTACAGGAGAGGGAAATACCAGACAGTTGGCGAAAAAGTAGAATGAACTTAATCTATAAGTATAAAGGCAAGGGAGAAAAAGATTACATTCGCTCGTATAGACCCCTAACAATTACATCGGTGCTATACAGGTTGGCGATGCAGGCAGTAAAATTAAAAATAGAAGCGTGGGTAGAACAAAATGATATTTTGGGAGAACTTCAGAATGGATTTCGAATCGACAGGCGGTTAGACGATAATCTGTTTGTTCTTACCCAGTGTATAGAAATATCTAAAATAGAAAACAGGCCCTTATACGTAGCTTATCTAGATATCACCGGGGCGTATGACAACGTTAATCAGGAAATTTTGTGGGATATATTGAAGGAAGTGGGCATAGGTGACGACTGTGTACAGCTTTTGAGAGAAATATACCGAGAAAATACAGTTTGTATAGAATGGGAAGGAATAAGTAGCAAGGACAGCGTTGAAATTAGCAAGGGGCTGAGACAGGGATGCCCTTTGTCCCCGCTGTTATTCATGCTGTACATGGCGAGGATGGAAAAAGCGTTAGAAGGTAGCAACATTGGATTTAATTTGTCACACAAACAGGTCGGAGCGATGGTTGAGCAGAAGCTTCCAGGTCTATTTATGCTGATGATATTGTCTTATTTGCGGACAGTCAAGATGATATACAGCGACTGGCAGATATATGCGGAAGGGAGTGTGAGGCTCTAGGACTAGGATTTAGTGCAACAAAATGTGGATTGATGATATTCAATGATCACGGAGACCATACGGTCTTAATACAGGGCCAAAAAATACCGAGGGTAAGCGAGTACAAGTACCTCGGAGTATGGGTAAATGAGGGGGATAGATATATGGAGGTACAAGAGAAAGCATCGGTAGCAAAGGGAAAGAGGAATGCTGCAATTATGAAGCACAGAGCTTTATGGGGATACAATAGGTACGAGGTGCTTCGAGGGCTGTGGAAGGGTGTGATGGTTGCGGGGCTTACATTTGGGAACTCAGTGGTGTGCATGAAGTCAGAGGTGCAATCAGGAATGGATGTAAATCAAAGGACGGTGGGCCGCCTCGCCTTGGGCGCTCACGGGAAGACGACAAATGAGGCGGTGAAGGGTGATATGGGATGGACAGGCTTTGAAGTGAGGGAAGCTCAGAGCAAAATGAGATTCGAAGAGAGGCTGAGGAAAATGAAGAAGAGTAGATGGGCAGAGAAGGTTTTCAGGTATTTGTATAGAAAAAGCGTTGACACGCAGTGGAGAAAAAGAACTAGGAGGCTCACCAGTAAATATACGGCTGGCAGTGCGGGCGATATGACAACAAGGAGCATTAAGCGGAAGGTCAGAGAGGCGGAGAAGACTTATTGGATGACAGCGATGGAAAAGAAGCCGGCTCTGAGTAACTACCGAAAAGGAAAAAACGAAATAAGGAGGGAAAGGTTTTATGATAATTCGAGGGGAAGCGCTTTGCTGTTTGAAGCAAGGTCGGGCTGCCTGAGAACGCGTAGTTATAAAGCGAGATTCAGTAACGAAGAAGAACTATGTACATGCTGCGGGGGAACTAAGGAAACGATGGAACATGTACTGATTGAATGTGGCGATATTCACCCAGGTATACGTGTGGGCACGAGTCTACATGAAGCCTTGGGTTTTAGGGACAACAATGGAAAGCTGAACACGCCCGCGATAGAAATAAGTAAGAGACGGTTAGAGTATTGGTGGCAGAAAAGTAGAGATAAAGTACAAAAATAAATAATTGGGGGAAAAAAGGTTATTCTGCCTTAAGAGGCAGAGAGATGGACTGTGAATTTATATTTTTTGTTATAATAACATAGATTTAATCAATGTAGATAAGGCATTAGGACAACATGAAACAAGGAAGTTTTTTCTTTTTTTTTCTTTTTTTTATCCTTCGAGCCTGGTGGCAGACATGTCACCGCCCCGTTATAAAGGGGACGCTCATAGCATCCATCCATCCATCCTCTCCGATTGGCTGCTGCGCGGGCTGCGCGGGGATGCGCGGGGAGCGAGCGCCTCTCTCATTCTCCTGGATCGTCGCCGTACGTGTCGGATCGTTGGCGGAGCATGGACGATGCGCAGCGGCGGGCGCTCGCTCGGCGGCAGCCAGGCGGTTCCCGTGACGGTGCGCGCCAAGGACGCCGCTGCGAAACGGGCTCAACGAGAGGCGAATCCCGAGACCATGATTGCTTCAGGAGCTTCGCCCAAGCTTTTTCATCATTCACCCGTGGATATGCTGTAATTTTTTAGATCTTGGCCAGAGTTAGCTGGAAGATCTTGTATGTGCGAAGAGGAACTCTGTAAAACAGAAGTGTTAGCTGAGACACAAATCGGATTTGGCAAAATTGAGAAAAGGCACATTGCACCAACACGATAAACATTTTTTTTGCGCTGCAGCGGCCACGGCAACGAAAGGTGAGCATTACGACCGAAGTTCTGCAGCTATTGCATAAAAAGAATTAAAGTTAAAACGTAAGCAGACGGTTCGTCCGTTACACGTTTCACTTGCATTAATTAAAATGAAAGCACTCGACAAATCATTAATGCGTCTCAAACTGTGGACGTCTCGGTGCAATTGAAACTGAAGAAGGAGATGGCTAGTTGCGGTCGTCTAACCTACCGTCATCTGACCGAAACGTGATCCTCGCGTTACATAATTTATAATGCAGCATATTACGAAATCAATCATGTTCTGTGAATTCTCCATTCGCAAGCACTTTTCCACAAAAAAGGGCCTGTACTTTGGACATATAGGCTTGAAATATTGCACCTTCCTCAATGCTTGCTCAATATTACGGATATAGGTCCACAGAGAATGCTTCCGGCGACGCGAAATTCTAGGAAAACAGTACCAACGGGTGCGGCTGTCTTGCTCAACAATTCCCATTTGCATAACAATGATGTCCATATTCGGCATTCTAATCTCGCGATAACGCTTCAAACACGGGCGAGACACGAGCTTTCATTCGTGCGCATACATCGCTAAGGCCTCATATAACCGTGTCCGATAGCCCGTAACGCCCGTACCGTCACGGAAAGCCAGTGCTGATGCAAGTCGCGCATGAAACGCACAGTTAACCGCTTCGCCGCGCCGCATTGGAAGCCTCGGCAAGAAAAAGTAACCGGCATTCCTAGAATGAGTCAGCGAGGCGAAAACGGAAAAAAAAACAAAACAGAAACCGAGCACGCGGTGTTGCAGCGCGTTTCCGTTTTTGTGTCCCACCGACAGAGATGTGAGGCAACAGGAAATGCGCCAGGGTCTTTCTACACGTGGAGAGAGGCCAAACAAAATTAGAAACAGAACCGAATCGTATACAGCGATCCGGCTAAATCAAGCAAGCAGGCAAGCGAGCTACAATGAGCCGCGTGGTTCTGTGGATGCGAACGCGGCATCAGAACGAGAGGTTTCCGATAGAGCCGTCGGAAGCGGCGGCGCTTCCCTCCGGACACGCTGTCTGGAACGCGGTGGCCGGGCCGAGAAACGATAAAGCTGACCCTGGCGCGAAGAGTCGACACCCGGAGAGTGCGTGCGATGAAAGATACATCTACGTGTGCGACTGCGCGTGGGCGAGAACGGCGGCGACAAGTTCGTCGATGCGGCGTTACGGACCGCTTGCGGCTCACGCCGTCAACCGTACAGCGAGTCGCCCGAGATCCCCAGTGGTGCCATCGTCTTCACGACTTCTCTATCTGACCTCTGTATCGCCTCCTCACTTCCCAATCACGCTGAGTGAGCCGTGTGCAGGACGGGGTTCGTGCGTTTTCGTGTCTGCTCATTTATGCCTCGCCGGTTTCGTACTTGCTTCATTTCGCCATGGGATCGGTGTCGAGACAAAAGTTGAGGCGTTGCTAGGCTCTCAGTGGAGCGCTACGTTTGTAGGCAAAAGTTCTGGCGCGCGATACCCGATGTAAGAAAACGCGGCTTGCGGAGTACAGTTCTTCGCGGGTTTTCATAACACCAGAAGTAAGTTGTACTCATAAGATCTACGAAAGATGTTCGACATCGACCAATACCAAAGCCATCTTTCAAAGCAGATCGTTGTGAAGAAAAGCTCGTTAATCCGTGTTTTGTGTAACATGCTACCATACTAATAGATTCTCTACATAACAGCTCAGATGTATAAGCCTTATGTTATTATTGATTGTTTTCTTTTATTGCGTGTTTGTTTGTTTGCTTAAACTTTCTATTTTCTTAAACGCGGAGATAGATAGATAGATAGATAGATAGATAGATAGATAGATAGATAGATAGATAGATAGATAGATAGATAGATAGATAGATAGATAGATAGATAGATGGATGGATATATAGATGGATGGATGGATAGATAGATAGATAGATAGATAGATAGATAGATAGATAGATAGATAGATAGATAGATAGATAGATAGATAGATAGATAGATAGATAGATAGATAGATAGATAGATAGATAGATAGATAGATAGATAGATAGATAGATAGATAGATAGATAGATAGATAGATAGATAGATAGATAGATAGATAGATAGATAGATAGATAGATAGATATGAAAGGGAACATTCCAAAGCTGCTAATCAGATTAATTAAAATAAGGAAACAGAGACAAAGGCAGTTCACATAAGAATCGCGTTCGGAAAACACTGCCAAGAAGCAATGTGCTTCAAGTCTCTTAAGTATTATGGAAAGATACTGAATAAACAGCAACCCATGATGAGCAATACTTCTGACATTTAGTGAATTCAGCGCCCAATGAAATAGTTAAGTGTCGCAGTATCGTAAGTTTGCCGAAAGAATAGGGGTTATCGTAGATCAGACATCATCACAAAGCTTCGCAGGCCAGTAAACGTCTCCAGATTTCCTTAAATCATCTCTATTTGCCCCACTTTCCATGGCATAGGATCCTATATATGCCAGGGACATTATAGACCATATTGTGGATGCTCGATATGTCTGTGACCTATATTCTTGCCGCAGTACGCCCTGCTGATAATTTTGAAGCATGCGTTTGACGTGGTCTATTGGATCCATCTATACTTCCCCCGGCAAAATTATCTTGAAACGAATCCACTTTTAGGTGAACATCTTTGTAGAAACAGCGCTCACTAGACGACGACAAAGTAAAAGAAGGCACAGGACATTCTTATGCAGTTTAGGTGAACACTTGCTTCTCCGCCACAATGAAATTTCATCGCAAAGTTCCTACTATTTTCAGTGCGTCTAAAGAATTATGCGTGCGGCACTTGAAATAACAGTGATAAGAAAACGTCTTGGCGCTCTATATTGCAAAGGAGAACTGGGAGCTCATGCAAATTGACCCGCGGCTAAGTACCCTACCTTCACACTCCCATGATCTTTAGGATCAAGAATCATTGTTGCTGCGAAGAAAGAACTACCCGGGCGTGTCGATATGCGCTGTTCATTTTATTTTATTTTTTTGCGACGGCAATTCGTATCCCCTATAACCCGTGTCCATAATCACTGCTGCTTGGATGTTAATAAGCTCAGCGAAACTAGTTGTAGTCAAGTTCACTTATGGAACAACGTGTTTATTCAGGAAACAGCACGTTAATAATACCATAGTCCCTCAATAGCTTTTCCGGTCACGAAACTGCCGCCTCAGCTTAATATAGAGCTAGCGGCGGCTGATAGGGGCGCCACAGTAAAAAAAAAAGGCCACCCAGCGGAGCGGCCGCCGTAGGCAAAGCTTGTATTTTTTCATACGTGGCGGCAAAAAGCCCCGCTTTTTTGAGACAATATTTACAGTCTATTTTGTCGTAGCAATTATACGAACTAAACTTGGAACTGCTGAGAATGTTTTCTTACCGAAGAGAAGGCGCATACAATAAGCATAAAATCTCAAATTCAGCTGGCGGCTCAGTACCAGCTTAAACCTTTTGTTACTGCAAAATTTGTCTTTATTTGGCTCACATAAAAAAGAACTTGGGCGTTACTGTGATGCGCTGTACAGAGAATGAGACATAAGTGGCGTTACCATTAAATACATGACAACCTGGGCTCATTATCGTGCACTGTTCTTTCCAGAACTTCCGATTGCACGCGTGTCGTTCCAGCTGTGGTTACAGAGTAATTTTACGCAACAGAAAATGTTCTAGGAAGTCAGCTTGCATTTGCCGGTAATCTGTATGGAACAGATACATCAGCAGATCGTAGCCGTCAATGAAACGCTTGCTTTATGGGAACTGTCGTCGGTTTCAGCCCACGAAAGCTTTGCTAGTTTCCGTGCGTATTTGTCCAATTGTGCGACGCAGTTTCCTATTGAAAGCTTGTTTGTTGTCAATATCTGCGATGAAAACCGCGTAGATTAATATGTCCCCCTGACTATGCACTGCGCTTCTTAACCTCCATCTCTCACGAGCAGGGTGACGACGATTGACGCATGTTTGCATTCAGAGCCGTACTTTCTTGGCGAACCAGGACGCTTAACAGGATTGTAATCGCGATCTTTCTTTGAAGTAAATGCAGCCGTGCAAACTCTTATAAGAAAAAAACAGATAATTTTCGCCTTCACTCAGCACTGGGGTAGTGTAGAGCCCAAAAGACATCTTAAAGGAGTACTGACACAGAAATCTTGCCACTTTATTTTTTTGTTAAAATAAGTCCGTTTTTCACAGCTGAACCCCTCCCCCTCCCCCCTCCCTTGCACACGATGGCTCTCGAAGCCGTTTCAGTAGTTTCAATGGCGTTCAAACTGTCCGTGGTCGTGACCTACGCTTAAAGTAGGCTTAGCCGTGGCCGTGGAGCACACGAGAAATGGCGTTAGCCTCAGGCCTAACGCATTTCTCGTGTGCTCCACGTTGCGGCTTGTCTCTTGGCAACGATACGGCGTCACCGTTTATCGTGAAATTGTCCACACAGATGATGCCCGATGAATCGAAGTGTCACGCACATGCTTGGAATCTATGGTGAAGTTGTCCGTTTCTTGCCGCGTTATGTTTCACTTCCAGTTCTCGAACTACCCACATAGCGATACCGTTTTAGCGGTGCCCTTGTAGCCTAAACGGCACCTAGGTACACAGCACCTAAACGGCATCGTCACGCGAGCGTGCCGCTTCAACTGGTACAATTCCTGAACTTGGCCCTTATCCAAAAAATGCCCCCACCTCCCCGAAGGGAATCGTGAGGAAATGCGAATGCATTTCTTGCGCCGAGAGTACACGGCGTAGTAATTTTAATGGCGTAAAGCTGGACACATCGACGCGCTCAAGTGTCTCCCTTTCGGGCGCCTCTTTCAACGAACGCTTCCTACGTGCGTTCGTAATCACCTCAGGGATGTTTCCACCGCCTTCAATGCAGTGCAAACACGTTTAGAATGCGCTGTTTTCAGGCTGTGCCAAGGCAGCACAAACGCTACAAACGCGTTTCAAACGCACTGCTTTGAGGCGGTGGCGCAGGGAGGAGAGAGAGCGAACGCGGCGAGAGAAGGAGCAGTGAAGCACTGCACCTACCCTCTCCTACACTCTCTCCACACACGCGGGAGCTCCGCCGAGCTCCTGCGATGCGAGCGCCCTCACACGCCAGAGCGCGCTCCTCCTCTCCACTCACTCTCCGCCACTCCGCCCGCACCACCTGCTCCGGTTGCTAGGGGCGAGGATAAGCGCGCGCGCCCGCAGCTGTTGCTATGGGAGAGGGAGTGAGAGCGGAGAGGCGCGCGGACAACGCCGGACGCCTGACATAGCCCGACTAAGAAATGCATTCGCATTTAAAAGCAATCACAGATACATAGTACACGTGCAACCTTTGAGCTCACGCCGTCCGCATCTGCGGCGGTCTCTGCGGATTCAACCCGGAGAAGGGTGACCTCTAAGCAGCGGTGGCGCCGCGGCGCGGCAGCTTTCCGCGCCATATGAAGCTCGCCCATAGCGTGACGGCGAAGTTTCGTGACCAGAAAAATTATTGAAGGACTATGATAATACGAATATCGCTGGCGTACGAGCTAACCAGCGCTGAAGCGTTGTCAGTTGACTTATCATAAGAATTGGTCAAAATATCTTTGATGTCTGTATTATTTTCCTCAATTAGATGTACAATCAACTGTTTCGCCTATGCTTGTTCTCTCAATGCCGTCTATCGACGTCCAAATTTATCGCGAGCATTACGAATTCAAGCTTTTTGTACAGACGAGTCGTACTTCGGAAAAGAGGAGGCAAATATTCTACGTGTTTACGCATTTCCACCTCCCTCCTCCTCCCGCCCTTTTTTTTCACCCTCGCATATATCCGAGACCGCTGAATTTGTAGTGCAAGGCGAATCTGAGGGCAAGCGCATTTTTCCAGATAAAGAACGTGATATGAGTTTTACAAGTAGCTGCCTTAAATTTCTGGATTACAGTTGACTTGCTAGTAGGGGTGTGCGAATATTCGAAAATTTCGAATAACGAATCGAATTCTATTCGATTCGGTACTCAAATCGAATAGTGCATATTTGAAATGCCGAATACTTTTCGAATATTTTTCGAATAATCAGCAACGACGGAAAAGGCCCGAAGGAACGAGACGTTGGAACAGCGAGGTGTGACTGTTCTTGTTTTAATCACCGATTTACCCAGATTCATGCAGCCCGTGAACTGACGGGACTATCACAGAATGAAGGCGTTTTTGCTTAAAACTCCAGCGTCACCGAACCGCCAGCATCATAAATCCACTACATGACATGGCATCAATGCACCAGCATGACAGTCATGGCAATGTTAACTCATGGAACTTGCCTAATATTGATGAATCAGTTTTATTTAAAAGCTGTTGACAAAGTACAACGTTGAATACTGTAGTCACTGCTATATTTTAGCCTGCAGTATACAATATATTTCGAAGGCTCTATAGTTGCTGCTGTAGGCGAGCTGGCCACAGTTTAAATAATTGCGGTACTTTTTCTCTGTTAAAAGTAATCGTAATGTTCCTTTGTTAAAGCTTGCGAATATTTGTTTCAAATAAAATGTTGTGAAATTCTTGGGCTGTATAAAAAATTGTTACCTTGCCAGTCTAGGGCTACTTTGAAAATGGTTGTCTTACTATTCAAAAACTATTCGAACAATATTCGATTTGTATTCGTGTTCGATTCGGGGTCATCACTAATCGATTTGTATTTGATTCGGCTCTACATTCACTATTCGCACACCCCTACTTGCTAGAATTAGAAGCTGAAGATTTCTTTAAAAGATTTGAGGTCATTAGGAATCACTTACATATTAGAAACAATTAGGAACCAAATTCGCCCATCAACGCCCGCTGACGGCCTGTCTCCGACAGAACTGCACCCTTTTTTCAATGTTGCTCAATTTTAATGTTCTATGAAACTTCCGTAAGAACACTCGGCATCTTACTTCGTGGTTCATACCATCCCCGAAAAATTTCACCATCTCCCACAAAAGGGAACCATGTGGGGATGCGAATGAGCGCATGAGCCGACTTAAAGTTCCGTTCATCACGGGCACCTTGCCCGATGTTAACGCATCCTTGCATGTGGAGCACACCACGAATTCACTGCAGTTGCTGTTGCTGTTACTCGTCCCGAACTCTTGTTGGAGCACGTCACGCGGGTTCATCGCGCGTATAGTGAACTGGAACATATAATCGCGCGTCTGCAGAATCTCGTTCGCCGACGCCAACACATGATTGCTGAGAGAGTGTAAGGGGGAGAGGCCACAGCCTCTTACCCAGCCCCTTACACAGGCCCGAAAGCGCTAGCGTGTGCCAGCACACGTGGTTTTGTCTGGGATACGCCAATCTAGGGCATCTTACGGCAGCCCGGGCCCCTGAAGTGCTCTGCACGTACCATCATCAAGGCGGTCGGAGAAGAAGACGAAGAAGACTTTTCCTTGGCGCGAGCGAGCGCTCAATGTGTTACAGATGGCTATAGTAATTTTTAGAAAGCGGACGGTCGCCAATGGAACTACGGACAAAACCCAGCGCAAAAGCTGCTTCGCATCTAATAAACCTTCTTCATTAACAGCGAAAGCCTTATATGCTTCATTCGAAACGGTATGAAAAATACTCCGCGACCTCTCAAGCGTGCCTTGAGGCGCGCGAACTCCGCGTTCACTTCGTCTTCGCAGCGTTCACGTGACTCGGCTTACTGGTGGCTATGGAATAACGCAGAAAGCGCGCGTTATTATGATGTTCAAATAGTACTTCTTAGGTGCATTTTAAAGACGATAGTCTTTCGTGGGGAACTTAAACGCAGAAATTTTGGTCTGTCTGTCTGTCTTTCTGTTTGTGGGCACGTCACTCGATTCAGCCACACAGCCAAAGTTGAACCACTTGCCCAAGGGCAAGCCATCTTGAACAGCTGACTATAGGTTCATACTTGTGTACATTGTTGATCGAAAAGCAAACATTACGCATATCTGAGGCGCAACACCACTAGGCAAGTATTAGGTGGTGTGTTCATTTAATAGAAAATACATGGATACGTAATTCTAGAGACCCTAGTTTCTTAAGCTGCGTTGAAAATGCGACTGCGCTGAAACTTGCCTTCCTCCGTGCCCCCTGCACGAGCTCATTGTTGTGTTTCGGTTTCGGTTCAGTATTGCACTGTACGAATGCCATGGGGCGCCGCTCTGGCATTCCTGTTTTACCCGGGCGACGTGTAAATAAAAGGGTGTGTGGAGAGTACTCGTTGAGTGCGGACGTTTCTTCTGCTTCGACTCTTCACGCCAAACCGCGTGTTCGGGCTGGCTGGCGTCCCCGCCGGTCCGTTGGTCACCGCCGGTCTTCGCCTGCCTGTGCGCTGGGACTACCAGCCCGCAACACAGCACTCATGTTTTCCGACGTATTGCCAGATGGCGTCTATATCTCACGCAGCGCCTCTTCAATCGTCTTTAGACGACATTTGCAGCGAAGCACGCAGATACGCGGCCATTTTTTTAATAATATTTCGTCTGCACGTCTTTAAAAGGCCATAAAAGCTTTTCGCCTTCAAGCCTTTCAAAGTGCACAAGGGACCCCGGTAATTTTAATTTCTGCAATTAACGAAAGCATGGTTTAATCAAGAAAATTAAGCAGTTGTGGAGACATGCCCGTCATTCGTCGCCGTCGTTATTATTATTAGTAGTAGGGGTGATAGTAGCAGTCGTAGTCATAGTAGTAGTAGTAGTAGTAGTAGTAGTAGTAGTAGTAGTAGTAGCAGTAGTAGTAGTAGTAGTAGTAGTAGTAGTAGTAGTAGTAGTAGCATTAGTAGTAGTAGTAGTAGTAGTAATAGTAGTAGTAGTAGTAGTAGTAGTAGTAGTAGTAGTAGTAGTAGTAGTAGTAGTAGTAGTAGTATCATCACTATTATCATTATCATCACCATCGCTGTCATGGCACCACACGGCCAACTACACAAAAAACTCTGGATCGTGTCTCACAGCAATCGTTCAGTGATTGTCTCCTTAACGGGACAAGTGTTAAGTTTACGCCCCCGCAGAAAATAAAAGATCTAATGAAAAACTTCGTTCTTGTTCCCTTTTTAGCTGAAAAATTCGACGAATGAATTCTAAACGGGCGCCTTATCTGTCTTGGTTTAGAGGAATTAATTCTTCCCAGAAAAGATACGCGGCTCAAACTGTAATGATCCGGCTGCAGGATTCTATAGCGAACTTTGCATATTTGCCGCAGTCTTATATATGCAGAGCAGAGTGCATTTAATCAGACTAGGATACCACTCGAGCTTTTCGTTCTTCCTGCGCGCCAAACGACCAAGTTCTAGGATTAATCCTAAACGATACTCACAGTTTTATTGCGATAGCAATTATATGGACAGTCTGGGCTGAATTTTTTTCTTTAAAAAAGAAAGGTTTCTATATAGCAGATCGTATGTTGCGGCGAGTTTTTTTGGTGCAGTCTTGAAGCGCGAAACGTGTCGTAAAATCGAGAAAAGAATTAGGACAACTTTTCTTTCTCCTTTTCTGCCCTCCTAATGGGAATTTGATCCGCGGTACTGAAAAAAAAAACAGGAAAACTGTCTCGAAGAGTGAAGTTCTCGGATAGTTGGTTGAACCTCTTGTAGGAGAACAGCGCGAAAAACGAGTACAGGAAGGACACACAAACAACCGTGCATGTACGACAAAAATGAAGTTCTTTTTTTTTTTAAGTTCCGCGGGTCGAATTCACAATATAGGTATTGCCTAACAAGCCCAGCTGAACGGAGCTCCTGTCTTTCTTTAGCGACGCTGCTTACCTTCGAGATGAATGTAAAGATTGGCACATAAGCACGCAGAAATTCTGACGCGAGCAGCGTGCGACCTCAACGTAACGCGGATCTAATGCGTCTATCGGGGTTTTGGGTAGGAGGAGGGAGGGAGGAGAGGGGCGCAATAACTACAGCAATCGCAGGACGTTACTTGCGTCTGTTTAAGAGCTGAGAATGGGGGCGCAACAGTTTCTTAAGCTCTGCCGCCATGCTGTTCAGATTTCTTCCAAAATATGTAGGAGAGGAGGGGGGATGGGGAGGAGGCTTTATTTTTCTATATCGCGTGTCATGCGGGATGTACTATACATGGCTTCTGAACTTCTAAATCCCCCGGAGGATATGTCGGGCATTCGAAGTTTGTTGCATATGCCTGACATATGTCTGACATGTGACTAACATATGTCTAACTAAAGGCCTGTACAGGGTTAACGTGTAGTTCCTGAAAAACGAAGCTAACGGTGTCGTAAATAAAGAGGCTCCGATTTTTAACTAAGGAAATGTCATTAGTAAAAGCTTGGCATATCTACTAGGGGCATGAAACAGAAAGTTGATTTGAGCTGCAGTAATAATGTATACCTTTTCAAAATACCAAGAAAGCTACTGTTACCGTAAGAAGGGGACCGGTACGCCGTTTTGAAGTTCTTTGTACACCACGCTGAACCGGTATACCGCCTCGAAGACTGCATTTCCACGGCATCTGCTAGGACTTAATGTTGCTATTTTTTTACTATTATATCGGGTGCATTGTATATTAGATAAGCGTCAAGACTTATTCGGTTTTATAACAGAATAGAAGAACAAGTTGCTGGACCTCAGGACTCCTTACAGGTCATTTTAGCGGAACACGGTGCCCTAACCAACCTCCTGGAAAGCCTGTCCCGAATAACGTATGGACACAAAACTTCTGTCGAGGTCGTGTGACTGACATCTCCAGTGACATAAATGAGACATGTAATAAATTATCCGATTTTAAGGAACAAAACCCTTTTTGTTTCATTAAAATTGCTTTAATGTTATAAAAGTTATAAACAATTATTACTAGGGAGTCACTTTCTGCCCACCCTGTGTACAGCAACACCTTCGTTGTATACTGCGCAACAACGATGCAAAGCGAGCGAAATTTCCGTGATCGCGTTACGTTGTGAATAACTCATCACGTTTAAGCCGTTGGCGCTGCGTCCTTCGAAAAATTACATTACGCTTGCGCCACAAACATTTCTGTCATTACCTGCACGTTTGCAGAACACTTGAGCAAACATCAAAAAAAGCTTCTCTTCGCACCGATTCTCGCATTATCGCGAGATTCCATTCCTCTTTCTTTTCGTCTTTGTTTTTTTTTCTGCTGTAGTGTTTTCAATTTTCGCTCTGCCGATTAAACGAAGACAGGCGGGCGGTATTTCTCATGAATTTTCAATGACGCTAAACAGCGCCTCCTGGCGAAGCAGTTCAGAAAAGGTTACGAAGGATTTAAAGAGAAGAGGGGCGACGCAAAAGCGTTGAAGCGCCCCTTAAAATCAAGCATTAGGTGCAGAGAGGCCGTTAACTATCCGTTAAGTACATCGATTACGCTTTTCGAAGCTATCAAATATTTAAAAAATAGTGGTCGTTAAACTAACGAGGAGGCACATCACTCGCTATAACCTGCTCCTGTGATGCGGCACTCGAGGTGATTTCAGTTCACAACGTTGTTATCTTTAAACAAGTTTTTGCAACTGCTGCTACTACTGTGCTCCTGCTTCATTACATTGCCTTTTGAGCTACCCGGCGTGCTTAGCTTAGCCGTAAAGCTGTCACGTGGCGAATGTCGAGGGTTCGATTCCGGGTAACGGCGGCCGCATTGTAATGGGACAAATTGCAAAAACAACAGTGTACTCAGATGTAAACGCCCCTTAAGGAAAACCATATGCGCAAAAGTAAGCGGCATTCCTCCGCATACGACGTTGCTCAGAATCATGTCATGGTTCCAACACCCCAAAAAAAAACTATAATTTAATCAAAGTTATTCAACCAACCTACGGTGTTTTCGTTTTCCTGGCTTTTATGTTAAGTAACTTGTTTTATATATCTTTATGGATTTCCGTCATGCATGCATTGCTTATTACGTTACATTTCGTTGAACTAATGAAATGTGTTCTTGCATTTGTGTTTTTATCCAGTGACTTATCCAGTGTGTTTTTATCCAATGATTTTTTTTGTAGATAGCGCCAAAGCAACAGCTCAGAAAGGTACGTGCAGATACTCAGAGTGACGCCATGAGAGTGCAAAACATTTCCGCAAGAACTGGAAAAGCTTACCGGGCGAAAACGAATGCTGTGATCTTAGAATAAGGAGAGCACCGGGGACTGCGGCATCTTTGTCTCGGACAATCACGTGCCTCGCTAGAATTAGATGGTGTTGTTGCGACGCTGCAGACACTTCCGGAAACACCGCTGGATGCGAGCGTGAAAGCGAAAGAGATTTCCGCAAGATCGCGCACATTGATTAGTTCGTTTTCCCGTAATGAAATGCAAACCAACTCTTGGGAGGCCCGGTCATGATATCTGGACGGTATGAGGTTTCAAGACAACTGAGAAATGAGCAAATGTAAGTTACAAGAAAGCTGAAAAAGTATATATATTAGGAAGCGTGTGTAGTGAAATACAACAAAATAGGGCAGCAAGAAATATGAAAAATGGAAGCATACAATTCTTGTAATGTTCAGAAAATTGAATACTGCGACCCGTACATTCCTGCGCCTAAAACCAGGGTGAATGAAAGAGTCTACACGCTAAGCTTTTGAGACGGTTTTTCGCAAGATCTCTTCCAAGCGAAATGGTAACATTCCAAAAAATGGTCTATCGATAATAATTCTTATTGTGGAAATGGCAAACATGGAGTACCGTAGAAGTACCCTAGTTCCCTTTCATTTCTTATCCTTTTTTCTGCGCAGCCCGAAATGAAGACTTATACTGCATTAGCCGAACATGCACGCATAATTTCTTGCTGCTACCTCTACATTGTACAAAAACATGGCTGATCCCTCCGTCATAGGAATCGGTATAACACGAAAGTGAAACGTATCTAGAACATAGGAGTAGTGCTTATTCTGTAATGATATATGAGAGCTTGTACAATGTCTATTCGTGTTTGGAAACTATAGCACCCATTGGCGTGGATGCACCCATGTTGACGCCTAGTTCGTAGAGGTTCTTAGCTTGAGCCGCAAACGCGCGTGTCCCGCTGGCCTCTGTCTCGCTCCACCAAGGCATGACATTTGCCCGTCGAAATCGCGTCCTTTCTGCAACACGTATTGCAGCAGTTTTGTTAGTCGGTGCTCTCGCAATCGAAGTGGTCGGCGGCGGGGAAATCTCGTTGGTGCATGTGGAAGCTGCACTACTACGATGAGCCGGCGCACGCTCACACGAAACTAAAGGCAAAGAACTTAACTGCGTCTAGGCTGCCTCGGCGACGCCAGCGCGGCCAGTGTCTCTCTCTGGTATTGAGACGCTCTAACCATGACCTCCGATATCGCACGCAATCTCGGAGTAAGCGCTAGTAAGTGTCGATCGTGACGCATTACTTCTTTTCACCTCTCACAGACGGCGGCACCACCCCCGCTCCGCCCCGCCTATCTACACCGCCAACAGAGAGCACCGTGCGAGAGAGAATCTGTGAAAGAGTGTGATACACTCTTTGTGATACAATCTGTGTGATACAAGGCGCGTTCGTGAGATGTCCAACATCTGCCAAGCTAGCTTAGTTGGTTTGGCATCGGGCGCTTACCGTCGCGGCCGCAGCGTCGTGGGTTTGATTCCCAGCGGCGGATCTATTTCTAGGTTTTTTCTTTCTCACCCGTTAGCGTCCATTTTATGAACGTCATATCCGGTAACGGAAGTGCTTGGTGGACCCGGGCATAAATCACTTGCGTGTTAAAAAATACTCCTTTTCGAGGGTATTCATGCTCTCTACACGTGGGCTGGACGACTGCGCTTAAAAGCTTATTCGATGCTCTTCCACCATTCTGCGCAAACCGTAACGCGCTGCAGTACTCTCCGCGTAGGCAGTGTTGGTTAACAAACTGAATTCTCGCATCTGGATAACCTTTCTGCATTCTCTCTCTCTCTGGGTGGACACTTCGTTGGTATCATTAGCGCGTGTGTGTACATCTTCCCACGCCAGGACGAAACGCCCACCGTGGCTGCTCGTATAAGCCGAGGCAGGTTTTTTCTTTTTTTTTTTTCGACGAGAGAAAGCCAACGCGGTCCACCGGCATCGGCTGTCGCCTCCAGCTATGCCCGTCCGTGGCTCTTGATGGAATAGCGGAAATAACGAGCACTCGCCGCGACGACAGCGTTCCAGCGAAGCCTGACGGCATCTTCGTTCAGCCATGCACACACACGCGGTCTACACTGAGGCGGCGCGACCGCCCCCTCTGAAAAGCCGGTGCCGCTGAATTTCACGAAGCAGAAACATATCGGTATTGCTTTTCTCTCACTTCTTATATTTTTATCTTTTTTTGTTGTTTTACTTAAAGTAGTGTTGCTGCGTTATTCCTATCAGCATAACAAATACTTAGGAAAGAGATAGGTAGACGTGGGCGTACAGGCTGTATACATGTTAGTGGCACCGAGACATTGGCCACAGAGATGGTAACTTTTCTTCTTCTAGATTCCTTTTATCATAGCGCATACCGATGAGGACAGTGAAGATATCAAATCTTGTGGTTATGATCACGATGATAACGACTTTAAGACAGTGGGGGCCGGACCTAGAGTCGAACGGAAAAGAGGGAGGGTGGTCAATACACTGGTAATTGCAGGAGCGAACGAATAACTGGAAATTTAAAAATTTTTTAAATGCTATTAGTCATTAGAGAACTCGGACCGTGCGAATCACATTTAATGTAAATTAAGTATCACTCAATGATTTATACTTGGAGAGCTTTGCAATTATAAAATGGCTAGCGTGGAAAACTGCAGAAAAGTGGGATCGTTTCGTTCCACAAAGGAGAGTATGAGATATGGTATTTTGGGGTCTGAAAAGACGCCAATTTTCGCAACGCATACACGGAAGCACGGCGCAGCGCCGTGGGAGAGTAGAAGAGAGAAGAGAGAGTGGAAAGGATAAACATCCTTATCGAGATTAGTACCGATACACTACCAAGCACCAGGTCGGTGTACCTCTCTTCACATTAGAAAAATCACACCATCTCCGCTAAAGGGGACCATGAGGCGATGCGAAGCAGCGTTTCGGCATGTCGAGCCCGCGTTTCAGAGGGGAAGTGGAGAGGGGGAGGGAAAGTGGGAAGTGAGAGAGGGGTAAGTGGGAGAGGGTGTGTGTGGAGAGGGTTCGCGCATGCGCAGTAGCTGCCTTAAATTTCTGGATTACAGTTGACTTGCTAGTAGGGGTGTGCGAATATTCGAAAATTTCGAATAACGAATCGAATTCTATTCGATTCGGTACTCAAATCGAATAGTGCATATTTGAAATGCCGAATACTTTTCGAATATTTTTCGAATAATCAGCAACGACGGAAAAGGCCCGAAGGAACGAGACGTTGGAACAGCGAGGTGTGACTGTTCTTGTTTTAATCACCGATTTACCCAGATTCATGCAGCCCGTGAACTGACGGGACTATCACAGAATGAAGGCGTTTTTTCTTAAAACTCCAGCGTCACCGAACCGCCAGCATCATAAATCCACTACATGACATGGCATCAATGCACCAGCATGACAGTCATGGCAATGTTAACTCATGGAACTTGCCTAATATTGATGAATCAGTTTTATTTAAAAGCTGTTGACAAAGTACAACGTTGAATACTGTAGTCACTGCTATATTTTAGCCTGCAGTTACAATATATTTCGAAGGCTCTATAGTTGCTGCTGTAGGCGAGCTGGCCACAGTTTAAATAATTGCGGTACTTTTTCTCTGTTAAAAGTAATCGTAATGTTCCTTTGTTAAAGCTTGCGAATATTTGTTTCAAATAAAATGTTGTGAAATTCTTGGGCTGTATAAAAAATTGTTACCTTGCCAGTCTAGGGCTGCTTTGAAAATGGTTGTCTTACTATTCAAAAACCATTCGAACAATATTCGATTTGTATTCGTGTTCGATTCGGGGTCATCACTAATCGATTTGTATTTGATTCGGCTCTACATTCACTATTCGCACACCCCTACTTGCTAGAATTAGAAGCTGAAGATTTCTTTAAAAGATTTGAGGTCATTAGGAATCACCACGGTGTAAGAAAAATCATTTAGGTGTGGACACTCTCCGCCCGCCGCGAAGGAGAGCGCGTCCAGATAATGTTCGCCTTTAATACATGCGCCGGCCGCAGTTTCGTGGGGGGCGCTGCGACATGGGGGCTTAAGAAACCTATTGCGACGAGGCGAACGCGCGTTTTTCTTTATTTTTTTTCACCTCATTGCATTTTTTCACGGCGAGTTTTCATACGGCCACGGTGTAAACGGCGCACCCGACGCGCATAGCGTCCCTAACAGCGTTGCGTACGTAAAAGCGCGGCGTCTTGCTTAGAGCGCGTGAGCAGTCTTTCTGCTCGCTGACTTCTCACGTGCGCAACGCCGTTACGGACGCTACGAACGCAGCTCGTCTTCTATAGTACATGCGCCGGCCGCGGTTGCGTGGGAGGCGCTGCGACATGGGGGCCGAGAGGAGGAAAGAGGCGAACATTATGTGGACGCGCTGTCGGGCGGAGTGTCCACACCTAAATTATTTTTCTTACACCGTGGGAATCACTTACATATTAGAAACAATTAGAAACCAAATTCGCCCATCAACGCCCGCTGACGGCCTGTCTCCGACAGAACTGCACCCTTTTTTCAATGTTGCTCAATTTTAATGTTCTATGAAACTTCCGTAAGAACACTCGGCATCTTACTTCGTGGTTCATACCATCCCCGAAAAATTTCACCACCTCCCACAAAAGGGAACCATGTAGCGATGCGAATGAGCGCATGAGCCGACTTAAAGTTCCGTTCATCACGGGCACCTTGCCCGATGTTAACGCGTCCTTGCATGTGGAGCACACCACGAATTCACTGCAGTTGCTGTTGCTGTTACTCGTCCCGAACTCTTGTTGGAGCACGTCACGCGGGTTCATCGCGCGTATAGTGAACTGGAACATATAATCGCGCGTCTGCAGAATCTCGTTCGCCGACGCCAACACATGATTGCTGAGAGAGTGTAAGGGGGACAGGCCAGAGCCTCTTACCCAGCCCCTTACACAGGCCCGAAAGCGCTAGCGTGTGCCAGCACACGTGGTTTTGTCTGGGATACGCCAATCTAGGGCATCATACGGCAGCCCGGGCCCCTGAAGTGCTCTGCACGTATCATCATCAAGGCGGTCGGAGAAGAAGACGAAGGAGACTTTTCCTTGGCGCGAGCGAGCGCTCAATGTGTTACAGATGGCTATAGTAATTTTTAGAAAGCGGACGGTCGCCAATGGAACTACGGACAAAACCCAGCGCAAAAGCTGCTTCGCATCTAATAAACCTTCTTCATTAACAGCGAAAGCCTTATATGCTTCATTCGAAACGGTATGAAAAATACTCCGCGACCTCTCAAGCGTGCCTTGAGGCGCGCGAACTACGCGTTCACTTCGTCTTCGCAGCGTTCACGTGACTCGGCTTACTGGTGGCTATGGAATAACGCAGAAAGCGCGCGTTATCTTATGATGTGCAAATAGTACTTCTTAGGTGCATTTTAAAGACGATAGTCTTTCGTGGGGAACTTAAACGCAGAAATTTTGCTCTGTCTGTCTGTCTTTCTGTTTGTGGGCACGTCACTCGATTCAGCCACTCGGCCAAAGTTGAACCACTTGCCCAAGGGCAAGCCATCTTGAACAGCTGACTATAGGTTCATACTTGTGTACATTGTTGATCGAAAAGCAAACATTACGCATATCTGAGGCGCAACACCACTAGGCAAGTATTAGGTGGTGTGTTCCTTTAATAGAAAATACATGGATACGTAATTCTAGAGACCCTAGTTTCTTAAGCTGCGTTGAAAATGCGACTGCGCTGAAACTTGCCTTCCTCCGTGCCCCCTGCACGAGCTCATTGTTGTGTTTCGGTTTCGGTTCAGTATTGCACTGTACGAATGCCATGGGGCGCCGCTCTGGCATTCCTGTTTTACCCGGGCGACGTGTAAATAAAAGGGTGTGTGGAGAGTACTCGTTGAGTGCGGACGTTTCTTCTGCTTCGACGCTTCACGCCAAACCGCGTGTTCGGGCTGGCTGGCGTCCCCGCCGGTCCGTTGGTCACCGCCGGTCTTCGCCTGCCTGTGCGCTGGGACTACCAGCCCGCAACACAGCACTCATGTTTTCCGACGTATTGCCAGATGGCGTCTATATCTCACGCAGCGCCTCTTCAATCGTCTTTAGACGACATTTGCAGCGAAGCACGCAGATACGCGGCCATTTTTTTAATAATATTTCGTCTGCACGTCTTTAAAAGGCCATAAAAGCTTTCGTTCGCCTTCAAGCCTTTCAAAGTGCACAAGGGACCCCGGTAATTTTAATTTCTGCAATTAACGAAAGCATGGTTTAATCAAGAAAATTAAGCAGTTGTGGAGACATGCCCGTCATTCGTCGCCGTCGTTATTATTATTAGTAGTAGTGGTGATAGTAGCAGTCGTAGTCATAGTAGTAGTAGTAGTAGCAGTAGTAGTAGTAGTAGTAGTAGTAGTAGTAGTAGTAGTAGTAGTAGTAGTAATAGTAGTAGTAGTAGTAGTAGTAGTAGTAGTAGTAGTAGTAGTAGTAGTAGTAGTAGTAGTAGTAGTAGTATCATCACTATCATCATTATCATCACCATCGCTGTCATGGCACCACACGGCCAACTACACAAAAAACTCTGGATCGTGTCTCACAGCAATCGTTCAGTGATTGCCTCCTTAACGGGACAAGTGTTAAGTTTACGCCCCCGCAGAAAATAAAAGATGTAATGAAAAACTTCGTTCTTGTTCCCTTTTTAGCTGAAAAATTCGACGAATGAATTCTAAACGGGCGCCTTATCTGTCTTGGTTTAGAGGAATTAATTCTTCCCAGAAAAGATACGCGGCTCAAACTGTAATGATCCGGCTGCAGGATTCTATAGCGAACTTTGCATATTTGCCGCAGTCTTATATATGCAGAGCAGAGTGCATTTAATCAGACTAGGATACCACTCGAGCTTTTCGTTCTTCCTGCGCGCCAAACGACCAAGTTCTAGGATTAATCCTAAACGATACTCACAGTTTTATTGCGATAGCAATTATATGGACAGTCTGGGCTGAATTTTTTTCTTTAAAAAAGAAAGGTTTCTATATAGCAGATCGTATGTTGCGGCGAGTTTTTTTGGTGCAGTCTTGAAGCGCGAAACGTGTCGTAAAATCGAGAAAAGAATTAGGACAACTTTTCTTTCTCCTTTTCTGCCCTCTTAATGGGAATTTGATCCGCGGTACTGAAAAAAAAAACAGGAAAACTGTCTCGAAGAGTGAAGTTCTCGGATAGTTGGTAGAACCTCTTGTAGGAGAACAGCGCGAAAAACGAGTACAGGAAGGACACACAAACAACCGTGCATGTACGACAAAAATGAAGTTCTTTTTTTTTTAAGTTCCGCGGGTCGAATTCACAATATAGGTATTGCCTTACAAGCCCAGCTGAACAGAGCTCCTGTCTTTCTTTAGCGACGCTGCTTACCTTCGAGATGAATGTAAAGATTGGCACATAAGCACGCAGAAATTCTGACGCGAGCAGCGCGCGACCTCAACGTAACGCGGATCTAATGCGTCTATCGGGGTTTTGGGTAGGAGGAGGGAGGGAGGAGAGGGGCGCAATAACTACAGCAATCGCAGGACGTTACTTGCGTCTGTTTAAGAGCTGAGAATGGGGGCGCAACAGTTTCTTAAGCTCTGCTGCCATGCTGTTCAGATTTCTTCCAAAATATGTAGGAGAGGAGGGGGGATGGGGAGGAGGCTTTATTTTTCTATATCGCGTGTCATGCGGGATGTACTATACATGGCTTCTGAACTTCTAAATCCCCCGGAGGATATGTCGGGCATTCGAAGTTTGTTGCATATGCCTGACATATGTCTGACATGTGTCTAACATATGTCTAACTAAAGGCCTGTACAGGGTTAACGTGTAGTTCCTGAAAAACGAAGCTAACGGTGTCGTAAATAAAGAGGCTCCGATTTTTAACTAAGGAAATGTCATTAGTAAAAGCTTGGCATATCTACTAGGGGCATGAAACAGAAAGTTGATTTGAGCTGCAGTAATAATGTATACCTTTTCAAAATACCAAGAAAGCTACTGTTACCGTAAGAAGGGGACCGGTACGCCGTTTTGAAGTTCTTTGTACACCACGCTGAACCGGTATACCGCCTCGAAGACTGCATTTCCACGGCATCTGCTAGGACTTAATGTTGCTATTTTTTTTACTATTATATCGGGTGCATTGTATATTAGATAAGCGTCAAGACTTATTCGGTTTTATAACAGAATAGAAGAACAAGTTGCTGGACCTCAGGACTCCTTGCAGGTCATTTTAGCGGAACACGGTGCCCTAACCAACCTCCTGGAAAGCCTGTCCCGAATAACGTATGGACACAAAACTTCTGTCGAGGTCGTGTGACTGACATCTACAATGACATAAATGAGACGTGTAATAAATTATCCGATTTTAAGGAACAAAACCCGTTTTGTTTCATTAAAATTGCTTTAATGTTATAAAAGTTATAAACAATTCTTACTAGGGAGTCACTTTCTGCCCACCCTGTGTACAGCAACACCTTCGTTGTATACTGCGCAACAACGATGCAAAGCGAGCGAAATTTCCGTGATCGCGTTACGTTGTGAATAACTCATCACGTTTAAGCCGTTGGCGCTGCGTCCTTCGAAAAATTACATTACGCTTGCGCCACAAACATTTCTGTCATTACCTGCACGTTTGCAGAACACTTGAGCAAACATCAAAAAAAGCTTCTCTTCGCACCGATTCTCGCATTATCGCGAGATTCCATTCCTCTTTCTTTTCGTCTTTGTTTTTTTTCTGCTGTAGTGTTTTCAATTTTCGCTCTGCCGATTAAACGAAGACAGGCGGGCGGTATTTCTCATGAATTTTCAATGACGCTAAACAGCGCCTCCTGGCGAAGCAGTTCAGAAAAGGTTACGAAGGATTTAAAGAGAAGAGGGGCGACGCAAAAGCGTTGAAGCGCCCCTTAAAATCGAGCATTAGGTGCAGAGAGGCCGTTAACTATTCGTTAAGTACTTCGATTACGCTTTTCGAAGCTATCAAATATTTAAAAATAGTGGTCGTTAAACTAACGAGGAGGCACATCACTCGCTATAACCTGCTCCTGTGATGCGGCACTCGAGGTGATTTCAGTTCACAACGTTGTTATCTTTAAACAAGTTTTTGCAACTGCTGCTACTACTGTGCTCCTGCTTCATTACATTGCCTTTTGAGCTACCCGGCGTGCTTAGCTTAGCCGTAAAGCTGCCACGTGGCGAATGTCGAGGGTTCGATTCCGGGTAACGGCGGCCGCATTGTAATGGGACAAATTGCAAAAACAACAGTGTACTCAGATGTAAACGCCCCTTAAGGAAAACCATATGCGCAAAAGTAAGCGGCATTCCTCCGCATACGACGTTGCTCAGAATCATGTCATGGTTTCAACACCCAAAAAAAAAAAAACTATAATTTAATCAAATTTATTCAACCAACCTACGGTGTTTTCGTTTTCCTGGCTTTTATGTTAAGTAACTTGTTTTATATATCTTTATGGATTTCCGTCATGCATGCATTGCTTATTACGTTACATTTCGTTGAACTAATGAAATGTGTTCTTGCATTTGTGTTTTTATCCAGTGACTTATCCAGTGTGTTTTTATCCAATGATTTTTTTTTTGTTGTAGATAGCGCCAAAGCAACAGCTCAGAAAGGTACGTGCAGATACTCAGAGTGACGCCATGAGAGTGCAAAACATTTCCGCAAGAACTGGAAAAGCTTACCGGGCGAAAACGAATGCTGTGATCTTAGAATAAGGAGAGCACCGGGGACTGCGGCATCTTTGTCTCGGACAATCACGTGCCTCGCTAGAATTAGATGGTGTTGTTGCGACGCTGCAGACACTTCCGGAAACACCGCTGGATGCGAGCGTGAAAGCGAAAGAGATTTCCGCAAGATCGCGCACATTGATTAGTTCGTTTTCCCGTAATGAAATGCAAACCAACTCTTGGGAGGCCCGGTCATGATATCTGGACGGTATGAGGTTTCAAGACAACTGAGAAATGAGCAAATGTAAGTTACAAGAAAGCTGAAAAAGTATATATATTAGGAAGCGTGTGTAGTGAAATACAACAAAATAGGGCAGCAAAAAATATGAAAAATGGAAGCATACAATTCTTGTAATGTTCAGAAAATTGAATACTGCGACCCGTACATTCCTGCGCCTAAAACCAGGGTGAATGAAAGAGTCTACACGCTAAGCTTTCGAGACGGTTTTTCGCAAGATCTCTTCCAAGCGAAATGGTAACATTCCAAAAAATGGTCTATCGATAATAATTCTTATTGTGGGAATGGCAAACATGGAGTACCGTAGAAGTACCCTAGTTCCCTTTCATTTCTTATCCTTTTTTCTGTGCAGCCCGAAATGAAGACTTACACTGCATTAGCCGAACATGCACGCATAATTTCTTGCTGCTACGTCTACATTGTACAAAAACATGGCTGTTCCCTCCGTCATAGGAATCGGTATAACACGAAAGTGAAACGTATCTAGAACATAGGAGTAGTGCTTATTCTGTAATTATATATGAGAGCTTGTACAATGTCTATTCGTGTTTGGAAACTATAGCACCCATTGGCGTGGATGCACCCATGTTGACGCCTAGTTCGTAGAGGTTCTTAGCTTGAGCCGCAAACGCGCGTGTCCCGCTGGCCTCTGTCTCGCTCCACCAAGGCATGACATTTGCCCGTCGAAATCGCGTCCTTTCTGCAACACGTATTGCAGCAGTTTTGTTAGTCGGTGCTCTCGCAGTCGAAGTGGTCGGCGGCGGGGAAATCTCGTTGGTGCATGTGGAAGCTGCACTACTACGATGAGCCGGCGCACGCTCACACGAAACGAAAGGCAAAGAACTTAACTGCGTCTAGGCTGCCTCGGCGACGCCAGCGCGGCCAGTGTCTCTCTCTGGTATTGAGACGCTCTAACCATGACCTCCGATATCGCACGCAATCTCGGAGTAAGCGCTAGTAAGTGTCGATCGTGACGCATTACTTCTTTTCACCTCTCACAGACGGCGGCACCACCCCCGCTCCGCCCCGCCTATCTACACCGCCAACAGAGAGCACCGTGCGAGAGAGAATCTGTGAAAGAGTGTGATACACTGTTTGTGATACAATCTGTGTGATACAAGGCGCGTTCGTGAGATGTCCAACATCTGTCAAGCTAGCTTAGTTGGTTTGGCATCGGGCGCCTACCGTCGCGGCCGCAGCGTCGTGGGTTTGATTCCCAGCGGCGGATCTATTTCTAGGTTTTTTCTTTCTCACCCGTTAGCGTCCATTTTATGAACGTCATATCCGGTAACGGAAGTGCTTGGTGGACCCGGGCATAAATCACTTGCGTGTTAAAAAATACTCCTTTTCGAGGGTATTCATGCTCTCTACACGTGGGCTGGACGACTGCGCTTAAAAGCTTATTCGATGCTCTTCCACCATTCTGCGCAAACCGTAACGCGCTGCAGTACTCTCCGCGTAGGCAGTGTTGGTTAACAAACTGAATTCTCGCATCTGGATAACCTTTCTGCATTCTCTCTCTCTCTGGGTGGACACTTCGTTGGTATCATTAGCGCGTGTGTGTACATCTTCCCACGCCAGGACGAAACGCCCACCGTGGCTGCTCGTATAAGCCGAGGCAGGTTTTTTCTTTTTTTTTTCGACGAGAGAAAGCCAACGCGGTCCACCGGCATCGGCTGTCGCCTCCAGCTATGCCCGTCCGTGGCTCTTGATGGAATAGCGGAAATAACGAGCACTCGCCGCGACGACAGCGTTCCAGCGAAGCCTGACGGCATCTTCGTTCAGCCATGCACACACACGCGGTCTACACTGAGGCGGCGCGACCGCCCCCTCTGAAAAGCCGGTGCCGCTGAATTTCACGAAGCAGAAACATATCGGTATTGCTTTTCTCTCACTTCTTATATTTTTACCTTTTTTTGTTGTTTTACTTAAAGTAGTGTTGCTGCGTTATTCCTATCAGCATAACAAATACTTAGGAAAGAGATAGGTATACGTGGGCGTACAGGCTGTATACATGTTAGTGGCACCGAGACATTGGCCACAGAGATGGTAACTTTTCTTCTTCTAGATTCCTTTTATCATAGCGCATACCGATGAGGACAGTGAAGATATCAAATCTTGTGGTTATGATCACGATGATAACGACTTTAAGACAGTGGGGGCCGGACCTAGAGTCGAACGGAAAAGAGGGAGGGTGGTCAATACACTGGTAATTGCAGGAGCGAACGAATAACTGGAAATTTAAAAATTTTTTAAATGCTATTAGTCATTAGAGAACTCGGACCGTGCGAATCACATTTAATGTAAATTAAGTATCACTCAATGATTTATACTTGGAGAGCTTTGCAATTATAAAATGGCTAGCGCGGAAAACTGCAGAAAAGTGGGATCGTTTCGTTCCACAAAGGAGAGTATGAGATATGGTATTTTGGGGTCTGAAAAGACGCCAATTTTCGCAACGCATACACGGAAGCACGGCGCAGCGCCGTGGGAGAGTAGGAGAGAGAAGAGAGAGTGGAAAGGATAAACATCCTTATCGAGATTAGTACCGATACACTACCAAGCACCAGGTCGGTGTACCTCTCTTCACATTAGAAAAATCACACCATCTCCGCTAAAGGGGACCATGAGGCGATGCGAAGCAGCGTTTCGGCATGTCGAGCCCGCGTTTCAGAGGGGAAGTGGAGAGGGGGAGGGAAAGTGGGAAGTGAGAGAGGGGTAAGTAGGAGAGGGTGTGTGTGGAGAGGGTTCCCGCATGCGCAGTAAGGGTGGTCACGCCGCACACCACCACCACCACCGGTT
The DNA here is from genome assembly GCF_013339695.2 of Rhipicephalus sanguineus. Taxonomy (NCBI): domain Eukaryota; kingdom Metazoa; phylum Arthropoda; class Arachnida; order Ixodida; family Ixodidae; genus Rhipicephalus; species Rhipicephalus sanguineus. The sequence continues at coordinate 150,011,917 of NC_051178.1, read as the reverse complement.
TGAACTCCGCCATAAGATTCTTCGCATCTAAAAACAAGTGAGTGTCCGGAGGCACCTAGAATCGAACCCTGTTCATCCTGCGCCAAAGGCACACGCTGTATTTCATCACCGATGCGGTCAGAGTACGACCAAAGCATTCAAGTTCATTCCTCTTAACCACCCTCCTCCTCCTCCTCCTTCGTCGTTGTCTTCTTGCTTTCACACCTCACAGAAACATTTCATTTCCTCGAGAACGAAGCAGCCAGGAAATGCCGCACGCTGAAAGGTTTATGCCAGAGAGCGGAGGGCAAAAAAAAGCGATAAACGAATGAAACAAATACAAGTAATTCAGGTTGTTTGCATGTCTCACGCTCAGCAGGACATTTGCTATGCGCCAGAAAGGTCGAATGTATGAAAAGAAACGAGCCCGCTTGTTTTGCTTGTTGTTGTTAGCGGAAAAGTGTACCAGATGCATAACACACGCCTTACAATACACATATAATAATACATACCAAGAGTTATGCCTTAAGTCTAATCTTCATGGCAAAAAAACAAGTCTACCCGATGAAACATATTTCCTAGAACTCATTTTATTTATTACTCTCTCATTGCTGCTACCTTCGCCACAATATATACGCTTTCTTTATCTCGCTTTTTATTTGTTTTTGTAGTGAAGAGGAGGAAGAAGCCACGCTCGATCGTCTGTTGCTGTGCGCGTGATCTGCGTTCCTGTTGGACTGGCGCTACTTCGACTGCACAAGTCGTTAGTACTTTGTTAATAAACCGTCATACGACATCTGGTGGAGGTTGCTGCAATCCCCGACCTCAACCTGGAACTTCGCAACCGAACGTTGCCCGCTGCTTCAACCGCTGCGATGACCGACATTGCCACCAGTCATCTCGACACCGCCGCGGCTATCAGCTCCAGCGGCGCCATTCAGCGGTACCGTGACCCTCCTATCTTTAGCGGAACCGGTGAGGCTGACGTGGAAGATTGGCTTTCCATCTATGAGCGCGTCAGTGAGACCAACAACAGCCCGGTGAGACGTATATGAGCTACATCGAGGATGTCGTAAACATTTGCTCCCGCGTCAATGCCTCCATGAGCGAAGAGGAGAAAGTGAAGCATATCCTCAAAGGTATCGAGGACGAGGCATTTCAGATGCTTCTTGCGCGGAACCCTGCTTCTGTCGCGGACGTCGTTACTCTTTGCCAGAGTTTCGATGAGCTGCGTCAACAAAGGGTCCTTGCACGCAGCGCTAACGCAGCTGCTGAACCACTCTCGAGCCTCACGCTAGCCTCCCACCCGTCACCCGCTGCATCACTCTCTAGCCAAATCAAAGACTTTATTCGGGAGGAGGTGGCGCGCCAGCTCTCTATGCTGCCTCTGAGCGATCGATCCCTACAACCTGACGCATCGTTTGCTACTCCCATCAGGCGGGCTATCCGCGAGCAACTTGCCGAATCGGTGCCTTTGACCCAGCCATGTTTGCCTGTTGCTGCACCTCTGACCTATGCCGCGGTCGCGGCGCGACCCCCGCCGCCGACATTCGCCTACACTGAAGCAATGCACCCGCGAACAGCCCAGCCTCCTGCGCCTCCTCCAATGCCAACTCGAAGTCATTATGCTCAGAACCCCTGGCGCACACGCGACAACCGGCCCATATGCTTCGCTTGCGGTTTCGCCGGCCATGTGGCGCGCTTCTGCAACCGTCGCATGTCACCTGTTCATCAAGCTGCCGCAACGCCCGGATACGGCTACCCACACGCTACTGGCGACCATGGCACGCGTCTCAGCTCCGACTTTTCACCGCCTCCACGACGACCTTTCAGCAACCATCGCTCCCCGTCACCCCGTCGTCGCTCGCCTTCACCCTTACGTAGTCGGCAGTCCCCTAGCGAGGGAAACTAGTTGCTGCAGTTCCGCAGGCACGAACTGCCAGCTTCGCGACTTCTACAAGGCCTGCACAGTCACCACGCAATTTACTCGACGTCATAGTAGAAGGAACTGCCGCAACTGCGCTTATTGACACTGGGGCTGCGATTTCAGTCATAGACGAGAACTTTATTCGAAAACTACGTAAGGTCACAACGCCGTTCTCCGGCATGCTACTGCGCACCGCAAGTACGCAGCACGTAGCACCGGTTGCTGCATGTACCGTGAGGGTGGTTATTGACGGCGCGCTCTATATCGTCGAATGCCTTGTGCTCTCTTCATGCTCACACGACATCATCCTCGGCTGGGACTTCTTGTCTCAGCATCGCGCCATCATCGGCTGCGCCCGGGCCGAGGTAGCGCTCTTCCCGTTCTCTGATGCCGCATTGCCTGACCTTTCTAAAAGTACAGCCCAAAAGCTCACTGTTGTGTCCGACACGGTCATACCACCCGCAGTGTCAGTGCTTGTGCCCGTCTCTTGCTCCACCGCGCCGGATGCTACCGTCCTTTTTACGCCATCGCCTATTTTTCTGCGTCGCAGGGCCCTCCCTCTCCCGTTTGCCGTCCTCACTACTGCATCTGGATTATCGGCTATGCTTGTGTGCAATCCGTTTCATCACCCCGTCACCTTGCTTCGAGGAGAATCTCTTGGTCGTGTTCATCCTATTGATCCGTTTCACATCATCAAGACTTCGGATGACACGCCTTGTTATGAGCTCGACGCCCTTACTTCTCCAGTTAAGCGCACGTCTTCTGCATCATCATCAACTTCTCCTTCACCAGACATCTTTGAATCTGTCTTGGATGCCGACCTGCCACCTCCGTACCGCATGCAAGTACTCGCGCTTCTGCAGACTTTTCGCGCATCGTTTGAATGCGATCAACCGCGCTTGGGCCGTACGGCGAACGTCAGTCACAGCGTCCACACAGGTACTCATCCTCCATTACGACAGCGACCATACCGTGTGTCGGCAGCCGAGCGTAAGGTGATTAACGAGCAAGTCGATGAAATGCTGCAGCGTGGCGTCATTCGGCCTTCCCACAGTCCTTGGGCGTCACCTGTGGTGCTGGTTCGCAAGAAGGACGGGTCAATACGCTTCTGTGTGGATTACCGTCGGCTAAATAAGATCACTCGTAAAGACGTCTACCCGCTGCCTCGCATAGATGACGCACTCGACTGCTTGCAAGGAGCGGAGTACTACTCTTCTTTAGATTTTCGCTCTGGCTATTGGCAAGTGCCGATGGCTGAAGGTGACTGCGAGAAGACAGCTTTTGTGACGCCCGATGGCTTATATGAATTTACCGTCATGCCTTTTGGGCTCTGCAATGCGCCCGCTACTTTCGAGCGCATGATGGACACCATCCTTCGTAACTACAAGTGGAAAACGTGTCTGTGCTATCTTGACGACATCGTCGTGTTTTCATCAGATTTTCCGACGCACCTTGTTCGCTTGCGTGAGATACTGACCTGCCTCACCACTGCCGGCCTCCAGCTCAACATCAAAAAGTGCCGTTTCGCCGCCCGCAAGCTAACCATATTGGGACACGTTGTATCGAAGGATGGTGTGCTTCCTGACCCAGCCAAGCTTCGCGCCGTCGCCGAGTTTCCCAAGCCCACAACCTTTAAGGCGCTCCGCAGCTTTGTAGGCCTCTGCTCGTATTTCCGGCGCTTTGTGCGTAATTTTGCAACCATCATAGCACCACTGACAAATTTGCTTACGGCTAGTAACGGCATGTCTGCTTGGTCAACCTCGTGCGACGAAGCCTTCAAGCAACTACGTCGCCTACTTACTTCACCGCCTATCCTTCGACATTACGACCCCACAGCACCTACGGAGATCCATGCCGACGCTAGCGGCATCGGACTTGGTGCAGTCCTAGCTCAGCGGAAAGACGGCTACGACGAGTACGTCGTCGCCTATGCCAGTCGCACTTTGAAAAAGGCCGAAGCGAACTATTCTGTGACAGAAAAGGAGTGTTTGGCCATAATTTGGGCTCTCGGCAAATTCCGTCCATACATATATGGTCGTGCTTTTGACGTTGTTACCGACCACCACGCCCTTTGCTGGCTTTCTTCGCTGAAAGATCCGTCGGGTCGCCTCGGCCGATGGGCGCTTCGCCTACAAGAGTATGACATTCGCGTTGTCTACAGATCGGGCAGGAAGCACTCTGACGCCGATGCGCTATCTCGATCGCCGGTACCTTCCGATGTAGCTTCCCCATCAACGCTCTTCGAAACTATGTCAACCATCGACGTCACGGATATGCCGGTTGAACAGCGAAAGGATCCCCTGCTTTCAACTATCCTAAACTTCCTGCAGGATCCATCGGCCACAGCTTCTAGAACGCTTCGTCGCCAAGCCGCCCACTTTACTGTGCGCGACAACATCCTTTACCGCAGAAATTATATGCCTGATGGTCGCAAATGGCTGCTCGTGATACTACGGCACATGCGTTCTAACATTTGCGCTTACTTTCATGCTGCTCCTCACCATGGTCACGCCGGCGTTCTGAAAACGTATACTCGGCTAAGGCAACGTTTCTACTGGCGGGGAATGTATCACTTTGTCTGCCAGTATATTCGCGCTTGCACGGCGTGCCAGCGGCGTAAAGTTAACCAACGCCCTTCCGGCGAGTTACAGCTGCTTCCCTGCCCTGCTCGTCCCTTCGATCGCGTCGGCATAGACTTATACGGCCCACTTCCCTGCAGTTCCTTGGGTAACAGATGGATAATTGTCGGCGTCGATCATTTGACGCGCTATGTCGAGACTGCAGCACTCCCAGCCGCCAGCGCTCGCGAGGTTGTATTATTCATTCTGCGGAATTTCGTTCTTCGACATGGAGCACCACGAGAACTGCTCAGCGACAGAGGGCGCGTCTTCCTCTCCGACGTCATACAAGCCCTTCTCGCTGCATGCAGCATCGTTCACCGCAAGTCTACAGCATACCACCCGCAAACGAACGGCTTGACGGAGAGGTTCAACCGCACACTAGGTGACATGATCACTATGTACGTCGCAGCGGATCACAGTAACTGGGACGCTGTTTTGCCATTTGTCACTTACGCGTATAATACTGCCTCACAAGCTACCACAGGCTTTTCACCGTTTTTCCTGCTATACGGACGAGAGCCCTCTTGTACCATGGACACAATGCTTCCATACCGGCCCGACGCTTCCGAATGTACGCCAGTGTCTGAAGCGGCGAGATACGCGGAGGACTGTAGGCAGCTCGCTCGTAAACTTACAACCGCCGCTCAAGGTCGCGAAAAACTGCGACATGACAACGACGCGTCTACGCCAGACTTCCCGACTGGTTCTCTCGTTTGGTTGTGGATCCCACCTCACAGCCCTGGGCTTTCAAACAAGTTTCTTCCGCGCTACGATGGCCCCTACCGCATCAAAGGCCGCACGTCCCCTGTCAACTACATAGTTGAACCCTTGACACTACCCCACGACCTCAGACATCGCGGTCGTGACACCGTTCATGTCAGCAGACTTAAGCCATACTATGACCCCTTGATGCTGCCTACGCCTTAAGACGCCAGGATCGCTCATCTTCTCTCCCGGGGGCAATTGTAGTGAAGAGGAGGAAGAAGCCACGCTCGATCGTCTGTTGCTGTGCGCGTGATCTGCGTTCCTGTTGGACTGGCGCTACTTCGACTGCACAAGTCGTCAGTACTTTGTTAATAAACCGTCATACGACAGTTTTTAATACAAATGAGGGTTTCGTGTAATGCACGGCGAACCGTATAATTACTGTATGGGTAGACCTCACCTCAGGTCGTTATTTTGCTCATGAAACAAATTAGAATCGAGGAAAGGCCGGTGACGTACTCGTTGCCAAAATATCCCTACGTGGTAATAAACTAATCGATCAACCGACACGGATGTCCTGCGACTTTCAAAGAGAAATTTACCGGCAAGCAATTTATGGCACGATTCTCAATCCAATTTTTTGCCGAAACCTCGAGGCAGTGTACAGTAATAACAACAGTGCACCGTAATAACAGTATACAGTAACAGCGACGACGATGGTGCGAGTGCAAGGACGGTCATTGCCTCTCGAGGCATTCGTTGTGGTTAGTTCGTTAATGCGCAAAACAGTTTTCCAATCAACAACGAGGCTATGGAAGAAGAGCGATAGAAACATCAGTGTTTGGAACACGTTCGCGTAGGAAGTTAAAGGTGCGGCGCCTGAGAAACCGCCAGCTGCAGCCCACAGTGATTATGCTGCAGCACAGGCTCGCTGCGCTCTCTGCCCAGAACGTTTCGACGTCGATGTGATCACCGGCGTGTCAAGAGCAAAGCCTCTACAGGATGAACGCTCCACTCCGTCTACGATATGCAAATGCTCAAAGTTGCGTCCCAATGCCTTTTATCGCTAGGTACTCAGGACGTCTTTCGTAACGAAGGTTATCCCGATGACAGCTTATACATCTCGCGAATTCTCTTGATGTGTCTATAGTTGTTGCTGCCGTTATCTCTGCTGTAGTTCGCTCGCTGGTGATCGCAAGGGCAACGTCCTGAACGATGTTGCCAGAATATGAGGTTAAGAATACGGTGAAGGTTATAGCGCGAGATTATACGGTTAAGATGGATGGCAGGATCCGTAGCCGTCGCAACAACCATTGCCCGCTTTGAAAGCTCGGGCAGGATCCTCAGCGCGCTATTGCTCGTATCCTCACTATTGCGACATAGCCCGCTGTCACGAGCCGCCAAGCGATGACGCGTATCGATAAAAGCGCACCGCTACGGCGTGACTATATATAGCCGGTGCGCGAGTGAGCAACAGGGCGAACGCTGCAGCGTGGGTAGGAAAAGAAGAAAGCAGCTAAGTAAATGTGCAAGAACAGGGAGTGAGAGGAGATGTCTGATCTATTGAGAAGTCTTGTGCATCACGTTAATAAAAACACAATAGAAAAGAGAACGATAAAGCAAGACAAAGAAACGAAATGCAGGCAGGATATGAGCAAAGGGCGCCTGGGTAACGCTTTGCTAGAAATCAATTAAGTAATTTTCCATTACTACTTGGTTGATCGGTTGATCGGTTGTCCAACAATAAAAAAGGCTGTCCATTGTTCTAGAAATAAATATTAGAGAGAGAGATAAACAGGGTGTGAAAAGGAAAATACAGGGAAGTCAGGGAAAAATTAGGTCACATCTTTTCTTCTTCCTTTTCTTTTAAGGCCTTAGATGCCTCATCAAACGCAAAAATTAAGCATCGGCGTCAACACGAGTGATGCGAAAATCATCATCGCGTCATGACGTCACCATACGACGTCATCATGACGTCACAGATCGTCGAAATTTGTGCCGTCATCACATGACGTCATCACATGACACCGTCGATTGGTCAAAGATGGGCCAATCACGGTGGAAGCGCAAAAATATGCAAGGTGCAGAAATTCTTGGGAGGGGGCCGCAGGAGGATCAATAAATCCAATGAGAAGAAAAAGAAGAAGGCTTTCGCCTTCGAGTCGGGTTAGGCGAATGCATAAGGGACCCTGTGAGGTTTCTTTTCTTTTTTTTTCTTTATTCTTTTATTTTGTATGTAATAAGTATCGCCCAAATGGAAAGTGATAGGCGTCGCTCGCATGAATCGAGACAGGCTCCACCGTTTGTCCTTGTATCAATAAAGAATACGTTGATTTGGCCGTGACCTTATATCTAGGAAATCACTGACGTCCCTCAACGGCGGCACGCAACCACCGGAAAGGCGTCGGGCGTAAGTGAGCGCAAAGGGCGCTGATTTATGGCGATACGTGGCGATCGCCTCGCCGAAAAGTTGCACAATCTCCTCGCACAGCCGTCATTGTATCTGTCTGACATAGAGCAGTCTCTGCGTGCCGAGTTCGGTTCCTTATGTAGACACGCAGCTTCTAGTGTCGTGCTGTATCCGACTCCCACGTTCTTGTTCCTAACGAGAACTGTCGTTAGGCAGTTCTCGTTAGGAAGCATCCGTGATCCTTTTAGCCCTGCTTATTTAGAGCTTAGAAATTGCACGTAAGAAACTGCAAAACGTGCGAAATCTGTAACTCCTCTCTAACAGCCGTAGTAAAGGTGAAAGCCGACGGATAGAAACACAATGTGCGGATAGGTTGAAAGAAAAGGTATATGTGCCTCAGGCAGGCTGGCTGACGTTTCACTAGGAGTACCTATATCTTTGTCAAAAGCCTTTGATAAAGATAAACCTCTTATCGAAACGTCGGCCAGCCTGTCTGAGGCACCTATACCTGTTCGCTCAACCTATCCTCCGCTTGCTATGGCTTTCCTCAGTTGTCGAGGGGCGATATCACGCGGGTTCGATCCCCGAATATTTTTCGTGTGACAGGAGATACGACAAAAAATTCCTTCATTTCGCAGCAACCCACGTCTTAACAGCACACGCACGAAATTCAACAAGTATTATGCCTTAAAGGGACACTAAAGAGAAACAATGAATTGGTTTAGGTCGATAAAGTGCGCTCGGGGAACTCTTGTGTAGTTTATATCACCACCATAGGTTTATTATTAGAGGAGAAAACCAAGTTCAAAGTTTAAATTTTAAATTTCGCGCCGAACTTTGTAATTCGTGACGTAAAAGATTTTAAAGAGCATTTAACGTATTTTGGCGCCACTGGCTCGACGAAATTTCCACAAACTCGTTATGTCAAGTCTGTGGCCCCCTCAGAGGTCAACATACTTCGATTTAACCGATTAGGGACTACGTAGGCCAAAGCAGGCGCCGTCGAAAATATGTGACGTCACAGCAAATGGTGCGGGAATTCCAAGGTGGCGTCGCCACCTGTATTTTCTTTTTGCGCGTTTTCTGGCTTATTAAGCGTCTTCTCGCAGCAAGCGTGGTGTTTTTGGTATCGTAGAAGACTACTTTACTAATGCGAGAAAATCGTTTTGCTCTTTAGTGTCCCTTTAAGAAAAATCATAGCAATAAAAAAAGCGTGAAATTTGCACAGGGGTTCCTGATATATTTTCCTTTATTTTGTTTGCGTCATTTCTTTTTATACGTGTTTGTTTGAGCATGCCATCGAGACCAGAACTGCGCCATTCCAAGGCAGTTGAAGACTCTCCCACAATGAAGAAGAAAGAAAGAAGACTCGGTGAAGCCGCGATAAAAATGTTGCGGAGGAAAATAAATGAAGGGGAACAAAGTCTGCAACAACAATCCTCATTCTATTCACCTGCCTCGTCGCATATATCCAGTGGGGACAACGACACGAAAATCGTGGGAGAGAATAGACGTGAAATCATTGCGAAAGAAAGATATTTTCTTGCGTCAGACGTAACAAGTAATGTGAAGGGTACGGGTGCGTTGGGTATTTGAACGAACTGTTATTCTACAGGACGTTATTTCAAAGAACGGGAACGGAGTGACGTCTGTATTGATCAGCTCCGCGAAATGTCGCGTACTTATGGCGCGGCGCAAGAAAAGTGCAATGGCACACGGTGTTTTCTTTGTAGCTGTCGAATGAGCGTACTATCGCAATTTCGTGCTCTGTCAGAAGAGAAGCCCAAAGAATGCGTCGTTTTTCGTTGAATCTACAGCTCCACGTGCCGGCGACGTTCATACATGATATCTATTTTATCGAACGTCTGCAGAGCGGTATAAAAAAACACGCACAGGCGCAAGCACTCACGCACGCATGAGCGCCAGAAAATACCTACCATTCGTCTCTGTTCTTAAGCGGGAAGTTTTTCGGTGGTTGGTTGGTCAAACTTTATTAATAGTCCTGAGAGACGCGACTAGCGCGCAGTGGGTGTTTCTTGTTTTATTATCTACGTCTAAATTACGATCATTCCTGCGGCTTAAGCGCTGTCGTGTTTATCGATCTCTGGCAAGGTCTTTCGATGCGATTTATAGGCCATTAACATCTATTCATGCAAGCCGGTCGGTATCGCTCACTGAACCGGGGCGATTTCCCATAATGGTTCGGAGAACGAACAGTTCGCTTGCCCTCGCGCGATTGATCAGAATCAGGCTTGCGCCAGCATATAGAAGCGATTCTGGCCAATCACGCTAGGGCGGGCGAACGTGTTAGCCTTGCGAAAAGCTTAGAGATAGCGCCCCGGGTAGGCACTGCAAATGAATGCGACTTCGGCTGGGATGATGATATTATTTAGTCATTGATCTAAAGCACTTTGGGTGCTCATTACAGATGTATACGACCATTCTCTTGCAAAGAGCGTATGGACTCTATTCAGTAGCAATACACCGCAAATTTTGACAACCTGGGGATCCTTAACGTGCGTCTTAAGTGCAAGCACATGCACGAGCACTCTTTCAGACCACTACCGTTTAAACGTGGCCTCGTCGTAGAGAATCGAACCAGTGACCTTCTTCGTGCTCCGTAGCAGGACCCTACTGCGGCGGATAATTAACATAATGAGAGAGAGAGAGTGGAACTTCGTTCCAGGGAAAGGGAAATGTGATCTTGGAGCTTCTATGGCTGGGGCCCCATGTCCAGGGCTCCACTGGCCTGGACCACCCGCCGGACTCGATTCAGGATCGCGAGTCCCACACACACTCTAAGAAAAAAGAGAGTCAAAAGAGGGTCATGGAACCGTGACTCCCTTCGGGTGTCCATCTGACCCCTTTTGGAAGGTACAGGCAGAAAAAAAGAGTTCGCATTTGGGAAGGAGTCACTGGACCCTCCTGAAGCGCGTTTCGATTGGCTTCGGTATACGGAAGAGCCGCCGTATACGCCATACATATCGCACGCTCGCCCTTTGGCGCCGTTGTGGCGCGTTGCTCGCAGACGCAGACGGGGTTGGCGCCGGGGTGGCGCGTCGCTCTCCTCTCTCAGTCAGAGAACACCCATGTCTCAGTCGTCTCAGTCTCCTGGTCTATTGGAATGCGTTGCGTGGATGAGTTGGTTGCGCGTCTTCGGTGGTATTGAAGCCGGCTCCGTGCACGAAGTGACGCTTGGAGGGCGGAATATTCATGGAGCTGCAGACACCGACAACGGGCGCCAGTAAACGGTGAGTGTACTGCTTTCGTAGGTACTAATTATACAGCTTTAGCTGGGCGTCTGCAGCAGCTCTGCGGAATCTGCCCGGCATTTCCAACAGTAGCCTGTATCCGCGGGGCTGTTGCGGATGCCCACTAAAGCTGTCAGTTAACGAGTTGCCACGGTTATGCGCGTTGCTGTACAAACTCCCATAAAGTGAGCGATGCAAACAATAACCGAGGGTCATTTCTTGCTGATCGCACGTCGTGTCTGCACTACTGAAGGTGCAAGATGTCGTTTTGAGATGCACTTTAGTCTACTTCATAATATTTCCATCGACCTTGAGTGTGCAGCGTGCTTCCACGCGTGGGAACGTGAAAAAAAAAAAAAAGCCTGTGTACAGAACGCTCAGGCGCACTATATGTATGTTTTTTGTTGGCGTAAAGACGGTAGTTTGAGGTGCAGATATAGTACGGTGGCTTCCAGAACGTACGCGGTAGTCATACAAGTTGGACACGCCTCGCCGGTAAAGTGAAAAAGCTCTAGGCTTTCGACGGCGCGCGTTGTTGCGGCCGCCGGCGTGCACGTTTTCCCTCGTTTCTGTTTGCTGTTTTCGTGGTTTGCATACACTGCGATGACGTTGGGCGCTATAACAGAATCGAGTGAGTGTACGTGATTGTGGGAGTTATGTGCGCTAATTCTAGCATATGACATGTCTGATCTCGACGTAGACGGCGTACGCACGCGCTGGGTGTCGTTCGGGCCCTAGTACTCGCATCTGTTTATCTGAGTATTTAAGGATGGGTTACGTTTGTAAAACATGCGGTCAATAACCGCATGTTTTACAAACGGAGGATGTGCTTTGTTGTTAGCCTTTATTATGTCTGTGTGAACCACTTATTGTGTAGGTTTTGCAAACCTTTACTGCAATTTCATTTTCTCATCATAATATCACGTTCTGCTTTTCAGATACCGTTTTTCATGGTGCTCACGCTGGACAAGAGCGACAACCTAGCAAGCCACAAGTCTGATGCCTCAAGCCGTCACCACTTTATTTATTCTTAATCACAAGGAATAAATATGGAAACATGATGGCGATTTCTGCTGTTCATTTAGCACCATATGACACTGTGCACATCACAGTCACACATTTTAGTTGGCTATACTCATAGAAGCATGTAAATGAGGAATACCCAAACTTCTTAATTGGAAATCACAGACCATCTTTTCGCCCTTTCTATATAACTTTGTTGGAAAATATGTGTTGTTTTGACGAGTTTTATTAAAATAATGCTAAAACTGAACTATTCTTTTTTTACAGTCGCTGGGCAGAACGGCAAGTATTATTCGACTTGCTTAAAATGAATACTCCACTATTTTCAACAGTAGTCGCGCAAAAGTAGAGCAAGGATCAAATGAGTAGCTTAAAATACTTGTGGAGTCGCTTGATGCTTCGGTGTGGGTCCCTTGACTCCCCTAGGAGCGTTACGGGCAAGGGTCGTCTGACTCCCTATGAGTGGTAACGTGATCCTCCCGATGAGAGTCTTTGCACTCTTCCTAGAGGGTCAGGGGACTCTCCTAGAGCAAGCCGACCCTGACCCACCAAGAGAGTCACCGTGACTATTTAAAGAGAGTCCTATACGTGGCAAGTCAGAACTCTCCGAAAAGAGTCACGCATACTCTTTTTTTTCTTAGAGTGCACGGGTCCGATCTAGCGAGTTGTGCGTCCCACTGCTCCGTTAGGTATTAGAGTTCTTCCGAGGAAAAATTTGCAAAGTCGCTTGGTTTCCGCTTGCACCTCTACAAGACGTGGAATAGAGTCGGCCTATACCGCCGCACCACGGCCGGGTAAATCGTCGGATGTATTGCGTGTAATTTAGGTTATTACGGGAAAACGTCCTGTCCGGATTTTTCGAAGGTCGGCGGCCTGTTCCCCCGCTGCGGGTTTTGTGAGGCGTTCCGTATTTTTTCCCCCTGGGTGGAAACCTATGGGGGGGGGGGGGATCCCTAGGTAGGATCCTAGGAGGAATCGCCCTAGGTGGAGTTGGTACGGACTACGAATTAGAGGGATACTCCGCTCGGTTACAAAATGAGCGAGCTAGAGCGTCAAGCGCCTGACGGTGCCTGAAATTCAAAGTTGACCCACGGGTTATTGAAAATAACGCGCATAATGGAGTGCTGAGAATTAATATTGCACAAGAATTGGTGCCTGGGCAAGTTGGAATTGGTTATGCATGTCCTTTGTCCCTTGTTTTTGCGCCGCCCGTTTCGAACATGCATAAGAGAATTAATATTGGTTACCAGAGTTCTTAGATGCGTGCCCACTTAAGCCCCCATCGAACTGCTTTCGCCGAGGCCGGGAATTAAAACCGTGAACTCACTGATATTTAAAAAGGGAGAGAGAGAGAGAGAGAGAACAAAATTTATTTAATCAAAAGTTCCTCAAATCTAAGGTGGGTGGGGCTATATAAGTCTTGCATGAGACAGAGTGAAGCGTAATTAGAGTATATAATTTTACGTTCATTTTCTGCACTTTATTTACGCTGTCACATTCCACAAAAATCAATGGATACCGTCGGCGAGAAAATTATTCCGAGCGCGTCAGTACAGAGAGCGCAGTTGCAGCTTTTTGTGTATATATATACTTCCCATCAATGGCAGTCTAGGCATCGTTAGCTTCTTTTTTCTTTTTTAGCGGAAAACATTATTTCCCTCTAAGCTCGTTAAACTTGTAGCGCTTTATTGCCAATGAAGTCGTGTCATGGCGCCACGTTTTTATTTTATTTTTTAATTTCTCACGGCGAATAGGCTTCCTGCGTGCTGGAGGTTTGAGTGTCACAGTGAAGTTCTGAGAATGCGGAAGCTCTGGTCTAATTAAGGAAGATTAATTATCTTTTTCATCTTCCCGTTACGTTATTTCCTTGTGCAGCGTTATGCAGCAATGCTGCGTTTGCATTCGGATGGCGGTGCTTCCGTCCGAGTAATATAAAACGTCACACGGTCCCTCATGCATTTGCCTACGACGTGATGACGTGATACTGACGTCATGAAGACGTCACGAATTTCGGCGACCTGTGACGCCATCACATGATGTTGATTCTTTGCATTACTGGTGTTGACGTCGCCGACGCCAACGGTTACTTGTCGCGTTTGATCAGACATCTGAGGCTTCCGCCTTAAACGACCCCTAACACCAAAATTGAAACCTCGAGATGTTTGTGTTGTTTGACTTTCCTGTATACGGGGGCACTTCTGACCGATTATTAGTGACGAACGTTGCCTTTATGATATCTCAATTTTGTTTTTAAGGTAAGCGTGAGTGCTCAATTGAGTTGGCTGCACCTCGCGACATCCTGGTATGACGTGGATCGAGGCCCGGCGTGACGTTCCACGAGTAAAGCAAGTATTGTGGACGTCACAGAAGGTTTGCGGGACGCGCACAATACCACTACTGGCACCCGGCGATCCCCATTGTTCCTCATCCCTCTCGCTCTGTTGTCGGGCTGCTCTCGAGGTAGTTTTCGTGAGGGGCCCCGATTTGAAAACTGCGCTTTAACGTCACCACAACTTGTGTGCACGTGATCTTTGGCGCTCCCCCGCATGGGGCGCTAGTTTCTTATGGTTTTTAGGCGGGCGTTTTGAAGTGACGCTAAAATGGTCACAATTAACTACGCTAGAATTAGTTGTACGATACGTTAGAGCAGTTACGATTCAACTTAGGGATTACCAGACACAAAGGTACAAATTACAGTAAAAAAATCACAAACAAAAAAATCACAGCATATCCACGGAGTAAATGATGATGAGTGGGCGAAGCTGCGGAGGTTCATCGGTAAACCGTGAATCTTCCGTGAATTCTGCCCAGTACATCATCACCGACGTGAGATCGGGCGCGTTTATACTAAAGGTTCGATGAGTTATGACGACTTGCAGCTCACTTTAATTTTACATGTACGATGTGAATTTTCATTGTTTAGAAAACCATTGCTTTAGAAAACATCTGGCGTCTTTCGTTAAGCAGCTGGCGTCTTTTCGTTTTGCTTTAGAAACATTTGGCGTTCTTTCGTTTTGCTTTTACAAAACATCTGGCGTCTTTCGTTGGTTTATTTCATCAATCAACGGCGTTTTGAACAAAATTTTTTATTGTTTAATCACGCACAGGAGAAATCTCACCAGGCACTACCTTGGAGGTAAAGAATGGCTGCTAATGGGAATGAGAGACAGAAGAAGTCGGCTTTTAGCTAACGCTGCGAATTTTTTATTGTTCAACAACGTACAGGAAAAATCTCCCACCGGCACCACCTTGGAGGTCAAAGCGTAAGACTGGTTACGCACTACGACTACTACGACTACGACTACGACTACGAGGGACGAACGGGTGCCGCCTTAAGGAGCTTCGCCCCTAAAATTTTGCTGTCAGGGGTCCTTTAACAGCACACCTTGTCGTCAGCCAAGGTAAATAAGGCTGGACGACTAACCGACGCGTAACAGATAACCGCGTTTCACTATTGTGGAACCTGACGTCATCGCTATAGGCGTGCGCACGGGGGGGCGGGAGGCAGGGCCCCCCCCCCTATTCACCTAAGAGGGCGAGCCCCACACATTGACATAATAGGGAGGGGGGAGGGGCGCTGCGACTCAGGGGGGGGGGGCGAAATGTCAGGGCCATACATTGACATAATTGAGAGGGGGGGGGGCGCTGCGACGAACCTTCGCCCCCCGTGAAGGGGAACCCTGTGCACGCCTATGGTCATCACGACATAGCTACCGCCAATGATGAGACGGGCAGTTCTGAACGAATGTTGGTCACAAGTTGACGTACAGCGCGACCGCATTTTACGCCTTATGTCAAACTTAACTGGTATATGTGGATAATCAATAGTTTCGTACCGAAGTTTTCAGAATAATTAGAAATAAGTTTAATTTACTTACTTTGTAGTCCTACGCGAATATCGAAAGACTTCGTAAATGGTATACTCATAGCTCCAGGGATATCCGGGGGTATATGCTCCGGCCACGAAATATATGCCCCGATAGGGCTGAGAGAGGCGACAGCTGTCGCTTGAGTAATTTGACGCAACATCTCGTACGTAACCTCGCATATGCGATCATATAGAAATGGTGTATATAGACAACCGATCCCTGTGGGTCTTCGCGAACAGTGTGTGCAGTTGCCGGTATGAGCGTGCCAGTCTTCCCGTTTTAGGGGCGAAGCTCCTTAAGGCGGCACCCGTTCGTCCCTCGTAGTTGTCGTAGTCGTAGCGGTCGTAGTGCGTAACCAGTCGTAACGCTAGTACCAGATCTTGACCTCCAAGGTGGTGCCGGTGGGAGATTTTTCCTGTGCGTTGTTGCACAATAAAAAATTCGCAGCGTGCGCGTTAACTAAAAGCCGAATTCTTCTGTCTCTCATTCCCCATTAGCAGCCATTGGCATGTTCCAGTAGGAAACGTTAGTAGAAGTAGAAGTGTAAGTGTTAGCTAAAAGCCGACTTCTTCTGTCTCTCATTCCCATTAGCAGCCATTGTTTACCTCCAAGGTAGTGCCTGGTGAGATTTCTCCTGTGCGTGATTAAACAATAAAAATTTTGTTCAAAACGCCGTTGATTGATGAAATAAACCAACGAAAGACGCCAGATGTTTTCTAAAAGCAAAACGAAAGAACGCCAGATGTTTCTAAAGCAAAACGAAAAGACGCCAGCTGATTAACGAAAAACGCCAGATGTTTTCTAAAGCAATGGTTTTCTAAACAATGAAAATTCACAGCGTACATGTAAAATTAAAGTGAGCTGCAAGTCGTCATAACTCATCGAACCTTTAGTATAAACGCGCCCGATCTCACGTCGGTGATGTTCAGGGGCGTAGCCAGAAATTTTTTTCGGGGGGGGGGGGGGGGGGTTCAACCATACTTTATGTATGTTCGTGCGTGCGTTTGTATGTGCGCGTGTATATATACGCAAGCAAAACTGAAAATTTTCGGGGGGGG
Organism: Rhipicephalus sanguineus; assembly: GCF_013339695.2. NCBI lineage: Eukaryota > Metazoa > Arthropoda > Arachnida > Ixodida > Ixodidae > Rhipicephalus > Rhipicephalus sanguineus. Next base: position 149,995,074 of record NC_051178.1, on the reverse strand, counting down.
GGGGGTTGAACCCCCCCCCCCAACCCCCCCCCCTGGCTACGCCCCTGGTGATGATGTACTGGGAAGAATTGACGGAAGATTCACGGTTTACTGATGAACCTCCGCAGCTTCGCCCACTCATCATCATTCACTCCGTGGATATGCTGTGATTTTTTTTTCTTTGCCCTCATCTCGAAGGAAATCCGAGCGCGTGGAACAAATCGAATTACAACGCGCGCGCGATCGCTCGCTCCTCTCACGCCCGACCGAACGACGAGGATGCTCTTTACTTCGAGGAAGATGAGTCGCAATTTCATCCCGCGGCCTTCTGTGCTCACACTTCTCGTTGCGACGGTCGCAATATTTGCAGACAAACGCAAAGATAGAATGTTATTATTTTCTACCTTTTTGTTTTCTTTTATCCTGTCTATTTTCCTTCCTTCGTTCTTTTTAGTTTCTTTTCTTTTTTTTTTCTCCAGCGCGTCTTCCGACCATTCAATAATGCTTAGTTACAACATATGAATGAAACTTCGTTACGAAACAATACTTGCTATTTAGTGCACAGCGTACGTGAGCGACTGTATCGCTTTTTATGTACGCCGATGTTCTCGTCTCCCGCAGAATATTTTCACATTTCTTAAGTGAACTCTGAGATTTCACGGCTGAGAGGTTTACTGAGCAGCCTTGCAGAATTTCGCCACTTCAATACGTTGAATCATTCATTGTAAGGCCGCGGGAAAGGACATCAAATAGCTTCCTGTGCTTTAAAACTCACCAGAGTGCCTTACGCATTCGCCTAACACGACTCGAAGGCGAAAGCCATCTTCTACTTCTTCTTCTCGGTTGATATATTGATCCTCCCCCGTCCCCCTCCGGAAGCTTTCTGCACCAAACGTGGTTATGCATTGCCTCCAGGATCGCAGGCATTGCAAGTCCGTGATCGGTCATTCTTTGACGAAGCGGCGATGTCATGTGACTCCGTCATCATGTGACGTCGCGTTATGGGACGTCTTATGGTGAGGTCGTCACGTGATGATGATTGTTTGAGTCGCTCGTGTTGACGCCGACGCCGAAGGACGCCGACGGTCAATTTTCGCGTTTGATGAGGCTTCTCGGGATTTCGCCTCAATGTACCTTAGTTCCTTACATTCAAGGCAACGCTGTATCACGGTTAGCACGTCTAACTGCCTCGTCTCTTTTTGGGCCATGTGCAAACGCAAGGGAGGATAAATACCTTTTTATTGAAGATGTGTAAATAGACAGAGAAAAAGCAGGCGAGAGACAAAAACAAAGGGAAGGCCAGCAGACTAACCGCAATTGAGTTTTTGTAAAAAATAAGCTAGGTTTGCTGACCTGCTCGGGAGGAATTCGAAAAGTGATAAGAGTTGCGAAGACACGATGATTACCAGCGAAAGAGAAATTGACCCCGCAAGTTATCTTAGGCGACGCACGTCCTTATCACAGTCCCACATGGCTGGAGAGATCACGAAAAACAGGCAAAGTACTCTCGAGTGTCTTCAAATCACATTCCCCGTTGTATCTTTGCTCTTAAGTTTGCCGGCTGTTACAAAGTATATCGTTATAGCGTAGAAGCATCGGGAGCATAAATTATTTCGTTGTATCCGATATTCGTTGTAACAGTAGCGATAAAAAATCGGCTCTAACAAATCGGTAATTTGGCTCGCGCAAACATCCTAGATAAAAAAACGCATTATTCCAGGCTTAAAACCCACTAAAAATGAGGTAATTCTTACCTGTCTCCTTGCGGCATTTCAAACTAGTAGACAGGAACATGAGAAGGTGAAATTACAACAGAATAAAGTTTCTTTGACTAAATTTCCGGAACTTATTTAACCGCAGTTTTAAACAAGTTTTTACCGTCACAACCACATTTTAAACAAATGTGCTTGTGAATAGTCTTACAATATTTATTTTGCTTTTTACGCAAGCTTTCGAGTTTCGAGCCTCCCGAGAACCAAACATTTCTTCGTTACAACAGAGATCGCGATGACTATCGCGTTTTCGGTTGCTTTATCAAAAAAGAACAGATGTCACTGAAATGAAGCGTAGCAACCAAATATCGCATTTAATTCGCTATAACCAATAATTCGCTATATCAGTGTTCGCTATAACGAGGTTCAATTGTATATGTAAGCAGAAAATTATGAAGAAATAACTTCGAATTCAAGCTGTGCACATTATGGCGGCTTTGAGATCTACAAGCTCGCATGCACGACCTTCGAGATCCTGCCGTGTACGCGTCATCATAGGTGATGGCACAATCGCGAACACTGCCGCATAACGCTAACGTAACGCTTGCGTAAAAGCCGGAGTTGCAGCATCGTTTCGATCAAGCTGTACGTAGAGGAAACGAAGCAGCGAAGGTTAATTAACTTCACCCGGGAAACAACCACCAAGGGGCGGGATGCGAAGGAAGACAGTGCGACCTCAGTAGCAAACCGTGATACAGTCGAGCTTTGTGTTCCTAGTGAAGGACAAGAAAAAGAGGAAAAGCGTGACAGAGGACTGAGTAAGAAAAGATTCCACCAGCGTTGTCAGGACAACGCTACTCAATGGGAGTGCTTCCTCTCCGGCATTCCGTATCCTCGCCAAGAAGCGTCTAATTGACGCTGAATCAATCGACGCACGTCGACATACGCTGGAACGGGTAAATACGTAGGAATCCAGCAAAGGGGAGTTAGAGCATGCGATAGCCGGAAAGCCGGAATCCGTCATGATCTTTTGTTCTCTATACTTCGAATAAACCGCTCATGAAAGCCTCAAGGTTGGGTTGCCGGTCACGAAGTGCGATATATCAGTTATCTTATAAACAAGTCTAGCAGGATTTCTCTTTGTCTGTCTGTCTGTCTGTCTGTCTGTCTGTCTGTCTGTCCGTTTGTTTGTTTGTTTGTTTGTTTGTTCGTTTGTTTGTTTGTTTGTTTGTTTGTTTGTTTGTTTGTTTGTTTGTTTGTTTGTTTGTTTGTTCGTTTGTTCGTTTGTTCGTTCGTTCGTTTGTTTGTTTGTTCGTTCGTTCGTTCGTTCGTTCGTTTGTTTGTTTGTTTGTTTGTTTGTTTGTTCGTTCGTTCGTTTGTTCGTTCGTTCGTTCGTTCGTTTGTTTGTTTGTTTGTTTGTTTGTTTGTTCGTTCGTTCGTTTGTTCGTTCGTTTGTTTGTTTGTTTGTTTGTTTGTTTGTTTGTTTTTTCGTTCGTTCGTTTGTTTGCTTGTTTGTTTGTTTGTTTGTTTGTTTGTTTGTTTGTTTGTTTGTTTGTTTGTTTGTTTGTTTGTTTGTTTGTTTGTTTGTTTGTTTGTTTGTTTGTTTGTTTGTTTGTTTGTTTGTTTGTTTGTTTGTTTGTTTGTTTGTTTGTTTGTACAAATTCATCCAACTGTCGGCACTTCAGTCACCTTCCTCAGTGGAGCTGGTGCTTTCCGGCGGTTGATAAGCGAAGAAACACAACTGCGTCTTTCAACTTTCTTCTAGCTCGCCTTTAGCTCCATACCAAGGTGGTTTCGCTTAAATTATTTCACCTCGACGCTGGTTCGTAAGTAAGCCTTCGAACAACTTTGCGAGTGCTCAAACACCCAGACGCACTATTCTGCAAGTGCTATGGTCTCCCTTCATGCAGCTTTGGTAGAACGGCGGCGTAATGGTTGGCACTGTGTGCCCGAAATTCGTATCGTCAATCACCAGGGAACTTAAACTTCTATTCCACTCAATTTTGCTGCAAAATAAACAAGAAATTTATCAATCCCATACGCTCCATCGGCGGTGACGTTCGAACAGATAGTACAGTAGGGAATACCACTCGATCTCTAAGAAACGACGTGAAGCAGGTCAGCTTGTTCAAAACTGAAAGTATGTGCGGCTATTCGTGCGTGCCCTCTTAAAGGAAACCTGGAACACTTCATCAGCATGGTCAGAAAACGCTGCCGATCGGTAGTCGAGGCTTCTAAAAACATGTGAACCAAACATTATAGTGCAGCAAGCGCCGTGGAATTTACAATCAATTCTCAAAGTCAGCTAGATATCACTCGCTCTTCTCTCGACAAATTATGCGATAAACTCAAATGACCACGCCATAAACACAAAGTACACTGCCATTGACTGATTTGAGCATCGTGAGCTGCATAGCGATCGCAGCCGCCGCGGGATGCTGGGACATGCTTGCTCTCACGCTAGTAAGGCCCGCGTTCGAAGAAAAAAAGAAGAAAAGAAAGTGCACAAAGTTACGATGCGCGCCGACGAACGGACGTAGCGTCTTGATCCTTTGTCAGAAAACCGAGTGTCGAAGTGATCGGCAACGGCAGAATGAAGAAAGCATCCTCCCAGCGCTAACGTTTCGACATAAAAACTTGTCAGTTATAACAATGCTGGCATATACTCCTCTAAGCAAGGTCAAAGTAATGAGAAAGCTTTGCAATCCTTTGTCACATTCCTTTGGCATCTCTTTATTGAGTGTAGTCATGAGGAGCTGCTCACGCAAGCCGTTCAGGTAGTGCAGACGCACCTGAGTTTCGCGAAGCCATCGCAATATCCAGCTCGGCGTTGTATACTCTTGCAGTGGTCGTTGCAGATCCATTGATCTGGACAACCGAACCCGCGACCTGCAAAAAAAAAAAGAACATGCCCTTCCAGTTGACGTCATGTAAACACGTACTCAAGCCTTTTTGCACCGCGAAGTATTCGGGTTCATTATGGGTAACCACGCATTTCTCTTTGACGAACTAATTTTTCCACAACGCGCGAGAACTAGGGACTCATTCGACTCACCCTCATATGGACCTTCTACGAAGGGATCAACAAACATTGTTTTAATTCCTTCAGAAGTAAAACTTTAAGCATGTAGAATGTAATAAAAAAAGTGCGCGACTTGCACTAATGGCGCAAGGCTGGAACCAACAGCGAAGCTAGTGTTCGGCCTAGCTAAGTTTTTTGCTAGTAATGCCAAGCTTTTGCAAGAGACGCTGTTTTTGCTGTAATACCGCTATGTAAGTACTAAGTATGCCTAGACTCGTCTATTCTTCTCCGGTTTCGGTCGGTTCACCACACTATGCACGTGTCACGAGATTTTGGCGGGAACATGCCATGTAACTATCTTTTACGTGGTTTTGTGGGAATATGTCACGTGACTAGTTACGTGATGCGACGTGATTTTAGTCACGTGACTAGTTCTTCCGTGGTATTGCGTGATTTTAGTCACGTGACTAGTTGTTACGTGATGTTATGTGATCACGCGACTAGCTCTTACGTAATGTTACATTATTTTAGTCACGTGACTAGGGTTACGAGACGTTACGTGATTTCAGCCATGTGACTAGCTGCTACATTGTTTTCGTGAGAAGATATCGCGTTACTAGCTGTTACGTGAGGTTACGTGGTTTTAGTCACATGACTAGTTGTTACGTGGTTTATGGCAGGAACATGTCACTTGACTAGCTGTTACGCGATGTCGCGTGATTTTAGTCACGTGAATGTTACGTAATGCTTTATTGTTTTTAGTTAAGCGACTAACTGTCACGTGATGTTACGTGATTTTTAGTCACGTGAGTAGTAGTTACGTGATGTTACGTGAGTGCTATTAGGCGATGTTACGTGATTTTTAGTCAATTGACTAGCTCTTACTTGATGCTATGTGATTTTAGTCACGTGACTACACGTTACGTGGCGTTAGGGGATTTTTAGTCCTGTGACTAGTTGCGTTATGTTACGTGATGTTAGTCCCGTGTCTAGTTGTTACGTGATGTTACGGGAATTTAGTCCCGTGACCAGTCGTTACGTTATGTGACGTGATTTTTAGCGCCGTAACAGACTCACTCATCTAGTGATTGCATTTCACGCCAGACATAACGGAGCACGTGTTGTGGGATCGAAGCATTAGTTGAAGAGGACGAAGCGAGTGCGCACCGATTCATGATGACGATCATTACTGTTCGCACTACCCGGCGCAACGAAAAGCTTAAAGAGCTCCGCTCTTAAAATCGTTTCTATCAATTGTATGCCATTATCGAACACAGCTCAGTACCGCCTGAACCTGGTGATAACGTGCTAATGCAACAGCGCTCGTTTAAGGGAGCACATGGCAGTGGCGCTGACTTCAAAGAATGTTTTATTGCACGGCGGCGAAAAATGTAAGTAGAGTAAGGCAGTGTCGAAGCTACAAAACAATATAATTTGTTCTCGCACAATACAGTCCTGTTTAAGGTCAGCACCTTTGCCTTCTTTTCTTCCAATTAAAGTTCCGTTTTCGAGATGTTTGTATTAGTGACATGTCTTTTTACGGACGAACTCGGCTAACCACTATTCAGGTTATAATGCCGGCGAGTGGCATTCAAACCACTGACGAAGAGCAGAAACGATAAAAAAAATTGGTATAGAATATTTGCATTAGTTAGGCCTTTGTATCGTGCTCTTCTCGCTTCTATGGTATATGACCCTGCATGTTCATTACTTACGGACTCCGACAAGTGGTGTGTCGGCGTCCCTTTCTCCTGCGGCGTATTCTTCATGACGCTGATCTGCAAGGTAAGTTAGAGAAACGAGGGATGCTGATCAAGTAGTAAAAGTGACGTATCGGCAGTACTTTCGCGATGGCTGCAGATAACCCGGCCGGACCTCCGCACGTTAGTCTCACACCTTTCACCTCGTAACGTATATATATCATCGGGGTGTGTAAGCTAGTCTGTTTAATGTATACCTGAACTGTTATCTGCGCTTGTGAAAATATTTAGTTGTTTTTTCTATGGATCGATTTCGTGCTGTACACTTTCACAACAGTCGTTATATTCATTTCAACTTGTGTTCTAAACAGTTGTCAATGATCTTTTTTATAAAGCAATAATACTCTTTATCAGAAGGAAAAGTACTAAGGTAACATCGTTTTTACGCAACATCGGGCGCATCGAGCCACTACATATGTGACACCGTAGTGTTGTGGGATAGGAGGTCCCCAATATAACGTATCCGCTAATTCGCTTCGACACCACGATGGTCTAGGTGGCGCCACTGACGGAATGACAGGAAGTTCACACTCAAGTTCATGTTCAGCTACAACACTCTCACGTCAAAATTTTGTGCAGAGAACCAATTCAAATCCCTTTTATCTAAATATACTGCTCACTGTTCCGTTTAATGCATTTTTAAAAGGCAGACTTTTTTTAAGAGATCTTTGTTGCCTCATTTTAAAAAGAACAATGGCCTAAAAATGTAAGATGCAAGGTCGTGAGTGAAGCATACAAGGGTTATTTAAAAAGTAATGGTCGTTTGGTCCCCTAAAAATAAATATTCGTTAGTAAAAGTTTTTATTCGCTGGTTTCGTTTAGCACAAAACCACTTTACTTTTCTGTATAATCACCGTTAAAGTCTAAGCACTATTCGTCCCGCTGCACCAGTTTTTTTAGTCCTTCTGCATAGAAGTTCGCCGCCTGGGAATTCTTTGCTGTTTGAGTTGCTCGGTAAGCATTTTGAGTACCCACCTTGCACACACTGTGTGATATTTGAGCTTTTAAGTTACAATCGTGCAAATTGTAGCGCGGCTGACAAGAGGTAATTCATCCGACAGACGACTCAGTGTCAGTCGTCGATCTAATCGCAATTCCCGGCCACTTGTTGAACAGTTTCATTGGGCTGGATTCTGGCCCTTCCACTCCGCTCTTCGTCGTGCACATTTGTGCGGCCATTTGTAAAATCTGGACACTATTTTACGACATTTCCTTTACTCATCACTTCATGTCCATAAACTAGGCACAACTCCGCATAAATTTGAGAAGCTGATGATTCTTTTGGAAGCAAAAATCGAATTACAGCTCGCACTCCACAACTGGCGCGAGCAACGATTTTCGCAGACATTGTCGTCTGCATTCCCCGACAAGCAGACGACTACTGAGTCAGAACAATAACTTCAGTACATTCGCGAAGAATTAACAGATGGCGCTGCACAAATAAATCTTCATTCTGACATGCATGTATTTAAATACTAGCAAATGGCCCTTACTTTTTGAATAGCCCTCCTATTTCAAGTCCACTTTTTTTGTTATTAGAGTAAAAAAAGTAGACCGTTGGCGTTTATGGTTGTAAGTTGGAAGCTGTTGTTATATATGACAGATGTTCTCAAACATTCTCGCTTACCATGATCTAGTTCGTGCAAATCTCCTCCGTCTTCCTCGATGGCGAGTGCACAGAAAAGCATCCCTTTTAAGGAAGGAAAGTTAATCAGAATATTCCACACTGGTTACCATTGGCGTAGCCAGGGGGTGAGAGGAGGGGGGGGGGGGAATTAACCCCCCGAAATGTTTAAGTTTTTCGTGTGTATATACACACGCACATACAAATGCACACACGAACATGAATAAAGTATGGTTGAACCCTATCCCCCTCCCTCCCCCCTCGAAAAACATTTCTGGCTGCGCGACTGCTGGTAACGATGACTTATATAACTGCATTCAGTTGATACTCAAACGGCACCTTTAAATGACTCCTAAACAAAGGCCCGAGGCCCCAAACGCATTCGAAGGTCGGCAATATGTTTGAAGCAAGAAATAACTTTGCTAACTTTTGTTCTTTTATTTTCACGGCTAATCCACTAATTGCAACGCGCCTATAGCTTTCGCAGACAATCATCTTTTCAACATGAAGACAATTATCTTAAAACTAATGTACACAATCATAATGCCGTCAAAATTCGATGGTGGAAGCTTTACCTGATAGAAGAAGAAGAGCAAAGGCCGTGATCGAAATCTTCATGGTCAAGGTCAAAGAAGACAGGCGCTAGTCTAAGGGCGTGTCCCTGAAGTTTGAACAAATCAATCAATACGTGCTTCTCAGGGGATGAAACTTTCTGGCATACACCGTGTTTCGAAATAGCCCAATCGTACGCTATATCTTCAGGTACTCCTTCACAATTCCTACAATGCGTTGTTACTAACAAACAGCACTAGCACGCATATTTCTGGCACCGCAGCAAAGGAGGGGCTACAGTTGTTAGGCTAATAAAGTAGTCTTCCTAAAGGAATCTACCCCACCTGACCACTTCTGTTAACAGTAACATTCAATGCGAAACAGTCGCATAATTATACAAAATCTGCCGGACTTACAACACCAATTAGTAGGTCGAAGATCTATTTCGAAGACCCCAGCAAGATTATCTATAGAATGCCGTCTAGAACTTCAGAGAAGTAAGGCCGAGGCACTTACTGTAGTATTCCTGGCGAATATGTGAGGTGTACGACAGTGAACTAATCTGCGATAACGTGAACAGTACCTCCTGGGTTTATATACAGACTCGAAAGAAAGTAAAACGGATGTGGGAGGATCTGTACCGCATGGCTCAGTGCCCCAGCGAATTGCGCGATGCATCATCCCTGTTTCATAGCACACATCAAACCTAAAGAAAGTAGGCGCTTGTAGGCGAATCTCCCATCGCAATACATCATGTCCGCCCACGATATCCTGCAAATTTTATTGGTCTGTCCCTAACTGCGGAGAGGGCGGGACGACGCGTGTAACGTCACCCCTTATCTGGTGGAGCCATATCTTGCGGAACCAGGCAAAGTCTCTGCCGCGTGCTTGTCACTATACCAGTAGCTCTGAATGATGGCCTTAAAACCAAAGGAACAAAGCTGCGTTTCACTCTTCTTGCACGTACGAGCAGCGGTGACACTGTTGGCGTAGATGTAAAAGGATTAATGCGAACACATGAGGGGAGGCCTGAGCTATATTATGTAAATGGCAGACACGTCAAGTGCGCTAGCGCAAGCGAAGTGTGTGTCGGAACAACTCTGATTTCCTTTAAGCGTGTGCATAGTTGGCACCCCTGACCCACACGGTGGCGTAGAAAAAGAAAAGCGTTTTGGCTTGCTTTACAACATCTGCCTGTCGCCTTTAGCGCTTCTTCTTATTCCTATTTAATTTTTATTATTTGTTTATTAAATACTGCAATCAAAAAGAGAATATGGCGGGTGCGCACATAAAAATAGTCTGCAAAAAAATATGCAAATGTGGACGAATAAGAAATACTCGTAATTTAAATTAGGATAAGGAATCGCTAAGATGTAAAAGATAAATAATAATTAACGAATAGCGTAATCCACTAGAAACGATAACGATAAACAAAATGCGAAAGGTAAGAAAATTCCATCTAATACATCGAATCAACGAAGCAAACAATGAAACAATCAAAGGACACAGAAAGGCACAATGAATACATAATCATAATTAACATTTAATATTCTGTTGCTAAAGGTATTGGTAGACAATTTTATAGCAATAATAATGCAAGGTTCCCGCCTTTTGGGCGGCACCGTTTATTACTCCTCGCATGACAAGGAATTCCTCGAGAGCGTCTCCGTCCATGGGTTTACGCAGACGCTCTGCAAGCTCCCGTACTCCAGGGCAACCTCTGGCGACAATAAAAGGAAGCGGACGGAAGAACACAGCGCCGACAAATATTTTCATTAGGAGACGTTTCGGCTCGCGTACTCAAAGCGTTTTCGGTGATTATAATCGTGAATGTGGTCATTGTCCACAGATACTACCATTGTAAACAAGGCTCACACGCGAGAGCAGAAACGTCCTTTAAGAATTCTCCTACCTTGATCGGCGCTGTGTGTTTTTTTTTTCGCCAATGTGTCCTTAGCCAACCAGACGGGATTCCGTCCAACTCTCGATATGAGAGGAAAGCTACAAAGGCAAAGCGTGAACACAAAAGTGTGCTGCGGCGAAAAGAAAAAAAAACATGGCTGATCCCTCTGTCATAGGAATCGGTATAACACGAAAGTGAAACGTGTCTTCACATGCGTAGTTGAGCGTTTTTTGTGCATTGTTTCGCAACAAGGGCGAAGGGATGAATGATATAGCAACAAATTGTAATGTCAGGCGAAGAACGGCAAGCAGCTCGAAACTTGCAACGTGCTGCTCAAGCAGAAAGGGCGCACGGAAAGAATATTCACAGTATGAGCACGAACTAACAACTGTCACAGCTGGACAATTAAAGCGCGCTGCCCAAACACAAAGAAGGACGCACGGAACAAACGCACAAGTATACACAGGATGTCACAGTTGTAACTTATTTGTGTGTGAGCAGCGCGCTCCTTTCGCAAAAGCGGCCGCTGCAGTGAACGAAGTCACCTTCGTGCTCTCTGTAACTTCAACGCAAACTTCAACGCAAACAGAGCACAAGACGTACAAACTACCGCCCTCACAAGATGAGCGCGCGCGGACGAGCGACCACGCCCTGTAGAGGCGCACGCTCATCGCAACGCATGGGGTGACGACCTTTAAAGGGCCCCTCACCAGGTTCGACAATTTTGAGCTAACGAGCGCAATGCATACACTGGGCGTTCACGATCACGTCTGCCAAAATTTGCAACGCTACGCGCCGCGGAAATAGGTCTAATTTCAAGGTGAACGCTGCTTGCCCTTCCTCTCGTGGGCGCGCGCTTTAGAGAATGAGGGGATGACGTACATGAGAAAATGGCCCTACGAAGATGGCAATGCTGTAACGTCGCTCCTCCACGTAGACGACTGTGCTTTGACGTCGCCAACAGTAGCACGTGACACTGCGATAATTATTTGACACGATGTGTGTAGTTTGTGTAATTTGTTGCTTGAATAGATTAATAAAATTTGAGAGAAATAATGAGACACACAAAGGGAATATGTGCATCTTTTTCATTTTTTTTTCGTGAATTGCAGCGAGATGCGGGGCTAATGTGCCTCCGTTTCCCATGCGTTCGTGTCCCCGCGGTTAGCGCATCGAGCAGACGCCAGCCCTGGAAATGAAAGTAATGTTCTGGCGCGTTCGAGCACTCATTATGCTTATTTATTCTACCGCGTCCAAGTAACCGTTAATGCGGCACTGGCTCATGATACCGCCACTCTCGTGCCCGTACAAATGTCTCAACTTACATGCCCGTCCCGCACAAACACGCAGTACACCACAGAGAACCCCGACAAAACGCCCACGGCCGCTACATGAAAAAGAAGGTAGCAGCCGTGCAACGCCGCTCACGTGCTCGGGCTGGCTCGGGCACGTCATGCGCACGTGACCTGCATGCGCATGACGTGTTCATGCGTATGTGTCAAGTGAAGAGGGCTGGGAAGGGATTTGGCTTGCGAAGGCTACACGGGGCGAGTGGCAAGGGTTTGAAACTCGCCTCCTCGCATCATGGTTTCGCGCCGCTACAAATTATTGTTTTTCTCATCTCGTAATGAACCGATTTGCAAAATTATTGCGGCATACTGCTCTTCATTCGGCACGCAAGAACTTTCAGCGTCTAACTAAAATTTGCTATGTGGTCTGGTGAGGGGCCCTTTAAAGCGCGCCTTTCGAGCCCTTGGTGCCATCTCGCTAGTGATAACGAAAACACGCTGAAGTGCCACGGATCTCTGAGTACCGCCATCGGTAAATGGTGTATATAAATAGCTCGCTGTTAGTACAGCGAAGAACGTGTCGTATGTGGCCGAGTCGTTTCGCGCCGCGCGCTGCGGAGTGAGCGTGAGTTCGACTCCCGCTGACGGAACTTTTTCTTCCTAGTTTTTTATTTGACATCTATTGATCTATATATTCTACAACGTCATATCCGTGACGGAAATACGTCAGTGGAGCCGGGGTGGACCCCGGCATAAAACATTTTCGTGTTAAAACGCTTTAACCTATGTTTATCCGTGGAAAGTAATACATAAATTATCGTATTTACAACATCAGTGTAAGACCAAAATAGATCGCTGAGTACTGTTTTTGACTTGTTTTTTTCTGCTACTCTCTTGCGCGCGTGGACACATTCAAAACTATCGCACTTGAGGCTGCGTTTATTTAGTGCCTTCCAAGAAACCGGAAGCGGTTCCAAGCGCTGCTGGCCTATACTATGGCGCAGTAACATCGGTGCAGAAGTTTCGTACTCCTATATTTCCTTTCATTGAAACGGGAAGTTCTCCGTGACCATAGTTCAAAGCTGTAAATGCGCCACAAGTTTTTGAGTGAACCTAGGAAATTTTCATTCGTTCATTCATTCATTCAGCCAATCAATCAATGGAAAAATACCCACTAGTGTTGGGTGGTCGCACCCTTCCATACGTGAAGACACAAAGGTCCCTTGGGGTGACGATTGATAGGAATCTCACATGGTCTCCCCAAGTGAAGAAACTGACTGAGAAGATTTCGTCGGCGTCGCACGTATTCCGATTTTTAGCCGGGTCACAGTGGGGCAGCAACTGCCGATCAATGGTGCTCCTCCAAAAGGCCTACGTTGACGGGACCTTGCGTTATTACCTGCCCATCCTGCATAATATGTCTTCTACAAGCAAGAGAAAACTTGAGGCGGCACGTAACAACTGTCTTCGAATATGTCTCGGATTTCCAAAGGGATCGTCTCGAGTAGCAACTATAGCAGAAGCCGGATGCCTGCCTCTTGAAGTGATAGCTTCGCAGGGGACACTTCGGATTCACCTCAGACACGTTCTTCACAACAAGACCCACTTTCTAAAGAATATTTCTAAAGCCACTGCTACATCTAGTTTCGGGCAGGCCGTCGGAAGCATATGCGCACGTCACCTGCTCAGGCGTCACCTATTATGGCAAAGAACATCTGACCCTGGACACTGTCACCACTAGAAACTGTGCCATATATCCCCGGAATTAGTGCAAAAAGGAAAATGCCCCAAGCAGCAATTCATCAGATAGCGCTGGAGTATATGTATAAAGAATATGCAGCCGAAACGCACATATTCACAGACGGTTCTACAACCCTACGTCGATTTCATATGGAGTTTTTGTGCCCTCAACAGGAAAATACCTCTCGTATCGTCTTGAGAGAGCGTCGACATCTTCTACTTCAGCTAAGCTATATGGCATTAAAGAGACTCTTATGTTTATACTACGAGAGCAACTGCCAAAAACATGGGTAATATTTACATATTCGAAAGCAGCCCTACAAAGTATGTGGAACAGGCACAAGCATGGTAATCATCAAAGTGTAACATCTGATATCGCCTATCTAGGCTAAGGTATCTAGGTTAAGGCTAAGGCTAAGATTGATGGACATTACATGAAGTTCCAATGGATACCTGGCCATGCTGGTATTTCAGGAAACGAAAAAGCGGATGAAGCAGCCCGAAATCGACTCCAGTACCGGAATTTCAGAAGAATATTTTTTTTACTAAAGTCGACGCCTCGAATATCGCAAAAAAAAATATGCCTATCAAGAAAATGACCGCCTCTGGAATCTGCCGCTCCACCAAGATAACTGTCTGCGTTGCATTGACCCAGAAGTGAGAGCGAAATTTTCCCCAACACTTCCTCGCCAACTTGAGACGCTGTACCATCGTCTTCGACTGAACGTGGCATACACGAACAGTTATTTGTACCGCATAGGGCACACCACTAGTCTCTGCTGTGATAACTGTGGCAGCATAGAGACTGTGTAGCACGTATTACTGGACTGCTCCGCGTACCGCGATGAGAGAGAATTGTTTGAGCCACAAATGGACATGATTTGTCACGATCACTTAACGTTACACAACATATTAGGCCCAGGGCCCGGTCCTTCTAAACAGCGACGGGTTTCACAGTCCCTGTTTAATAACTTGTCAAAAATTGGCCTAGTCGGAAAGCTTCAATGATTGCATGATTATTTCATACAGCAAAGGCTTCACTTACCTGACACACTCGTTGTAAATATTTCTATCAACTTCACTTGCGCATTTCATTTTTTATATTCTTTCTTTTTATTATTATCTCCTTCCCTCTCTTCTTTAGTCTGTCAATCCCGTTCCCCATCCCTACACGGAGTAGCATGCCAGCGGTCTGCAGACGCCGGCAAAAATCTCTGTTTTTCTAATAAAGAGTCTCTCTCTATCAATCAATCAATCAATCAATCAATCAATCAATCAATCAATCAATCAATCAATCAGTTCCAACAGTGGTCTATTGGGCTTGAACTCCTCTATAACCAAGAGACCGGCTCTGTGACCATAGTAACATATACATAAAACATGTGACGACCGCTCGTCCTGCTTGTCAAATGCGTAGTTCGAATTGTAAACATCGGTCTATCGCAAAAATATACTGTTATTATTCTTCTCTTTCTTGGTGATATGAGTGCTTAGATCTTCGCACGGCTACGGTAGTCTCACTTGAAGGGAATATATTTATTTCTTAGAACATGAAATATTCAGGAAATGAATATAATAGCAGAAAAAGAACAATGAAAGAACTATATATAGCTATCGCACTGTGCCGGTTGTCATTGTCCACTGCAATGACACAACATAAACGTAGGTCTGAACGTAACGTGAAATATTGTGCTATCCGTCTAAACTAATGACAGCACTGTTGGAAGCATCTGCGTCAGTTGCTGTCGCAAAGAGTTGTGCAATGCGCCCTGGCAGGCGAACACGGAAATGATACGGCAGACAACTGCTTAACGCACGCACACATATATATGCACACATACGCGTGTGCAGGCACTCACACGCCACGCGCACGCGCAGGTAGACGCAAAGAAAGAAAAAGAGAGCGTGTGAATTTTTTTTGTGCCTAACGGCAGCCCTTTTTTTAAAGGACTCCGCCATTTAGTTTCCTTGTCCTTACACGTTATTTCAGCGCGAGAATAAACTTTCTAAGATTCAACGGATTCCCAAAATTTCATCCATGTGCATATATTTGGTTTTTTTTACAGCGAAAGCTGTTATGAGATCATTTCACCGGCCGTTTTTGGCGCCGTAGTTGTCCGCCGCCGCCGCCGTCGCCACCGCCGGTGTCCGTAACCAGTATCGCTCGAAATAAAAAAAAAATAAAACGAAATAAGAAAAGAATTCCAGGATGGAACGAGGTTCGAACCGGGGCCCCCTGCGTGGGAGCCCAGTATTCAACCTCTGAGCCATGCCGGTGCTTGAAAGTGCTTTGCAAAAAGGTCCTATACTGGCTTCATGTCGGGAAGGAACCACATTAGCATATGCAATATAGCGTGGTAGAAGAGTAAAATAAACACCAAGCGTCGCACAACGCGAATTCTGTAACCGGGCGTCACACAATGCGAATTGCGCAACGAGTAGGTTGTTGAATGCTTCCAACCCATTACAAAGGGCTCTGCCATAATTCTTCATCGTCATCAGGCACAGCATCAACAAAGTGAGCATAATGCCTTACATGCGTATAGCAGGTACCAACGCTCTCCGTAGAATGACGAAAAGTGGCACAGTGCCTGCTGCCCTACTTCTCAAAAATTACAATGATTTATAGCGTAGTGGGTTCCTCACAAGCGCACTTGTTGGTTGCCAAGGAAGCCCATAAGCGCATGATCCACTTCCTTGGGCTTCCTCGGGCTGCTTTATAGCGCTGGTTCAGTATGTGTTCCATTGTTCACTCATGTGTTCCCTTCCTGTAATGTAACACCCTTCCTGTAATGACCCCAAGCACGGGGTTGACATTATCAAATAAATAAAAATAAATGTAACAGGGCAGAACCGAGTGCATAAAGGCAGGGAATAAATAATTAATAAACGCAATACACTGAACAAGCGCTGTCTTCTTGCGCTACGTTTTCTCCAGTACTCTTTCTTTATTCATAGATCTGATATGTGCGTAGCGAAGCCGTCTGTGACGTTGCATAAACTAGAAATTGATTACTTGACCGCAAATCTGCAATATTAACCAAGTGTTTTATTGCGATAGCAATTATATGGACGCTCTCGGCGGATTTTTGCCGTCGCCGTCATGCCCCGGATATATATATATATATATATATATATATATATATATATATATATATATATATATATATATATAAGGCACAAAGAAAAATAAAGCAGAAGGAAAGCTCAGATGCCTCCGACCTTGGAGGCAGTGCAATACCATGTTAGGCGCAGAAAGCTTCGGAAGGGTGACGGGGCACAGGGGCGTAGGCAGCAATTTTTTTCTGGGGGGGGGGGGCACCTCCGTGATCTGAAATGTGGGTTGGGCAGGCAGATGTGATCGAGTGTCATTTTGTGCTCTCCATGTCATGGCAAAAAAAATTTCGGGGGAGGCACGGGCCCGGTGTGCCCCCCCCCCCCCCCCCCCCCCCCTCGGCTACGCCACTAGCGGGGCAGGATCAGTGCATGGACTGAGAATAAAAAGAAAAGATAGATTTCGGCTTCGAGCCGTCTTAAGTAAATGCATAAAGGACCCTGCGAGTTTTTTCATGCACGCCTCCGCCATGGTCCCGCCGTCAAGCTGAGACTGAAGGATACTTGAACAAACGCGTATACCGACGCTGGTTCACGCTGGTTCTCAATTGCACTAATCGTGATTCTTATTGCCGCTTGAGCTTCCGTACCTCCCGCCGTGGTAGCCTAATGGCGTTGCGCTGCCGAGCTCGAGGGCGCGGATTCGAGAATCGGCCTCCGTGACCGTATTTCGAAGGGAGCGAAATCCTAGAAAATCCATGTATTTAGATGCATGTTATAAAACCGCATGGCGGCTCAAACTAACCCGTAGTCGCTCACAACGGTGTACCTCATGATACTATCGTGTTTTTTTGAAACACCAGAACAGTTTTAATGTCTAGACTGCCGTGTTTGTTTTGACCGTATCACACAGAATGTTCGTCACAGGAGCTAGCTGAAACAAAGAGAACGAAAGAGAGCACAGTATAATGAATGGTGCGAATCGGTATGTTTAAACACTTTCTACTTAGGTCATATGAAAAGGGGGAATAAAATATACGAAGAAAGAAACTCTTATCTACTACACCCATACACAGGAGCACCCTCGCCATCTTTTGCTGGATTCATTCTGAGGCCGCACGAAGGACGGTGCCCGTAGCCATTGCTTAACGTTTGTACCACGTTGCCGCTAGTGGCAGGCAGTAGTACAGTCATAATGTACATTGTCGCTTAGTTATTTACTCAGATTTATCAACAAGCTGCAATAACAGCTCCGCCATATTCGTGGACATAATTCGTAAACATACGTGCGCGTAACTGGAAATTCAATCGCGCTACGTTCGTCACAATTCCTCTGAAACAGGAGCGCGGTACATATTTTATTATTCCTGTAAAATGAAAAGGGGGCGCGCTATTTCTGGTGCACCTTTTGATTAGCGTTTGCTTTTTTTTTATTATCCTTATTCCGATGTGGGCGATGCACCTGATCCCTCCAATAATATCTGATCCCCGTGAGAAATTGCCATCTGTGTTCGCAAAGTAAGCGCAAGGTTAGATTAACACCAATAAAGTGGACCCCTATAAAAATTTGTGATTATTGAACAGGAGAGAAAGAAATGACGATCAAAGGCTGTACAAGGATGTGGCCATACATTATACTGCTCCTGCACACGTGTAGGCGCGGCTTTAGGATAATAATGTCGCGAGCCGCTACTATAAGGCCTTGTCGGCCGCTTTGATTAAATAAATCTAAAGTACACACAAGGCTTAATTGAAAGTATATTCACGCGTGTACACTATCGAAAAGAAGTCTTGGAAGAAGCATCAAGGAGGAGTTTAATTAATGTGTGGGTGAATGCGAAAAACACTTAATATTTTTGGGAATATGACGTCAATGAAAAAATTAATCGAACGGGAAAGGTAAAAAATATGCAAGTAATGAAATTAGCGTTCTATTTTAGTGTACGATCATCGGGGACCAATAACTTTATGAAGACGGGCAACTGGGATTAAGGCCGCCATTCATATACTGTTTGGGTTATACAAGCGTTAGCGGAATAGTTATTCATTCCATACCTCCTACGCGACTATATCTTACCGTATACCGCCGACGTACGCGAGACCTTTATTTGTATATGGCTTCATATTTTTATGTACGAGGGGCGTTCAATAAAGATTTCCCCTGACCCACTTCCTGTGGACGGAGAGCAACGAAACTTTGCAGATTTATTAGTCCTTGTCTACATAGGTGACACCCCGGGACACACACTTCTCCCAACTTTTTATGCAACTATAAACACCTCACTTGTAGAAGTCGACAGGTTGCTCCAAAAGCCATGTTGTAACTTCAGAAATCAGAGTCTCATCATCTGGAAAATACTTGCCCTTCAAATATGACTTCAATGTTGGAACGAGGTGGAAGTCCGATGGTGCGAGGTCGGGTGAATAAGGGGAATGCGGTAGAATTTCAAAGCCGCAGGAGCGTGGTTCTGTCTGGGCAACATATGAGTTGTGAACTGGGGTATGGTCTCGCAGAAGGCGGACCCCTTTGGTGAGCATGCCACGTCTCTTGTTTTTTATGGTCTCTCGCAATTTCCACAGCAGTGAAGCATAGTATGCCCCAGTAATCGTGGCACCCTTTGCTAGGAAATCCATCAAGACTACTCCGTGCTGGTCCCAAAAGACTGTGAGCATGACCTTGCCCGTCGAGGGCTGGGTGCGTGCTTTCTTTGGAGGCGGTGAGTCCAAGTGCTTCCATTGCATCGACTGGACTTTAGTCTCCGGATCACAGTGATGGACCCAGCATTCATCCTGTGTAATCAGTCTGTTGAAAAAGTTCTGCTGGTTTCCATGGCACATGGTCAAAAGAGCCTGGGAGCATTGGACTCGTACCTGCTTTTGGAAAGGTGTGAGCAGCCGGCGAACCCAGTGATCGGATACCTTACGCATATGAAGATGGTCCTGAATGATTTTTTCCATGGACCCCACACTAATCTTGACATGTTGGGCTAGGTCTCGAACGCTAATGCGGCGATTTTCCAAAATGGCGCCCTTCACTTGCAGGATGGTGTGTTCATTGACAGCGTAGTGGGGTCGACCTGCAATCGGAGCCGCTTCCACGGAAATCAGACCATATTTGAATTGGCGATGCCAGTTATTCACTACATCATATGATGGGGAATCTTCCCCATAAACCTCTTTTATCTCATCGAACGTCTTCCTTGGAGTGCGGCCTTTCAAGTACGGAAACTTGACTGCTGCTCTGTATTCCACTGCATCCATTATCACACCTCACGCCACTTCAGCACCTCTAAAAGGAAGACCTTTAGTAGTTTAGAGTTGCAAATTGGCACGTGACCTACAGTGACTTATGTCATTACACATGCGCAGTTTCAGCATCCTGCAATAAATGGAAGTTAGTCAGGGGAAATCTTTATTGAACGCCCCTCGTATGACTATCAGTGAATGTGTTTCCTCCTGAGTTAAACATCCTTTTGTAACTGTATGCGTACGTGATGCTATCCTTGATCTCATTTAGTGCGCGTAATGGAGAACTTATTCAACGTCGCCCACTTCCGTTCCAAACGGGGGCATAAACGCAAAGCCTCACAATATGTCATAACAACGGTGCTGTCCTTGCTCTTATGGGATAATTGTACAAGTGATTCGCTTCCACATTATAACAGCGCAGCTGCTTGAGCTCGGAGAAGCTCCGCTACTCGCGAACAAAAATTACCATCATCATGAACCGGCACGCGATTTCTTCGTCTTCTTCATCTTCTGCTTGGCTCCTAGAACGCATGCGACGATTTGTCCGGCGTGCGATGCGGCAACTCTGACGGGCGAGGGAACGAGTACAGAGAGAGAGAGAGAGAAAGAGATATAGAGAGAAAGAAAGTGAAAGCAAGAAATGGAGAGAAAGAAAGAGAAGAAAGAAAAAGATAGAAAGACACAGCAAGAAACAGAGATAGTGAGAGATATAACGAAAGAGACACAGAAAAGAGGTAGAAAGAACAGGTCGCGGTAACTATTCAGCTCACGATGCCCAATGGCCGTGAATTTGGGTATATGGCGCGGACATTTAGCTATATGGCAGGGTTGTCAGACACGCGGCCCGCGGACCTTTCGCAAGCGATCCGTGGCTTCACAAGAAACAATGTTTCGTCACATTGCTAAATAGTACTCGCATTTTTTTTTTCTCGCCTGCCGCTATTAATAAGGCTTTGCTAGGGTAAGCCACAGATACGGGACTGGTCTCCAGCGTTTTCTTCGTGAGGCACCCGACGCGGTCACCATAAGTGGAAACATGACCGTGGAATGAATGAATGAATGAATGAATGAATGAATGAATGAATGAATGAATGAATGAATGAATGAATGAATGAATGAATGAACAATTTTATTTGTCCCTGTTTAAAGGGAAGGGGGCAATGGGACACAAAATCTCTTTATTTCAGAATTGGCGTCCAGATGTCAGTCATTCTGGAGATCGATATCGATGTGTTTCTCGAATCCTCACGCGAAATCCCGTTCAGAAATGACCCATAGATGATGTGTATTGTCACGAGACTTCAGACGTGTTGGGTCCTTTAATAAGCCAACGAGTAGCTGGCGCGACCGTCCGGGCTGGCACTCGGGCGGAGAAGAAGCGCGTGGTCTCGTTTCGAGAGTCGCTCTTGCCCCCGACCCATTACATGCAGGTGGCAATATGCTGAATGCATTCTTTCAAATAGCAACGTTAGGTAACATTTTGTTAACGCTAGCCTCTGCCGGTAACGCTAGCCTCTGCCGGGCTCGTGCGGCAGTGGGAAGTTAAATCGACAACATGGGGAAGTGACCATCTACCCATTATCATTACGCTCAATCGGAAAAAGGTTAGAGAGAAAAGAGAGGTACTTGTTTTTGACTGGGAAAAATTTCGAATGGCCACCGGGGATTGTTTTACAGATTTCGAAGGTTTCAGCGCTGCAGTCGCTGAGGCGCGTCCATACGCCAGGGAATATATCCCATGCAATGACACCGCGACGCACATGGATATGCATCTAGCAAATCTCTGGCGCAAGGCTAATCGCCTAACACAACAATACCGATATAAAGGAAAACGTCATCGGGACCTCATGCGTCTCAAGCGCCAATACCGACTGACAAAATACCAAGAAATGCTCGAAGCCGACGCGTGGCACGATACGTGCGCAAATTTGGGTCGAGAACCTGGTCTAAAAAGGCTATGGCAGATTCTCAGGAGCCTACTTGGAAAAAAGAAAGGTGCGCCTCCTCTTTCAGAACTCTTCCTACGGGAAGAGCCCACATCACTAGAGGACCGCGTCATTCATACTTTCTTCCCGCATGCTGCTGAAACACCACTATTACAACTGCCGTATATCAGGATAGACGACCCTAGAGCGGAGCTTGACACACCCTTCACGCTAGGTGAGCTTGTAGCAGCTTTGGCCCAGAGCAAAACGAAGTCCGCTCCTGGACACGGTGGAGTGACTTGGCAAGAACTTCGCAATCTCAGCGACGAAACACTAAAAAAATTTTTAACTATCATTAATTAATCCTGGGAACCCGGCATTGTGCCCGACTCACTTAAACTTTCGCTCATTTATCCTATACCGAAGCCAGGAAAAGACCATACAAGGCCAGCGAATCTGCGACCAATAGCTCTGACTTCCACAGTCTGCAAACTCATAGAGCGAATGCTGAACACACGGATACAGTACTACATCGAATACGAGAAACCCGGACTACACCCTGCTCAGGCAGGCAGGTTTTCGGCCGAACATGGGCACACATGACTGCCTGTGGTTACTTCGCAGAGTAATCAACCGCAAATCTCGTAAACTGATGCCAGACTATATCCTTGCAGTAGATATGCGCAAAGCATTCGACAACGTGAAACAAGAGGCTATACTACAAGAATTGGCAGCAAGGTATCCCAGCCAAAGAGCATATATAATTGGATTCGCAGCTTTCTCCAATGTAGACCAATCAGGCTCCACGGCAAAGCACCGGGATGGAGTCCGAGGACCTATTATCTGGATAGGGGTGTACCCCAGGGCTCCATCCTCGGTCCTTTGCTTTTTAATCTGGCCATGACGTGTGTGGCAGAAAGGCTTGAGCAAGAAACTTCGGCCCGTTTTACTATCTACGCGGATGACATCACAATATGGACAGAAGCGGCGGATTATCCCGACGAGCAGAGCATGCAAATTGAACTCCAAGCAGCTATCCTCACCCTCATCGATACATTAGGTACCCTCGGACTGGAGCTGTCGCCAGAAAAGACGGAATTGATTAGCATGGACGGAAAGAAAGCGATCAATGCAAGCAAGCAGATCACACTACACATCGGCGAAAGCGACATTACATCTACCAACGGACAAATTAGGGTCCTCGGAGCACAGATTGCTAGTTGCAACAGTCCCCAGCAATGGATCCGAGCCTTAAGACGCACGTGGAGCCCGATGTTGAACATGGTCCGACGCATTTCCAATAAACACGGTGGAGCAAGACAGAAAACGTGTCAAACACTTGCCAAAGCAGTCGCTGTCCGAAGGATTTTTTATGGGGCACCTGTGTATGAGTTCTCCGATCGAGACCTCCGTGACCTCGAAAAGTTACACAGGGCGACCCTCCGTACGATAGCTAGACTCCCGAAGCACACGAGGAACGAGGAGCTGCTCAAGCTTGTGCCGATACCACCAATAAGGGACATGATCAATGAAGCACGAATTCGCATGCGATGTCGGCTTGATAACACACCACAAGGCAAACAAATCATGGCATGGGGCAACAGAGTTCATGCGCGGTTGGGGCACGAGGAAACGACCACAGCACCACCATGGGAAGCACCGCTGAGCACACGGAAACAACAACGACCGATCGCTAGGCGCAACACAAAAACCAGGCAACTCTTCGAGAAAAGGCAGCGCCTCAGAAAACCTGAGAAAAGCATCGACATCTACACTGACGCAACAATCATACACGAACAAGCTAGTATGGCCTGGGTCAGCACAACCGCATCCCGCTACAAAGGCTATCACAGTTGCCAGCTTCCACAGTTGCCAGCTTCCCGGTGGTGCACCCTTACATGCAGAGTTGTTGGCCATATGGGGAGCGGTCACCACTATTCCGATGGACGCAGGTGACACAGCAAGCGAGAGTCTTCGAAATAGCTTTCGTATACTGACCGATTCGTACGAAGCGGTGGCTGAACTTACAGCAACAACGACTGAAGATGCGGTGGCCAACGATATTAGAAAAAAATGCTCCCACCTCCCCGAAGGGAATCGTGAGGAAATGCGAATGCATTTCTTGCACCGAGAGTACACGGCGCAGTAATTTTAATGGCGTAAATTAATGACGAGACGAGGATTTGTACCGTAACCATTTATTTACACATTCATCAGCACCTGTTTGTGTTGTCATTGTACCTGACGGCCATAATCTCAGCCTTGTGGTCGCCGTTGGCGTTTCACAGCGGCGTCTCGAGCACACATTTCGAGAGGCGCCCAGCCAGCGGACGGGAGAGTGGGGCACATGGAGGAGAGAGAGCGAACGGCGAGAGAAGGAGCGGCGGAGCATAGTGTGCCTCGATGTGTGCGCCCCCCTTACAAAACGCGCAACAAAACGCGCATCAAGGCACCCTAGCGAAGCACTGCACCCAATGCCACCTAGAAGAGCGGTGCGGAGCCGGCGCGCGCCCGCGCAAACCGCGGTGAGGAGGCGGATGCGCGCAGTCACGTGGGGTGTGACGTCGCTGCGCCGTTGCTACAGACGCTCCTCTCCTTTCCTCGCGCCGTTGCTATGGGACGGCGGATTCAGGGTCGCTTATAAAGTGCATTCGCACTTAAAAGTTAAAGAGATTACAGGATTGCGGAATCGATGCGGAAATTTTGTGGACACCGGGACACACTGGCACGGACGGGGGAAACGAAGCCGCTCATGCGGTCGCCGCGCAAGCGGGTGGGCTTGACTATTCATTGAGCACCCCACTCCCCAGTTCGTCACCAAACCTGGCGGACCTCAATTCCTACCTAGAAATTCTGCGCGCAGGCTCTCTTAGCAGAGCATTTATGCATTATATTCGCGTAAAATTGAAAACCGACAGTAAACGACGGCTATCAGAAGCTACACCAGCACCTCTATTAAGCGACAAGGGCGGACTTACTCGCCAGCAAGAGATATTTCTGAATAAGGTTATGGTCAATGCAGCATACACACCACATGTACTTGACAAATGGATTAGACCCAGACAAGCAATTGGAAACACTTCTCGATGCCCACATTGTCAAGAATTATGCAGAGCAGATTTACACCACCTCATTTGGATTTGCTCAGCTTTCTCGCGAGGAAGAACACGCATCCAACACTTGCCACGCGACGACATAAGCGCTTTAGGAAACGTACTACAGTCGAATGATGCAGCACAAAAAGCACGTGCGAACTATGCTAGTATAAGTGGCCTGTTTCGAGTGGTGTAGAAGAGGTCGACCATCTCGCGCGAGAGCGACTCCATTGAACTTATACCGAAAACGGATTCACACCAACTGATGTTAGTTTATTGTGCATATGCTGTTCACCCAACAATCCCTTCCCCACCTGTTCCCAAACTGCGGCCGAGCGACTTCCTCTCCTGCGAAATAAAGGTTCAATTCATTCATTTCTGGGTATGCCTCGTCTATGTTTGTGTGTGTTCTATCGCTGCAGACTCTTCTTTCTTTCTCGGACAGCGCCTCGTGTGTCGTTCTTTCGCCGCCCTGTCTTTAGCGATGCTTGTTCCCGTCCTTATGGCGCTCTTGTGAAGATGATTGGACAGCGCGGCCGCTTGTGACTGTCAATGAATGATTCTTTAGCGAGTTGATTAACCCGATGCCGAGTCTTTCTTCTTCCTCGTTTCTCTTTTTACCTCCCCTTTTTTTTTCTTCCCCAAGTGGACGGTGCCAATGTGCGCGAACCTGAGTGAACCTCCCTACCTTTCTCTTATCCACATATATATCTATGTAGCTGTCTTTCTACCATCTATCCGTCTATGTGTTTGTATGTACGTCGTATGTATGTATGTATGTATGTATGTATGTATGTATGTATGTATGTATGTATGTATGTATGTATGTATGTATGTATGTATGTATGTATGTATGTATGTATGTATGTGTGTATGTATGTATTGTTAGTCTGTCCGTGCGTCCCTTTCAATCTATATATTTAGCTATGTCCATATTTAGCTCATGCGTGCTAGCATCACATTCCTCTCGCTGATCACCACGCGAAACACTTTCATTTATTTTGACATCGGGTCCAGCGTGAATGACGTTCAAAGAATCCGGTATATATATATATATATATATATATATATATATATATATATATATATATATATATATATATATATATATATATATATATATATATATATATATATATATATATATATATATATATATATAATATATATACGTAGATTATGAAGAGTCTGTCATCGGATGCCGTAAAATAAATAGGAAAAAGGTATACGCTTCTAAACAACTGTTTATTTGTCTACGTTTCCATCGGAGACCGATCTTCAACAAGACGAAATTTATCAGGCTTCGATGCGCCTTTATATCACCGTCCTCCGAGCCGAGAGAGAGAGAAAAAAAATAAAAACAGTTTGTAAAAAAGTTAAAAAAAAGGTTTAAGGAAAAGTAAAAACGTAAGAAACAATTTTTGAGGAAAAAGAAAGAGTCGCGAACAGACCACGTGCACATGCTTGGCCCTACAAAGGACGTATATATATATATATATATATATATATATATATATATATATATATATATATATATATATATATATATATATATATATATATATATATATATATATATATGTATATATATATATATATTCGCCTTGAGGGGTTTGCTCGCGCACCAGCTGTGCCGATAACGCCAAGGGGAGTGGGCAAATCAGCTCAAAAGCTGGAGGACAGCCTCGGCCTGCTTAGGTATAAGAGGATTACGCTCGCAGGATGCGTGCCAGGCGCTTGCTGCGGAGGCGGAATAAATCCAACGCACACAAAGACAGAAGGAGAGAGAGAAAAAAAATAAGAAAGAGGAGCATTCGCTTATTCCGGTGCGTTGCGTTGATTGATGAGCCTCAGTTTCGAGAAATGTCCGTTTAACGATATATGCGCTCGCAAATAGTTGCAACAGAATGTGTTTACCAAGCCTGCAGCCGATGCAGCAACAGCACCCGCACCGGCATCGCGAGCAAACGAGACGTGTCGGCGACCGATCGCAGCGCCTTTGCGTGACTCCAACCCAATGGATAGAAGAAAAAACGCGCGTCTTCGAAGTTGCGGGCGGCTCTACAGGCGGAAAAACGACCGCTAGCTTTTCGTCGGTTTTATAGGGGCGCGTTTGATCAAGCTGCTTATACGACGTAGAATGGAGAATGATGAACCAGGTAAATTAAAAAAAAATAAAGAAGAAACTGGGTAATTGGAACACGCCTCGCGGGTCTTCGCAGTCTCCTTATTCTGGCCAGTTATAAACGGCATATTTTAGATAAAATTAAAGACGGTGTGAGAAAAACGTGGTCGTGTAACAGTGGGATAATAGGGCGACTAAGAGAAAAACACTTTCGGCACTAATCAATTACGAAAATAACGACCAATCCGGAAGGCAGCAAACTGGTTTTGATATGATAAACTTGTTTGCCGCTACAGCGTGTTTGGCTTTCTAAGAAAACTGATTGTGCGCATAACCACGTTCGGCAACGAAGCAAAAATGAAGAACGGTTAATTTGAACAAATTCATGTTAGTTCGTGATTCCGTTCAGGGTGCCGGTGTAGTAACTGCTATCCTGCAGCATTTTAAACTCGATTCTTTCGCAGAAACATTTTCTACTTACAGTCTAAAACAAGTGCGACTCTATGATCCTCGGAAGAGCTGCAGTGCGAGCGGTTGCTCATGGCTCTGCAAGCGCAATGAGACGTATAGCGTACTCGTAAACTAGCAAGTGCTTCAGGTAAATATAGTTTATGGTTGTCTTCGCTATGGAATACGAGGTAACCCTACTACAGCATCTCTGATGATCAATTTAACCGAAGATCATGAGGCTTAAATGAAAGTGTTTGGTCTCGAAAGGAATCCTCCGTCACGAGCACAGTTGTCATTCAAGAAAACTGAAATATTCTGCGTCAGATAGAAGAATATTACCACTCACTGCCGGTTGCATATCATTTTATTTGTTTGACGTGCAATTACTTCCATAATTGCTAATGCTCATTGCCATCGACGGTCACCAGGAACCTCGCGGAGCGAAGAAGAAGAATTCATGCTCTGCCTGTACATGACCGCCAGCGCTGCTTGGCAGAATTTCTGGTATCGACTGGTCACCGTTATGGGCACCGTGACCGAGAATATATCATTTGCACCGCAGATATCCAGTTCGAGTACACAGCCGGAATACCCTTTGGTTGCCAGCACACCTCTGTTGTCCTGGTCGGTGAGTGGATCCGAATGTCCGGTCGACCAGTGTCAAGCAGTTCAAGGTTCTTCGCATGCTTCAGTAGCCCAAGAAACTGTTCCAGTCATCGAAGATGACCCATCCGACGACAAGGAATCTTCTCAGCAGTGTGAACAGCTTGAAACTGGCGCGTGGGCGCTAATGTCGTCGGTGTCCACCGGTTTTCCTTCCGACGCTGCAAACGTGAGGACCACTGACGCCGCACCGTCGACACCTCTCCAAGAGGTAAGCGCAACGTCTCAACCTAAGAAGACTCTGCGTTTCAGCTACAAGGACGAGCTCAGGCTTGCAGCCAGAGAAACTAGAAATCGGACAGGAATGAGAAACGCTGCGTTTGAAAAAGCAAAAGCAGCTCTGAAACTCCGGAGGTTGAGACGAAGAGGTACGCTTTTACATGGCGAAAGACCGGGCATGTTCATGTTGGACCGACACGAACCCTCTTACGCAGATGGCTTGCCGCAGCTCAGCACACTAGGAGTGAGTGTTCAAGAAGCTGGCAACAGATCTCTCAATTTGACAGATTTGGTAGAATCGCATCGAGGATGGTTTCACGGGTGTCCCGAGGCCGGCCACCTTCCCGACGCAGTACCGACCCCGTCTGGCGGCGATCGCGCCGTACATTCTGATGGCGTAATCCATGCTGTCTCCAGACCGACATCGAACACTCTGGAGCTTCTTCTTTATCCGCTGGCTTTTGTCCTCTTCCTCGTTCTTTTGCTGATGCTGCTCATGGTTCTCCCCGAGAAGTCTACACCCAGCACTCCCAGAAAGAACATAGATCCGAAGGGCCTCGTCTGTACTTCCGAAGACTGTTACCAAGACGCAGAATATCTGAGTGGACTTCTTTCTTGGGACATCGATGACCCTTGCGACAGTTTTCAACCTTTCGTATGCCGACACTGGGCAAGCATGCTGAAGGATTCGCCACTGACACAGTCAGTATCGTCAGACGATGTCTACGTGTCAAGCGTTGAGCAGTGGGTTCAGGCGATCTACCACAAGCGTCCTCAGCATTTCGGAATCCCTGCGCTTCTCAGTAACCTTATGGAGAAATGTAGAAACACCGAACATATCGAAAACGACGGCTGGAGTCTCCTCCTCGAGTTTATGTTCCACACGTCACTCCAAGGTTTTCCTCTGACCCCTCCTGTTCGCGGGAAATTGAACATCTGGACAACAGCTGCCTCGCTGCTTCGTAAGACAGGAACTGCAGCTCTTCTTAGAGTAAGTGTAGCGAGCCATCCGGTTATTGAGTCCCGAGACGTTCCTTTAGTGGCTCCTCCTGGAACCTTGAGTGCCAGTGGAGTTGATATCGAAGAAGCCATGCGGATGCACACGGCAGCTGTCTTGTCAGCAATCAGAAGTTTGAATAAGGAGTTTGTTCCGCCAGTGCACACGATGAAAACAGTGGAGTTGGCCAGAGCCCTCGAAACAATCAACGAATCGAAGGGCGCAGAAACAAACCAGGGAGTCGTTTTCATCGAACCACGATCAGAGCTAGTGGAGTTTTTGAGCGAAGTGATTAGCGGTGTTCCTTCTATAATGTTCGTCAAGAACCAGGCCAAAATTTGGATTCAGGCGCCGCGCACAGTGACGCAGATACTTGAGCTCGTACGAAACACTGAGCCATACGTTGTCCTCAACTACCTCTGTGTACGTCTCATGGTCCAAATGTCCCCATTCATTCCTTCCTTCAAGGCGCTGACCGATTTTCATAGCACGCTGACGTATGGCAAGGTCAGGACTGACGTTCCACGCTCACACATATGCCTTCGTGCCGTGGAAAAAGCAGCATTTCCGCTATTTTACGCGTCCTTGATCTCCGTGCTCGGTCTCCATCACGAATCGGTCCTCCTAGGCTTCACGAGCCTCGTGAGGGAGGTCACGGTGGAGTTCGTGACGAGCGTCGAAAGTTCATCCCTGTTCGATAAACGTCTGAGGAACACGATAAAGCGGGTCGTTTCGAACATCGATTTCAAAGTCTTGGGACCTTCGTGGCTCAAGGACGGCCTTATGTCGACAAGGTACTTCAGTCCCGCGCCGAACGCAACAGCCTTCGAAACTTATGTTGAACTTCACGAGCGCTCTTTCGCTCAAACCTTGTCGCTCGGTTCTGCCGGGCGCTGGACTCGGTCAGCGTTCGGCACGTCATGCTGGCACGAGCGCTACCCCAGCACCATCTACGTGCCGGCGCTCGTATTTAACATTACGCTGCCGCTGAGCGAGAGATCCCGGCACTTGTGTCGAGCTGCGGTTCGAGTGATAAGTTGCATCTTCGACGCTATCTTGGTTGAAACGAACTTAACCTCCTTGGAGAGCTGGTTATCCAATGAAACTACGGCTAAGTCGCGTAGCACTGCTATTTGCTATGGTTTCGATGGGCTGGACTCGCCCCCGAGGTCGCTTATTGACGCACTTACGATTGAGTTCGCCTTTCGTCACTTCGAGAAGAGCGTCAAGAAGTCTCCGAACTCCCTACATCTGCGCCTACCTCAAGGCAATGTTCTCACAAGTGCCCAGCTATTCTTTGTTCATTTGATGCTTCAACGTTGTGAAAAGAAGGGCGGGCTGGACACACTAAGCCTGGGATCGGCGCACGATCTCAATGTCGTGCTTTCCAGAGATGCTAACTTTGCTGCGGCCTTCAACTGTTCCCGAGGATCACCGATGAATCCAGCAAGGAAATGCTCGGCATAAGGCGTACGAGAGGAACAGCTGTGTGTTTGCTAGAATACTTTTTATACGTCAAGGACGTTTTATTAATCGCGACCAATACGCTGTGTAAATTGCTCGCACATATTAGCTGTGTGCGCTGTCGCTTATGTTGATAATATATCACGAAACTTACCGAATGAACCGGCGCGATAGCGATTTACTAACATATTTATACGTCAAGATTGCGCGCAAGTACAGCTACAACCAACGAAAGGTCGAGTGCTTCTTCAGCCAACAAAACTATAGATGCACCCTTTTGTTCTTGTGTATTTTCTGTGTCCGACAGGAAAGTTTTGTCTTGGTCTGTGGTCGATGAAACTGTGGCTGCTCAATTGCAAGCAACAGTAACTCGAACGCTAAAGGCCTACGTAGTGCGCCATTGAGCGAACGTCACTAAAATTTCAGGAGGAGGTTGTTAGTGCGTTTTGAGACTGTTTCTTTTTTTTACGCGCTCAGACAACCCCTTATCTTTGACTTCAGTCCTGAAAGTTAACCCTGGAACGGAACAGCAGCTTAACTCATCTTTATTACTAATAACAATAGTAGTTGGTGTTTAACGTCCCCAAACCACGATATGATTATGGCGGACGCCGTAGGGGAGCGCTCCGCAAATTTCGACCACCTGGGGTTCTTTAACGTGCACCTAAATTTAAGTACACGGGCTTCAAGCATTTTTGCCTGTATTGAAAATGCGGTCGCCGTGACCGGGATTCGATGCCGCGACCTTCGGGTCAGCAGTCGAGCACCATAACCACTAGACCACCTTGAAGGGTTGCATCTTTATTACATTTGATACTCTGAAGCGTACAGCACACTATGTCACACGCGTCCATTGTAGCCCGGTATATGGCACAGTATTAATAAAACGATAATAGTAATTATATTGCTTGTTT
Source organism: Rhipicephalus sanguineus (assembly GCF_013339695.2). Lineage (NCBI taxonomy): Eukaryota > Metazoa > Arthropoda > Arachnida > Ixodida > Ixodidae > Rhipicephalus > Rhipicephalus sanguineus. The sequence goes on along the minus strand of NC_051178.1, from coordinate 149,963,338 downwards.
TAGTCAAGGTACATAACAAATGTTTATGATGCCTAGCTGACATATGAGATCGGCCTAACCATGTTACGGACTGCAAGTATGTTAGTGCTTAATCGATCACTGCTTGGACGTAATAGTATGGCATAATAATTGAATAATTGAAAGGTAAGGACACAACTTCGTGGTGCTGACATTGCCGCGAAATGTGCTTTTCGGCAACGGGGGACTGCACCCAGTCACGATAGTTAATCACGTCGGCAGGTTTCTACCCCGTTTCAACTCCGTTTGCAACGGTTCGGAGTTTGCTTTTGTTTTTTTTCCTGACGCGCGTGCAGGTGCCTCCAGAGATATCTGAGAACCTGAGTGATCGAAATTCCTTTAAATCTCGCTCGCCAAAGCGCCTCCGAGCGCGCCGAGCTGAAGCGTGGTACTATACGTGAACCTGTCGAACATGTGCTGAGCGACCTAGTACAGTTCCCCTAATATAAACCACACCCGCTAGACCAGTCTACAGAGGGTTATAACGGTGGAGCTGTTGGTTGGCTTGTTGGTCAAACTTTATTAATAGTCCCGAGAGACGGGAACAGCTGTTTAAGCTCGGAGAAACTCCGTCGGTCGTGTAAAAAAAAATTATCATCATCATGAACGCAATAACTCGGCCGGCACGCCCTCTCTTCGTCTTCTTCTTCGTCTTCTGCTTCTTTCCTAGAACATGTGCGTAGATTTGTCCGAGGTGGGATGCAATAACTTGGATGGGCGAGAGAAAGAAAGAGATACAAAGAAAGATAACGAGAGAACAGAGAGAAAGAAAGGAAAAAAAAGACAGAAAAAGATAGAAAGAAAGACAAAGAAACGGGCACAAAAAAGAGAGAGAAAGTAGGGAGCAAGACAAAAAGCGAAAGAAAGACAGAGAAAGAGAAAAAAAAGGGAAGAATGAGAAAGTAGTAGTAGTAGTAGTAGCAGTAGCAGTGGTTAGTTGAGGAAATGACGCTTATTTCTGCAGAAAGAGAAAGAAAGATAGGAAGCGAGAAAGAGAAAGAAAGAAATAGAAATAAATAGAGACAAAGAAAGATAGAAAAAAAACACAAAGATGGACAGAGACAAATAAATGGAAACAAGGAAGGCCACCGAGCTCCGCTCTTCCTTCAGGCTTGGCCCCACTAGTACGAAGCTGCCTTAATTTTTTTTCTGTGACTATTCTAACCTGTAACAGGTTAAGACCCACTAAAGCGTAAATACATTATGATAGATAATCTGCATACTAGTGGTCTTTGTCAAAGTTATCACGTTGCGAACTTATTAAATTAATAAGTGGATTTTAGCTTTAACATATGTCACTTAACTAACGGTCAAGCCATTTAAGAATTGGCGCTCCGATCGCTGTAACTAAGCCAACTTCGAAATAAATGCAGCTTTCTGCCAAACTATTTGGTGTTTTGAAACTTTAGAAAACTCATCGTTTCAGCTCAGATTTTGAAAGAAATAAGCAACCACGACACCGTTGCAGTTTCTTAAGCAATCCTCAGCAACTTTCACTACCCTTTTGTTATGCCCGATTCACAACACTTTGCTTGAACTTGATTATAACTTAAAATTTTAGATAATGTGTGATGTGCTCGGATGTGTTCTTACTGAACGTTCCATTTTATGAATTGGAACGTAGCATAATTGTTAAAGGAGAAGAAGAGGAAGTTGGCGCCATGGCCGAGGCTTGAACAACGACGTTGATATATACGCCGCGAGGATATAATAAGTGCAGTTTTATTACAATATATAGCCACAGTTATGGATAGACGACAAGTGCGTCTCCAGAGTAGGCTCAGAGAAGAGAAGCAAGGTAGGAGCACAGCGCAGAGTTCATTGCTGGACTCTTTCCATTCCACAGAGTCCAAACCACCAGCCAAGCCAACGGTAGCAGAGCAAGGCCGCGCAAGAAACGACAAGCTCCCGGAGTCTGGGTATTCGACGCCGTCTGAAGGTCTGACGTTCTCGACAACTCTCTTCGCGGGCGCTAGAATAAGACCCGGCGCGCCCGGCGACGTTTGCTCACCGCAGAACTTCTGCCTGTCAAGTCGTGTCATCCACGCGGCTGGACAACCTGCGCCGAAGACCAAAGACGTCCGCTCCTTCAAGTACGAGACCGCGCCAGAGGCGACAGGCACGCCGAGTACGAGGAGGGAGCGGCCAAACCAGGAGGATGCAGAACAGATCTCCGGAGATGAGGATCTTAGAGAGCTTCCCGCTGGCGCGGCTGATATGTTCGAAGCAATATCTAAGCTTGTGGCGCAATTCGTAGGTTCGGGAGATCAAGGCGCGACCCCGAAAGAAAACGTCGGGACCGCCGGGGAAGTTTCGCCCCCGAAGACCGAGAATGAATCTCGTGCTACACCGCGACCCGTCGCGAGATCTACTAGACCGGTGGTGCGATCCTCGGCTGTGACAAGACAGAAGAACGATTCATTAGCTGTTGACAGTGTTGCGGACATTGACCTCAGGGTCGTCAGCAGGGAAGGCGAACCCGATTCCAAAGAATACCTCGTGGCGTTTGTCTTGCTTGCCATTTTTGTGGTGTTCCTGTTCGTTGTTTTCTACGTTTTCGCATTGGCCCACGGTAGAAATAAAGCCGGCTCGCATACCACACTTGCCTGCGTCTCCGACTATTGTGTAAAAGACGCTGAATACCTGGGCCGGCTGCTTTCTTGGAAAGACGATCCACCCTGTGACAACTTCTACATGTTCGTGTGCCGCCGATGGAAAAGTCAGTACCTGGAGGCGCCTCCTTCGTCCTTTGTCTCTCAAGACGACGACAACATCGCAAGTCTGGAACAGGGTGTGTACGCCATGTTGCAGAACAAGGCTGAAAATTCGAAAAGCCTCTCGTGGCTGAGAGATGTAATGGACAAGTGTATGGACGAGAAGCAAATAGAAGGCGATGGTTGGGACTCGCTACTAGAATTAATGTCTGACGCATCGGTTGGACCGTTTCCCATGACGCCACCGGTTCGAAGAAGCCTGTCAGCGTGGAAGTCTGCAGGACGGCTTCTGAGGAAGACAGGAACAACCACTTTATTCGCTTTAACCGTCGCCGTTGCTCCGTCAGGTTCGCCAAATAGTGTCCTAGCGGTAAGTCCTCCAGAAACGCCTCGACACGGCGCCATGAGTACCGACAGTGTCGTCAAACTATACACAAATGCCATATTCTCTGCAGTCCAGGCGCTGAAGAAACGGTTCGTTCCAGTTGAGAACCTATTAGAAATTGCGAGATTTGCCGCCAGCTATGAGAACGTCATTAGTCATAGGGCGGTAAGTGAGGGATTACGCATGTCCACAACAAACTCCTCATCGCCCATCGCCCAGTTTCTGTCCGCTGTCTTTTACGATCGTTGGCCCGCGTACACGGACAAACTGGCCTCGGACGTATTGGTATTGTCGCCTGATATTGTAAGACGGATCATCCAACTCGTGGAAAGCACCGAACTACACACGGCCATAAACTATCTCGCACTACGATTGATGATACAGGTATCGCCGTTCATTCCCCACGCAGACCTGACGCAGGTATTCGGCACTTTCCTTACCGGCCGGCCTATGATGATATCACCCCGATGGAAAATTTGTCTTCGAGCTGTGGAAAAAGCCCTGGCTCCCCTCATGTACGCTTCGTATTTCACGTACCAGAACCTGCACGCCTCAGCGTCACAGTTTGCCGATTTCGTCGGCGAAGCAGCGCAGGAATTTCTGCGCGGCGTGGAAGATTCATCGTACTTCACTGTGTTCTCTAAGACAGCTTTCCGAGACGTCTTGAGCAAGACGCACTTCAGAGTGCTCGGACCACCGTGGGTAAGCGATGGCGCGGCCATGGAGGCCTACGTTCAAACTCTACCGACCATATATCCAGCGCACACGGCCCTGCAGTCGTACACGGGTGTATACGAAGCCACCTTTCTGTACTCCCTGTCACGAGGCTTCTCGCAGCAGTGGACGCGGTCTATGTTCTCAACCGAGTGCTGGCACGAGCTAAACCCTCGCACTCTGTATGTTCCGCTGCTGACGTTCAACGTGACACTTTGGTCCCACCCTAATACCCAGTCTCTACAGGTCTCCAGGGCCGGCTTCCGTGTGCAAGAGTGCATTCTGGAGATGCTCTTGGGACATACCGCCTTCGCGAACGACCAATCGCAGTGGTGGCTCGACGAAGCGACTAAGCATAAGCTCGAAAGTAGCGAGGCTTGTCTCGATAGAATCGCGGGGCGAGGTAACGTACGGGAGCCTCTCGGCATTGTCAAGCGCAGCCTGTCGGTTCGTCTCGCGTGCGAGCAATATCAGAGAAGCGTGAATGCGTCCGGAAGGAAGCTGACGCTCAACCTTCCCAACAGCGAAGTGCTGACCGAAACGCAACTCTTCTTTATCCTGCTGGTGTTGCAGTCCTGTGAAAGCAGACCCGCTGAAGACGTCACTCCTAGCTCGGAACTCGAGTGGAACGCCGCGCTTGGAAACGACCCCGAACTGTCAGCGGCATTTGGTTGCCCCCATGGTTCCGCGATGAACCCGGCGAGAAAGTGTGGAGGATAACGGGCCACCGACTTTGCGAGTCGCGAACGCACTACTGAATGAGAACTGAATATCTATCTCTTCGAGTGGCATCTACCATGCTTTTTTGTCAGTAAATAAATGAGACGTATTAAGACGTAAGCGCTCTGTGTTGTCGTGGAAGAAGTTTTATCCCTCGATAAGCGTACTTATTTCTCGGTTCCTAATATTTTATTTTTCTTTAATGTCTTCCAAAGTGCACCAATTTAATTGTGAGAAATCTTCAGCCGCGTCTGGTGCTTTTGCACATTCTATTGACAGCGTCTATTGCTAGCACATTATATTGCTGGTGCTGAAGCTTGTAAGTTAGTGCTCGCTTTTATTGCAATAGCAATTATATGGACAGTCTCGGCGGGTTTTTGCCGTCCCCGTCGCCGCCGTCATGCACCGTATATATAAAAGCCACAAAGAAAACTAATTCAGAAAACTTTCCGACGCGCGGAATCGAACGGGTGACCTCTGGCTTCGCAGCGCGCGGCGTTAGACGGCTAGGCCGCGAACGGTACTGTCTTTCAGCCTGCTAACGGCGAGCTATTATAATACACCATTTACTTCAGCATGCTTTCTTTTCACCACATAAATGGTGCGAAGTGCGCCCGTAGCACGCTTTAAAGATCGTTGCCCCGCTCCTGCGAACGCCGATGCTCTTTGCCCTACAGGGCGTGGTCGCCTTCGTGCGCTTATCGCGAAGAAAGAAGGGGGCGGCCGGGGGTGTGGAGCGGGGGGTTGTAAGTCTTGTGCTTTCCCCGCGATGTCCGCGCTGAAGTCACAGAGCGTACGAAGGTCACATCGCTCGCTGCAGCGGCCGCGTTTGCGAAAGGAGCGCGCTGTTCAAACACAAGTAACAACTGTGACAGTTAGTTCGCGCTCGTCCTGTGTGTACCTGTTCGTTCATTTCGTGTGTCCTGCTTTATGTTTGAGCAGTGCGCTTCAAGCGTCGAGCTGTGACGCATGATAGTTCGCGCTCGTCCTGTGTGCGTTCTTTTCGTGCGTCCTTTCGAGCTGCTTTCCGTTCTTCGCGTTACATTGCAATTTGTTGCTATCGCATTCATTGCTTCGCCGTTGCGGCGAAACTGTGACTTTTTTTTCTGTTCTCGCGACAACCTCTTACTGTGCACCTTGATTGAAAGTTATAATATTAGTAATTGTTGGAGTTTTACGTCCGAAAACCACGATATGATTATGAGAGACGCCATAGTGAAGGGCTCCGGAAATTGTAACCATTTGGTATACCTTAACCTGCACTGACATCGCACACTACACGGGTCTCTAGCATTTCACCTCCATCGAAATGCAACCGCCGCGGCCGGAATCGAACCTGCGACCTTTGGGTCAACAGCCGAGCACCGTAACCACTACACCACAGCGCCCGACGCAAGGAAAGTTGGGGAGCTAAAGACAGAGCACCCCTGAAAGACGGTGGGCTGCCATCCACTCGTCCACGTGGTCCACAACGTCGACCACGTGTTACACAAAAACCGGGATCAATGCTCCCTACAATAACTCTGCCTAGAGGACCATGTCCCTCATGATTACCGGTGACTTCAGCATTGATTTATCAAAACCCTACAACGCCTGGTTCTTGGACGACATGAAAGACGGCTTGGATGTCGACAGGGCATCACAAGACCGCGGTGCCACTTGCAAGACAGGAGGCATCATAGATAATTTCTTCGTAAAAGCCATCCGCGGTTTCCACCAGCTCTGAGTGTTCGTAGCCGCGATCACGAATGGATCTGAAAACGAATCCTGTCCAGCTGCTGGTGTCACTGATCACGGTGATGATGACATTATTCAAGAAGTGCCAAGAACCCCTCCCACATAAGCGCACGGATTCGTTAAACGTGCGTGCGTTCTCCGTCATAACGGATAAGTATAAGCATAATAACTGTAACGCAACTCTAACAACTGCCACTGTGACTGTGACGTACTTACGTGCAGTGCGCCTGCGTGTGCGCTGCTGCTCTTGACAGGCAGCGCCATCTCTGGCAGAAAAAGAGAAACTGGGGCGTGATCAGCGAGCGCTTTCCCTTCTCGCCACCGCGTTGCCGCTCGCTTCCGTGCACGTGCAGAGCTCTCGCGGTGCACTTGCGGCGTCTCACAATGTACCGCGTGCAGTGCGGCTTCAAAAGGATCTTCAAGCTTGACTGGCACTTCCGCAAAGCGAACTTGATAAAATGAGGAAAGCTCGTCAATCACGTTAACGGTGAAGAGCAGACGATCGACGACAACCACGCCCGACTTAAAGCGAAATGCATTTCCCAAGTCGCGATTACACCGTGTAGGACGTATACCTCGAGGTAAGTCTCATTCTGTCACGTTAAAGATGAATAATAGTCCACATGCACTCCGAAATGAAGCCGTACACGCTATCGATGTTCTGCGGCGTGGACTACGAATCATATGGTTGTTGTTTTGATATGGCATGCTTACAGTAGCAGCCGTATACTTTCGTGAACAAACGTTTGCGGCGTGCGAAAAAAAAAATTATACGGCCATGGCACTGCTTCCTGAGAAGGTTAGAGTCAAGTCATCCGTGCCGCTAGAGAATCACCCGCCGATTAAGACGCGAGGCAGCTAGCTGAGCTTCAACCACTGTGAAGCAAGATGAACTGCTCGCCTCGTTTTTTCGGCTCTCGCGTCATGCTTGCAGTCTCTTTTTATGATACCGACTTGACAGGCGTATAAAACCTGTTGCGTGAACGCGGCTAGAAAATCGCACAAAGTCAGAAGGTGGTTAATTCAAGGTTGCAATTGCAAAGCATGTATGAAGTGCCAGTTATATTTAGCGGCTTAAATATATATCACCCCAATAAAGTGACAAAAACCAAGCAAACCTGCAGAACGATGTCAAAGCTTGCTGAAAATGCACAGACGTCCGTTCCGGCGTGATAAAGCAGCCTTCCCGACGCGTGAAATGCAGGCGCCGAACTTCTGACAATGTGCGGAGTTCAGTTGAATTCAACCAACCGCGCAACGCTAACGGTATAACGCGAATGTGAACGTTCAACAACGACGGGTAGGTCTCACGAGCACGGGGAATCAAAACACAAAGTTGCTTCACCTACAACCGTAACTGGACTTTAACAATGCGAGAAGACAGCGAGTAATCATTACTGTAGTCGCTGCGTGCATACGCCCCGTTACTTACCGATTAAGGTAATCGGAACGAACGAAAGCGATGAACTCAGACAGCCAAAATAGAAGGCGAGACAGCGCTGTCAGCTATCCACGCTTGCCGCCTTTATTTCTCGTGCGACACGCCCGGGAACCGATACAGTTTAACACGTGAATCGTGTGCCTTGTCTGCACTGTTGTGGCTGGCCACTAAACCGCAATACTTCGGACCACGCTTGCGCTTCCGCGGGGTCGCTTCTGCCATCGTGGAAATGCGCAGCTTCGCACAGCAAGCCTCTCGGTTCAACGTGCCGAGCTGACGGCCCCACAGTTACCCGCACCGAGAGAAGAACGCGAGCGCATGTGCGCTACCGCTACCGTGAAAGGGGCTGAGTCGGCCGCGCAACGGTTCAGTGTTTTAACGCGGTAGCGTTAGAGAGCTCGTGTCGCAGAAATTCCGCTGTCGGCGTCGGCACCGTTGGTTGTGAGCGAAAAATCGAGAAAGTAGCAAATAAAATAAACGATAAAATCTTCGGTCCCAATGAGGATCGAACCCAGGCCGTTCGCGTGGCAAGCAGGTGTCTTACCACAAAGCCACGATACTTCTTGCAGCATTCGGACAAAAACACTACATAAATGCCATGTAGTAGAAGGAGTCTCCTTAACCCTTTCAGCCCTGGATTTTTTATTTTGGTCGGTGAATATTTTTGTGCGTGTTTTCCTAATAGTTATGACCTCAGAAGACCAAAAACGAAAAATTGAGCCAGTGGTGCAAGTATTAATGGATTTACAGACATGACGTCAAATTAGGTCATCAGGGCTCAGCGGTTGCAAAATGAGAAAAATTGCATCTTTTTTCCTGCTAGTCACTAGAGTACACAAAATGTGAACCACGTCTCATTTTTCAGTGTGATACTCATTGAACAGCTTCGGTACGTCGATCCGAAAATGGCGCTTACCCGCCTCGGCTGACCCGCCTCGGCGTCACCCATGACTTCGCTCAAGCTTCTTCTACCTTGCGGCTCCCAGCTCCGCAAGCATGTCACCATTTCGGTGTCAATCGCAGTGGGGATCATTGAAGAAGTATTCCCCCAAGAATCGGCAGTTTTGGTTTCATTTCCAAGGTCCTAGGGCAAGTTTTGTGCGATGGTGTCAATTGACACCGCCAGGGCCGAAAGGGTTAACGCATTTTGTTCGGCAGGTGTCACGACGAAAACGAGCCCATACGGTAGGCGCATTCGCGAGGCCATCAAACTACGTCGAAAAACGCCGGGATAGTGCAGCCATCGCCACTAAATACACACACGAACTTTCAAACAGCTCTAAAAATGGACAACTATGTCCATCTAGAGGAAAACATATCAAGCTAACGCAGCAAACGCTAGATAATGTGCTGCCATCTGTGAGGCATTGTGAGAAATATGTCTCGACTTTTCATGGCATCCGAGAGGGCCGGCGCGCGGCGTATATCTTGGAGGCCATGCGACTCTTGCTTTAGATCGAAAGCCTGTAAAATTCGCGCGCGTGCGTGCGTGTGTGAGTGTAACAATACACATTAATAAGTATGCACTTAGTGGTTGAAGTGCGCACTAGGGGCCGGATTTCGCTATCGCGTTCAACTCTTAAAGGCGAAGCTTAAGGGTCCCCCAATTTTTCCGACAGAGCCGCAGCGCGGCTGACGCGGCGCTGTCGTCGCGCCGCAAACTTGAGCTTGGGTTCCCTATATCTACGGGAACTTTTCTGAATAAAGCTTAGTTGCAAATAGCGCCTATCCTGTGCATCTGTATTCCTTCGTTGTTCTATTCTAATTCGCGCTATCCAGCATTGAAGAATATAAGCACTACAAATTTCAGCTTACTACATTTGGTGCTGGTAACCTATGCTGCTGTTGTCATCGTTAAGCAACTGTAAACAACTGAATATAAAATACATGTGCGACACTTCATAATATGTGTGTGTGCGTATACCATTTGCACATTTCTCTAGCGTCCTTTCGTAACGTTTCGCTCAATGTGAAAAAACGCGACACCGTCACATTTCTGCGCATGCTTCGCATAACATTGATTCCCACGGTACGTAGGATCTGCCGAATATTTTTTAATCAGGCCATATCACCTTTCTTCTCGGACCTGTTTCGGAGGGTCTAATTGGTTTGTTCATTGAAAGGTGAACTATCATTGCGCGTGATCTACTGATGCGACATATGCAACAATTTCTTGTTTCAAAATGACACCAGCCTGCTTGGTTGGCCCCAGTGTAACTCTCACCATGCCTATACGTGGACTTGAAAACTGACAGTAGTAACGGTTATTGTGCGCAGTAGCACATTTTCATCGGCTGCCAGCTTTTTAAATCTCGACTGCGACACTTTATTTATCTGTTAGCGAAGTGCAGAGAGAAAAACACACGCCCGTGTTTTACAGGCACAGCATTTCAAAGCTCGAAAATGATTTCGCTGTGTCTGTCTATCGTTCGGCTTTCCCGTTACGCGCTCTTCGCCCTCTTGTCATCATGTTCGTCACGCGACCTCTTCATTTTCGCAGTCTTCATACCATGCATCAAAATACGACTGAAATTCATACAGCTGGCTTCTATGATAACGACCATTCTTGTGAAAGTCAATTCCAAGGATCATATAACGCCGTAAATTATATGTCCGGTTGATGACAATGTTTAGCTCTGTGATTGGTGATCAGAATACCCGTCCAGCCCTTCATATAGCATCCCTCGTAAATTCGACGTCCGTCAAAGGGTAATACTGAAAGGGCATGAAGAGATTGTTGATCCAAATAAATGACACCGGTGCTTACAAGTATGTATTCCACGTAAACGGCGAAAGCTGTGATTAGTGCATACATTTAGAATGCTTCTCAGGTCATTCACGTGACCGTTAAGTGCGTCCGTTTTCGCGCTACCTCGCTTTCACTTAACACCGTGCAGCGTCATCAAAAGCTACCGTCGGCGAGTCTGAGGTGTCGAGTTAACAAAGTCATTCGTTCGTAAAGGGATGATTCGTTGTAGGCAAGCGACGTTCGTTCTCTCACCAACCTGTTCCTGTCGTGTATACCTGATAATACTTCCGATAATCCCAAGCAGTCCTCACAAGCGAATCTCCACGTGAATTATTAGGACATAAGCCAGTGCTCAGTCCTTGTATGCGTGCGCAACGGGTATCATAGCCTTCGAGGTTAATTCCGTGCAGTGCCTGCAAGAATACATGGTATGGAAACGTAATGCGTCGCAAGACAATACTACCCCGCTCTGTTATGATTTTTAAATTTTTCCCGATTTCTTCTCGTTCTAAATTGAAATACATTTTCAGAAGGCAGAGTGCCAACGGCGCTTCGGCTAGTGTATAATATACTGCAGTTTTCTACAGATGACTGCACGGAAGTGTGTAGGTCTTGCACAGAAGTCACGCAATTTCAAAGCGTACGAAACGGCATTTGGTCGGGCGGACGCCTATATTACTCTATGCATTATGCATGCTAAGTCTGCAAGTGTCAGCATGTACGTGCGCAGGATATGGGGTTATTCGAGATTCTGAATACCTGCATGGCTCCAGGAGCTACCATCGTGGCTGCACCAGTTTTGACGATACCAGAGTCACAGAGACATCCAGCCTTTCATATCTCTCGCCCAGTCCCCAAGTATCCGAGTTTTCGTTTCTTCTTTTCTAATGCAACTCTTATCCGATGCTGCTCTTGCTGCTTGCACAAACATCGCTCTGCTCCGTACAGTTACGTCTACGCGGCATCGTTCCTGGAAATCTCGACAGTATACGCAGAGCACGCCTGCACTGCTGACGCGGAAGTGACTCAGGAAATTGCTTCCGTGCAGTCTTCCACCGCCATTCGCTTCGCAGTGACGCCGGTGTGCTGTCTGAAAGGGGTTGCCCGAGCTGAGGCTGACTAGTCTCCTGTCGGCCGAATTCAATGGTCGGCGCCGCTCACTCTGAATAACGGGTGCTTTCCTAGGCGTCAGGAAAGCTATCGGTCTCGGAGACTTCGCCGAGTTTGAGGGCGCGTCCCGTCGCAACTATACCCGGAGTTATATAGTATAGAAGCAGATTGGCTCCCAGATTACTCTAGTATCCTGCGTTTTAACTGCAACGTTATCGCTACAGTTGTAAGTGCGCGTGCGTAACCCTTTTATTACGGTTAAAGCAGTGCAAACCACGCAGAAGAAAGAGACACGGCGAGCGCTTACTCGCAACTGAAATGTTTATTGGAAGGTACATAAAAAGAAGGTGAACTCAAGCAAAGTGCGCAGCCGCCGCCATGTAGAAAACTTGCCAACTTGCAAGAAGGTAAGAAAAAAAAAAAACTTAACAAGACTAAATAAACTTAACTTAGGCAAGACTAAACAAACTTAACATTTTACAGCAGTAGAAAAAGGTTGGACATAAGAATGGCAGCATATCTGTTTTAGCTACACGGATAAGTGCAGAGAAAGAGCGCCCGGCAACATCGACGCCAGCAATTCTGAGGACGGAATGGCAACCGTATTTCCAGCAAGTCGTTAGAGCGTTCAAATACTGTTCTTTTGTTGTTTTTGTCTTACGTACAACACAGAACATTCTTACCGGTATTGATCGTTACTTGCAATCGAATGTATTTTTAAAAGTCATAAGCGAGTATACTTTTCGAATACGCAATTTGTTCCACGTCTATGTTTTTGTCTTGTTTGTTTGTGCTCGCTTGTCTAATGTCGACTACTTCAAATCGTTTTCAAGTGGCTGTGCTCTTTAAGCTGATTTACTATTCCCACTTCTTCCATAACTGCACCAGTATGCACATACCTTTCTTTTTACCAACAGCAGTTTATTCGCTGGCTGCTTGTCAGTTCTCTCGTCGTGTGTAGGCGCGGTTGTGCTGAAAAACTTGGAGGACGCTAGAGCTTCGTCTTCAAGAGTAGAATGCAGAAAATGAAGGTCTGTGCGCGTAACATTGACCGTTTCAAATTATCCTAGAATGACCACTGCCAGTACAGTTGCGAAGTGCCCACTACGTTATAATTCTTCCTATTGCGAATCAGCGAAGGGCCCACTACACGTTCGTAAGGCAAGACGCGAACCTACGCATCTGCTAACTTTACTGATGCTTTTGCAGCTGATGATGACTAAATATGTCCGAGAGTTTTGCAATGGGCGGGCCTTTAAAACACCTGCTCGTTGCGCCATCCACATGTTTTGACGCCTCGCACGAATCTACGCTTCTTCCGTGCAATATTACATGCGTTGAGGAGACTCCTTCCACTACATGACATTCATATAGTGTTTTTTTTTTCGCTTGCCACGTCAAGGCCATGTTTTCGATTCTCACCCGGACCAAACATTTTTATTATTTATTTTATATGCAATCTTGCCTCGATTTTTCGGTCATCGGAAAACGCTGATTTTTCGCTCACAACCAACGACACCGACACCGGCATCGGAATTTCTGCGAAACGAGCTCTTTAACGCTATCGCGTTAAAATTCAAGCATGCAAAAGCAAGTTGGCAGTCTACACTTTGGAAGGAAGCTGCCTGTCGCAGTAGATGAGTTGAGAGACGAAGAAATCACTCGCATGTGCTGTCTTTCTTTTGTTTTTTTGTTGTTGTTTTTTCACCTTTTGCGTACGCATTACTTCGAGAAGTAATCTATATCTAAAAGTCGCCTTCAGGCGATGAGAGTGATGGCACCGGCGAACACCTTTCTAAGTAATGTGTCTTCGTTATCTTTTTTTTTTTTCATTCAGTAATTGTTATTTCTTACTCGTTGTAGTTTTTCACAAAGCCTCCCTTCTCCACATACGCAGCGGAAGAATGGGAAGAGTGCTTGGCTTGAGTATCGGATGTCACCAACATGCCGGCAAATCACAGACTAAAATAAAACTAAACAAAAAAGAAGCACGAATACAAACAATTTTTCCTGTCGCAACGTTATCGCTAACAGCAACCGCAAAGGAGAATATTTCACCGAGATCCTCTCTCGTCTGCATCGTTCATCAAGCGTAATGACAAAATCCTCTCCATCACTTTCTCGTCAAGCTGCTAGGAGACGTGGACGGTGTGCTAAGTGCAGTGGAAACCTCATACAAGACAATGCCAGCCCACTTGCTCGCAGGCCAACATCTCTGCAGCACCTTTTAAGGAGTATCTCTCATTCCTTCAAGACAACGGAGATAACTATGCTGAGAAAAACCTTACCTAGACTTGGTGGCTTTGAATAGTCATTCTACTTATTTTCTGCTGTTTTGTGTCTGTTTGAACCCGATCCCGCTATGCCAGCAACTCAACCATCGATGTTCAAGTGAGGAAATTCTAGCTAGCCTTCATTCCCAACGTCATATCTATCTATCTATCTATCTATCTATCTATCTATCTATCTATCTATCTATCTATCTATCTATCTATCTATCTATCTATCTATCTATCTATCTATCTATCTATCTATCTATCTATCTATCTATCTATCTATCTATCTGTCTGTCTGTCTGTCTGTCTGTCTGTCTGTCTGTCTGTCTGTCTGTCTGTCTGTCTGTCTGTCTGTCTGTCTGTCTGTCTGTCTGTCTGTCTGTCTGTCTGTCTGTCCCACTAATCAACTAACTAGCTAACTAACCAACTGCTGTCGCTGCCTTACTGTTTCCCCTAATAGCCCTTTCGGTACACAATGCTCCGTCCTCTCCATGTTTTCCTATTTCCGGTAACCTAGTCCTGGCAGGACGCAATTAAGTAGTTTTATTAACCAAACGCTCGCACCGTTCATTCTCTGTAAAACATGATACGTGGGCGCTCAGAAGTTCGCTTGGAGGTCGTCTCATGACTCGCATGTTTTGCAGCAAGCCTATAATTACGTTCTGTTAAACGAGCCGTACGTGTTGTTGAACACCAAATAACATTTTGCTTATGTTCTTGAACCAAGCGCTTAGAGAAGTTATAACCTTGGAGAGTAGCGCTCAGATTACCTCTTTAATTAAGGCGAACGGAGTGTACGCATCACTCAATATGAGCATTTTTACGTGTATAACTTTGTTAATGAAAACCACGACATAGCGAAAGTAAAAATACAATGTTTTTATTTATTTTTTGTTGTTGTTCTTAGTACACTCGATAACAACCACAGATGCGTAGACGGATAAATGGTTCTGAAGTAATGGCAATGATAATCATATCGTGTGACACGTATACTGCAGTTGTGGTGTCTGTCACATTGGGCCTCTTTCCCTGCAAATCACAAACAAAAGAAAGTCTCAGTGCTCCTCGTAATTCATGATATCGAGGGAACATAACTATGCGGAGTTGGGGAACTGCGTTTAGTTTACTTTGTGCCGGCATCGAAATACATAATGCTCAACGCGTACATAAGGTTTATAGTTCAAAAAAAAAAAATTGACGTGCGGACATGGACATAATGAAGAAAAACGGGCACAGGTGCCAATTATCAACTGAAAGGTCACGCAATGTCGGGGAATTAGGCTCTCCATATTATCTGAAAGCCGATAAACTCCATTCTCATTAATGCAGGAAATTGAGCTCGTACTCCCAACGAAAATGCCACACTGCAATTGCTCGGAAGAACATGCGCGAGCCTGTTGTGATGTTGAACGTGTGATCCAGAAAGGCGGCTTGCCGTTAACGAGGAGCACGCATACGGACGAAAATCTTTGCGAATTCGGCCACCCTGAAGCTTTGCACACGAATCATGTACGGCATTTTTTAGCGTTAAAAGAAAGGAAGTAAAGGAATCTTTAGAAAGGGAAGAAGAAGAGAGTGAACAGAAGCCCTGAGGGACTAAAAAAATGTCTTGCTAAATTCTGCGAGCTTTAAATAATTTATTCTTTATAATTGGTAATTCAAATCAATATATTATTTAACTATAGCACCTAGAAATGCTGCCCTACAAAACTTAACGGAAAAATCCGCCCACTACTCAGCCTCTGTATCGGGTATGAGCCATCGCCTGAGGGCAACTACAACAACAATGACGACGACCCGGAACTGACCTCTGGCGGATGTCTTTGATCCCGAGTGATCAGCGCATTCGGAAGCCTGTGATGAGTGATGGAGCTAGCTTCCGCCTTTTCTTTTTCTTTTTTTTTTCTGCATGCAGCTAAAGATTTGCCTCGCTGCGACAGCAGCTGCGGCGCTAAGGACCTCAGGCGTCGAGCCGGAAACCCTTCTTTGCAGTTTGTTCAATTCGAGTAATCAGCGGGAGGTCATGGGCTGCTAGATGGTCCGTTCGAAGCATGGACCACAAGTGTAAATAAATGTGAATAAATGCTCAGCGAAATTACACGTCGGTGTCATGCATTGATTCTCCGTACATGAATAACACTCAAGGGGCAGCCACGAAAACTGAGTATGTTCCGCCGTTTACACCCCCGCAGCACTCTATATACATATAGATACACAAAGCTGCGTGGCATGACTGCACGGATACATTTGTCGTACAGTGTCATCATGTCATATTGTTATTAAATTAATGACATGCATTATATTCATGTTATCACAATCGTGTCATTACCTGTCTTCATGTTTGTAATACATGAAGGCCTGGGTTCGATTCTCACTCGAAACAAATATTTTTATAATTTATTTTATTTGCATCTTTCTCGATTTTTTTGGTCACGGACAACGCTGATTTTTCGCTCGCAAGCAACGACGCCGACACCAAAATTTCCTCAATACGAGCTCTTTAGCGCTATCGCGTTAATACATAATTCGGCGAAATTCTTATTGTGTTTGTCGACCCCAATTATTGTGTTTGTCGACCGCCAACTTTTCACACTATTCTTTAAACCTCGAATAGAGTTACTCATACCAAATAGTAATGCATGCATTAAAGTAGTTCGAGTAACTCGCACTAATTTCTAGCAGTCGTCCCACGCATTAAAGGAACTGGTATCAGGGGGAGGGGGGGTATGCAGTAGAAGAAATCGAAATTACATGCAAAGCTTGCAAAGAAAGTATACGCACGTTAAAGCTCATTCTCTGGAACTGCAGCTCACTGGGTCCCGGTATTACGCGGGATAACTTTGAAATACTTATCATATCGCCAACTTTTCACAATTAAGTCCTGGCTGTCCAGTACGCCCACGACAGGGCCAGGAGGCTTGAGCTCCTTGTCCCGTCGTGGAGCAGTCAGGCTGGTGCATTCGCGTCGTGTACAGGATAGACAATAAAGTTTTGAAAAGAAGAATGTGTGCAAACGAAACTTTAAAGTGTACAAAAGAACACAAACATAACTTATTGCCGATTGCTGTAAATTAGGCTGTGTCGCCGTAACATTAAAAAAAGACGTATTCACAGAAAGTTTTGTTAACGTTAAAACGAAGTGTTCGCTTTAGCGAGTCCCATCGCGGTTGTGGCAACTGCACGCTGTTCAACCGACGCAGCCTTGCTTCGCACTCATAGGGGACCCAGATGTGCAATTGTACGCTTTGGTAAAGTCGCCGCTATCGCGAAGCGCGATGCTCCAGTCGTCGACGCCTGCCGGCCAAGACTGCTCAGGTGCGGCAAGCGTTTCACAAGACTGGAGCATAAGGTAGACAAAGAACACTTGGGTGCTCGTCATGATGCGGCCGTCTAGCAGCGACGTCACGAGCTCCTGCTCAGCGGCGTCGCTTTTCTTGAAAAGGCGGAGGGCGACGCGCGCGGCGAGAACGTCGCGGAGCCGCCGTAGGCCCGCACTGTTCGCGCGCTCTCGCAGGCAGTTCTCGGCCTCAGTCAGCCTCGACTGGGTATTTTCCGTGAGCCAGTGGAGAGTGTCATCTGTCGAGTTGCTCTCCTCCATAAGCATATCGAGCAAGCATCTACTTAGTCGCGGTGCCAAGCGCGACAGCTGCACGTAATCATCGTCGCTCCCTTCAAACGCCTGCGTCACATTGAAGGCGATTAGAGGGACGTAGACGGTCCTCGGGTACGATTCGTACCAACAAGTTGCGCTGAAAATGGAACGACTCCATCGTGTGCGCGTTCCTCTGCTCAAAGTATCGAAGAAGGTGTGCTGGAAGAAGGCCGCGTACGTCTCCAGCCCGCGCCGCGTCGCCTTGAAAGCAGGAAGACCATCGACGTAGTCCGCTATAGAAGCACTGTCGTTGATCCAGCTCGGGCTGACTATATTCACTGCGATCGTCGACAGGATGCGATGTATCGCAGCCTTCGAACTGTCTTCGAATAACGACGAAGCTTCGACTTCTGCAATGAATGCGGCGATTGTTTTGCTGACGACTTCGGCAATGGACGACATGGATGGTTTAAGCCGGGCGTCGTGAAATAAGGTGCTGTGAACAAGCGGGTACAGGGCTTTTTCCGTAGCACGGACGCACAGCTGCCAACGAGGGAGATCCGTTTGGTGCTTGCCGTAGACCATAGTACTGTAGAAGCTGGTCAGCCCGGCCTCCGGTATAAACGGAGCGATTTGGATCATCAACCGAACTGCCAAGTAATTCATGACGGTGTGAGGTTCTGTGTTCACAACCATGTCTATAACGTCATTGACGAGTTCGGGAGAGTGGATCGCGATGTATGACCTCGCGCCGGTAAAGATGGACTCCTCGCGTCCTCGAAACACCGCAGTCAGAAATTCTAACAGATCCGAGCGCGAGTCTAGGACGCTGATCTTTGAGGCATCTGCGTTCACCCTTGATTGGCCCAGTTTCTCAAGGTCGCTGGCGAATTTCACTATGGCGAGGATTTCCACGGGAGGCACGTAGTCCTTCTTGAGCGCCTTGACTGCAGCGAAGACGGCAGCCATGTACAACCTGATCGCTTCGTTGGCGTCCACGTTCGCTGTAGTCGTCAGAAGCTCGGGAGGTCCTACCGAGACGATGTCCTTTTTCGGGGAAGCAGCGTGAGACGCGACGCCGACGCTTAGAAGCGCGGCGGAACCTGACTTGCGCAGAATATTCGCGGCTGTAGACCACACGGAGATGCTGTCCCGCACCGGCGGCGTCAGCGGGAAGCCGTCCAGAGACAGATCCGACATCAGCTCGAGAAGTGCGTTCCAGCCTCCGTCCTCGATTAACCTGACATTCATACACTTGTCGTGGAGATATCTCAGCGGCCGCAGTATCTTTGAACCTGCGGAGTCATTCCTAATCGAGACGTAGATTCTGTCCTCCAGAAAGGCGGCGTAATCATCGTCCGTCGAAACCGATGAGTCTTTCAAAGGCGTAGCGAAGCGGCTTTTCCAGCGTCGGCAAACGAACGCGTAGAAATCATTACACGGGTCGACGCCTCGCCAGGACAGCAGGTTGCTCAGATATACGGCGTTTTGTATGCAGCTGGCGGAGCTGCAGCTCACGCTGTGCCGACCGAGCGCACTATCTTCGTCCCGACTGGGAGGCTTACTTGACGGCCAGAAGAGAAAGCCGAGGAACAACACCAGCGCGATGGCCAGGCATATAGCCATCGGATACAGGTAGCGTTCTGAGGGCGCTGGTTGGTCCACTCCAGGAAAACCTGGCTCGGCGATCGCAAGATTTTCTGCTTGCGCCAGGTCTGGCGCCGTAGGAGGCATCGTACTCTTGCGGCTGTGCGAGCTCCTCGCAGTCGATGCGTGCGACGCTCTTCGACCCAATAGGCTTGCTTCTTTGTTCGACTCCGACTTGGCGTTCACACCGAAGCCAGAAGTTGATTTAACATGTTCCATGTCGCCCTCCGGCGATGCTTTGCTTTCCTTATGGTGATATTTTGAAGAGTGCTTCTTGCTCGAATGATGGCTTCTGTGCAGTAGCTCTTTGGAACTAGACCTTTCAGCCATGGGCGTCGGCAGGATCTCATCTTGGGGGATGCAAACCCGTTTTGCATCGCTGCTGGGGGAGGGGGGAGCGTTGGCGTAGCTTGGGTGGGGGGCAAGTGCTGGTGTGGCGCTCGAGGGGGGCAAGTGCCCCTTTTGCACCCCCCTGCTGACGCCCATGCTTTCGGCTGTGATTTTGCCTGTTTTGTCGACTGTCTTGCTCGCCCCTTCCCCTGTCCCACGTACACGCTCATCACTCATCGCTGCCATAGACAAGTCATCGAGAACCAACTTCGACTTGACAGTGTTTGGCGAACCTTCGACGGGGGTAAAGAGCGACGCAGTAGACGTCCTTCTTCCCTTAGAAGTAGTTGCTGCCGGTGCTGTGTTATGTAGATCAGGCCCAGGCATTTCTGTAACAGAAAACGTACTACTTTTACCAAAAGGGGGATGCACCGATGAAGTTGGCGACGCAATCATGCTCGCAGTTTGAGAGGGTTCCCTCTGGCTGTGGCTGTCCTTTAATCCTGGTTGCACTTTCGTTCCTGATCTCACTTCACATTTCACCCCGGCATTCTGTGACACATTTCCTCCAATTGACTGCGGATGAAAGCTCAGGGTTAATCGTCTTGTAGAACGAACCGACAAATCATCGGATCGCCCGTCCTTTAGCGCTGCCTCGCTGAGCCGATGGTGGCTTTCAGCATGGGAAACTTCATGGGGAGCATCAGGGCTTTCGAAAACTATGTGGTCCGTATTTCTCCGCCGTGGAATGTTTCTCCGTCATTCGTCGTGCTCGTCGCTTCTTGGCTAGTTGAAAGGGTCGGATCAGTCGACTTACTACGATTGCCTCCTTCCAGGCTTTTGGTCCCGATAGAATTCCCAGGAGCGAACACACGCGCAGGCCGCTTTGTTTCTCGCCGATTCCGGCTTCGCCTTCAGGTGTCTGGGCTTTCTTCGGTCTTATGGGCTGTCGACAGGCTCTCGTTTGTATCGAATGTGAATGAGTGACTCGCTGCTGCGTACTGTCCCTGAAATTGACGCGGCTGCGCCGAACCAGAACCCGCGCCGCCGACCCCCCACTCGTCTTCCGCGCGAGACGCGGGCTTGAATTCCAACAGTTCATCTGTTTTCGCAGTATTCATTCGTGCCTGTTCCGCCGATAACGCAGCTGTGTTTTTTCCATACGCAGGAGTAGGTCCACTAGACGTCTCTGGCTTGGAGCTAGAACTTGAAGGCTCACTTTCTGAGGTACCGTCGCTTTTCGTTTGTGGAATCGCTCGAGTCTTGCGATCGCCCACCTCTTGGCTCTCAGGGGCGGTGGAACTGTCAGAGGCCAAGGAACCAGCATGCTCTCCGTCCGACGATTTCGCCGCAGCTGAAACGTTTTCTTCAGTAGGCTTTGGTGAATTACGATTCGCGTCTTTGCGCTGTTGCTGAGGAAGCTCGGGCGGTGCACCTGGACCAAGCTGACCTCGGTTTGCCACGACGTCTGGCTTGCGAGCAGCCGGCTCAGCTAAACCACTCCCATCTTTCGATTTTGCCTTTTGTTCAATGGCACCCCGATTCTCCTCGGCATTCGATGTGGCGCCTGCGCTCTTTTGTTCCACGAGAACAGCAGGATTAAGTCCAGAATCGGGTTGCGGCACACTCGACGTAGTTCCCCCGCCGGCAGAATTAGACGCATCGCGTACTTGCGCGGCGTGGCTCCCAGGAGTCGCGCCGGACGCCGTCTCGGGCGGAGCTTTGCTATGTGCGACCAACGGCTCAACCCCGGACGCGCCATGTTCAGGGTCGGAACTTGCCGTGTGTTCATCAGCACTGGACGATGCTCCTTCGGTAGTGCTGCTCATGGCGCGAAGGCGGCTCCAGCGGTAACGTCAAAGTGGCAGCTTGTTGCAAGTCCGATTGTTCGTGTGCGCCTTGAAAAGGTCGTTCCTTGGAAAATATGCTGCAGTTTTCTTCAGTGGCGCGTTCAGCACGTGACAAAGAATGGCTCGCACTCTTCAGTGGTTTCGTCTTCTTTTCTTCTTCGTGACCACGCCAACAAAAAATGCCGTAAACAAGAACTTCTTCAGTAATGTAGTTTTGGATGTACTGTAGAATACAATAACGATCTTCGGGTAGGGGCAAGTTCTTTCAAAAAAATAATAAATAATAATAATAATAATAATAATAATAATAATAATAATAATAATAATAATAATAATAATAATAATAATAATAATAATAATAGACTACTTTCATAAAATATTAACCAAACTACTCAACGAATATCCATCAGCAAATGCATAAGCAATATCATCGCTTCTGTGTACAAGTGCGCAAGTTGCCTGCATCGTTGAGTCTATTGTGCGCATGTGCGCGGAGTTATGTATGAAAAAAATTGCTTTCGTGAATACGCACCAGTTCCAAACGACACGTAAAGTACTGTTCCCCGTTTCTGAAACGGAACGCAGCTGTAGTTTGCTCCCATCTTTAATTACGAAGCCCTCTTTCGATAAACCGGACCGATCAATGCTTGCAATACACAGATGTGACAGCCTTCTTATTTTTATTTTTCGGAATGGAACAAGGATCGTGAACGTGTCGCGCTGCGCGACGCAATGAGCACAGCCCCACGTAGGTGTTCATAACTATGCAAATGAACCAAGGAGCCCGGCCAAAGAGCTTCAGCTTCTATCTACGCAAACTGATCAAGCAAAACTGCTAGAAGAGGCGGCAGGCGCACCGGAAAGCGAAGCTCGAACAAATGCATTTTTGCGCGGAAATTCAAGAACCGTTCTTGGAGGAGAAACCCTAGATAAATGCTTAGTTTGGTCAAGAATCGCCGAGGCACGATATCACGTACCATACAGAAACCAAACGATGCGAGTTCCCTTCTGCCAGAGCTTCTCGGTACGTCATTCGGCGCGATTAATAAGCCGTAGGATTTGATTTGTTCCAGGAACAGCGCTTCATATGCGCGCTTTCGAATGTCTCCACAACACGCGTCCGAAGGGAACAGCCCGCGTGTTCGCTGTGCAGGGCGCTTTATTGATGGCGGAGTGAGGACATCTATGTGAGCTTTAAGTCGGTTTGTGGAGCTGCAAAGCATTTTGCTTCCTTTAACAGCGAAGTTGTTGTAGCTCGCCGTAGTTTGTGCGGTGTTTGGTTGGTTGATTGGTTGGTTGCAGGCCCGTAGCCAGGAATTTTTTTCGGGGGGTGGGCGGGGGAGGGCACTTGCTGAAAAACTTGACTTTCTGGCAAAAGCACCTATTTTTATTATTTATTTTTGATAAAAACACCTACTTCACAAAAATTTCGTGGGGGGGAGGCCAACCCCCCCCCCCCCCCCCTGGCTACGGGCCTGGTTGGTTGGTTGGTTGTTCTTTAGTAATCAGGCGCAACCCACCGCGAGGAATCGGCCATGAAACGGGCGACACCTTGTTTTAGAGATGAAATTGTTTTATCATCCAAATATAATTAGAAATAGATAGATAATTTACGAAATAACTCATTGGTATAATCACGGGGGAACATAACGACAAGATAATATGGTTGAAAAATAAGCAGAAATTAGATAAACTTAACATTCGATTAGTTTTGTCTCGCGTGCGAAATCGCATACAGCGTCGCAAACGTTCCTGTGACAAAAGTCCGCTTCGGTAACAGCACAGGGAAGAACCACCGGAAGCGATAAATATAAGCCCATCCTTCGGGGAGGTTCATCTAGAAATCTTTTTTTCTTTGATTTGTGAACGATCTGCATGATGCAGAGATTCACTCTTATTGCAATAGAGGCATAAAGGTAATTGCACCAGACCAGACCCCTGTAGGTAAAAGTTCGGTGGGGGAACTCGGCATCGTAGTCTGGTAACTGATATTTCTGCCCTTGTAGTGAAGCACCATCGATTTTTTTAAGGATAATTAAGATGAGGAAACTCAGATGTTGGCAAAGGGGATTTGGCGAAGGTTATCCGACGAGGCAAACTTTTCAAATCGCGCCGCAGAGGCAAACGGCAACATGCGGAGTCACCAGAAGAGCATCATCATGAACCGGTGCACGCTCTCTTCGTCCTCTTCTTCATCGTCTTCGTCGTCGTCTTCATCTTCTGCTTCGCTACCAAAACACAAGCGCCGATTTTTTCCGGCGTGGGATGCAATAACTCTCATGGGAGAGATGACGAGTACAGAGAGTGAAATAAAGAGAAATAAAGATATAAAAAGAGAGAAATTTTAGTGGAGAAAAAAGTTTCGCCGAAAGGCGAAACTGCGACTGCAATAGCAACAAATTTGAACGCGATAGCAACAAATTGGAATTTCACACGAAGAACGGCAAGCAGCTCTAAATTTGCAGCGCGCCGCTCAAGCGCAAAGGACTCACGAAGAGAACGCACGCAAGACGAGCGCGAACTAACAACTGTCTGAGCTCGACACTTGCAGCGTGCTGCTCAAACACGAAGAAGGACGCACGAAAAGAACTCACAGGTGTACCCAGGACGAGCGCGAACTAACTGCCACTCATTACTTTGCATTTGAGCAGTGCGCTGCAAGTGTAGACTATGCAAAACCAATTAGCACCTACTTTGGCTCATCTAGCCAGCAGCTCAAGGCTTAAAGTCAGGGGGGAGGCACCCCCTTCCATTTCTTAAGGAGGGGCTGTATGTATGTGTGTATGTATGTATACAGGTCGCCGCCCTCTGAGCCTCCCCCCCCCCCCTCCAATGAAGGGAGACTTTAAGCCCTGTAGCAGCTCACTCCTTTCGCAAAAGCGGCCGTTGCAGCAGCTCTCTTCTTGTATACGTTCACGTTGTCTGCCCTCCAGCGCGAGTGTTTTCGTCTACAGTTCTGTTTTTGTGAAATATTTATTTACGTTTTTGAGTACTGGTTGGAAATTGCCACCGATTGAGCACACGGTATTCAATCGCATTTAAAGTTGTAGATAAAACGCTATGGTGCAGCTGACGACGTTAGGACGTGTCCGTGGCGTGCCTATTGGTCCCGGCGAGCAACCCGACGTCGTGATGGCGCGGCTGCGAAATATATGACAGCCAGACGACAACTGTCTGCACGCTATCTGCACGTACGTGTATATCACAGCCTTTCTATACCGCAGACAGTAATTGGAGCACGTCGGCTCTCAATGTCAACGCAGCGCACCGATTCGACAAGTTTGGCTTCTGGTGTTGCACTACTCGGTGATGAGAAGAGGTTCTCTTTTCATCTCTTTCGTTGTCTGGAATCGTGAAATTTTTTAAAAAAAAAGGACACTATCAAGTTTACAGCTGTGTAACATGGCAATTAAAAAACGATATCACGATTTAGTATAAAAACCTAACAATAAGTATGAAGCGGGAAAACTGATATGATTCCGACATCGCTCGGCTATAATTTGTGAGTAGGAGTTCTTGAAAAACTCGTAAACATTAAAATTCTTATATACGCTGCAAATTCGTACATAAATATTGTGATTCTTAGAGGCGCAAACGAACGCAGCTTGCAGAGCAGAAATATTCGTTTTTTTTTTTTTTTTGCGCGGAGTTGCGGATCTGCAAACTTCGTAGTCGCACGTTTCTGCGTTGAGTGTCGGCGTGCCTCGTCCGTCGTAACCGAAAGAACCAACACCGCTAAAGATGACAGCGAACGCAAAAAGGATGGTGAAAGGGCGAGGAGGAAACCAGAATGCCGTGCGAGACCACGAGATGGCACCAGCATAGGGCGCGTCGCTTTGCCAAATAAAATGCCAAAGAAAAACAGGAAAATGGCAAAGAAAAAATTAAGGCGGCGTCGCACTAGTGGTGCCAAGCCTGAAAGAAGTGCGGAGCTTGGGCGGCATCATTTGCTTCTGTTTATTTTTCTCTTTCTTTCTTCCTCTCTTTTTCTTTTCTCTCATCTCTGTTCTTTCTGTATTTTTTTTGTCTGTGCTCATTTCTATTTCTTCCTTTCTTTCTCTATTTATTTATCTCTCTCGCTTTCTGGCTCTTTCCATCTATCTTTCTCTTTCTTTGCTCTCTCTTTATTTCTCTTTCTTTCTTATTATATGCTTCTTTCTTTCTTTTATTACCTCATTACTTCTCTCTTCCTCTTTCTTTCTGTGCTCTGATTTACTCTATCCAATCCTCCTCTCCCTCACTTCCCTTCCCCCCCTCCCCCTTTGCTGTACTGTACTATACAAAGCTATGCTATGCTCTGCTAGCGTGCCTGTAAAGCCGAGTGGTTACGACGCCTACCACAGGATAGTGGATACGCGGGTTCGAATCTCTCTTTGTGAAGAAGATCTTCTTTTTTTCACCAAGAATTTTTCTTTCTCTTTAATTCTATCTCTTTCTTTCTACTTCCATTTCTCTCTCTCTCTCTCTCTCTCTTTCACTCTCTCTGCACTCGTTCTCTCACCCGTCAGCGTTATTGCATCCCACGCCGGGCAAATCGGCGCACGTGCTCTGGTAGCGAAGCAGAAGATGAAGAAGAGGACGAAGAGAGCGCGTGCCGGTTCATGGTGATGATAGTTTTCTGTTCGCTATGCACGGACTAACGATCGGCTTAAACAGCTACGCTTTTAAAAGATCTACAGTAACTCTCGGGGCAGCTCTCCGTTGTTTGAGCCAGGACAGAAATATTGCGGACTAAGACGTACCGAGCCAAGTACGAAGGGATAGACGCACTATGTGGTGCGCGTGGGGAGGAGGAGGAAACGTCTAAACACTTGGTGTTCTCTGTAAAGGGCATAAGGAACTGGGGCTGAATTTTTCGTAGCATTGGGGTTCAGGAACAGTGAAGGCAAAATAGACTTTAAGCAGGTAAAAATAACCAAGAGGAGGTTATCTGATCGGTGATTAAAATCAAGGCAGGAGTGAAATTTAGTTTTCACTACATTGAGTTAGTACTTCATCATGAGTTACGGCTAGGTGGTGTGAGCAGCCGCCCGATAAGAAGGGTACAGCCCCATCCATCCGTCGTCTGAGAGGTCTGTAGGCGGCGGCGGCTGCAGCGATTCGTGCCAACGCGCTGACTCTCGTGGTCTCCAGATCAGCGATTAGCGAGGCAGTCGCGCCACACTTCGCCCCATTTGCAACGTGCCGTACGAGACAATTCGTCTACGCCAGCCAATATATCGCGAAATGAAAACACGTATGGAGCTGCGCTCGAATTTCGCATTAGGGCGCATGGTAATCGTTGTTGAACATTTATCTCCCTATATTTCGACGATATGTAAAAACAAAAGCAATTTATGACGAGCTTAAGGGCATTTCTATGCACTAATGTCAATACGACAGTAAAATCAAGGATCGCCGCTTTGATAACCTTTAAGAGCTTCGCCGCATAACGACTCATATTGCAGTGAAGCACCCTTTAAAGGCCCGGTGGTAGAGCACTGCACGGGCCGCGATTCTCGGCCCGGGCCCAGCATTCGTTGAAGTTTACCCTCCCGAATCCGGCCCGGGGACTCAAAGGGAGACCCGGGCCCGGCCCTAACCCGAGAAAAACTTTCACCCACCCGGCCCGGCTCGGCCGTAGACCGGGCCAGACAGGGGCCCGATATGCTCGTACAGTAGTGTTGCCCAACATGGAATCGACAGCAAGGCGTAGCAAATATCTACGTTTTGTTGGCGCATGCTACGCTAACTAGTATTATTTAACCTACGGTAATTACTTGTACAAAGGGGTCTCACTGTGGTAACAGCTGACCGAACATGCTGGGTACGATGAACGGTTATTCGGCAGCGGCATACTGCACCTATTTTTTTCTGTAAATACAATGGGAATCATCAAAAGCATTTGGCAGCAGATATTGTAGCAAGAAAAGTGATTTGCAGCATGAGTTCAGTTTCAGTAGGGGGCGCAATATCAACAGAGAACAGAACACTCCGTTCACTTTGTTTTTATTGCGGTATGTATTGAAATTTAAAGCACGATCTACCAAAAAACCCAATCGTGCACCCTTCTGCGTATGTAGCACATGTCTTCAGCATAGTAGCACCTTGCGACAGCAAGAGAAATAGAGGAAAAGCCTAATTTATTACCTTTGTTGTAAATACGCTAACCTAGATAAAAGTTACAACTAACTCCGTGCACCACGTGCACTTCTCGAAATACGTATAAACAGTCGACAGGAAGAAAAACGATATTTGTCGTAGCATTTTTTTCGATATATCCCACCACTGCTAGTATATCCAGATCAGATGTTGTAGCATAGCTTACAATTCACTTCTTTACATGTTATTGTGCGAAAAGCCATATTATGAAAGGGGTCATGAAGCACCCCTTGGGCTGATTGAAAAAACACATCCTGCGGAAAGCTGACACGGCTATGAACTGCTCTGCCAAATATTACAGTCGTGCGCGCCGCGTAATGGCCACAAGCGGAGCGCGAAGTTGCCGTTTCCCCAGGCACCCTCTTTTCAAACAGAGGCCGGTTCTCACTCTCGTCGGTGGGTGGGGCGTCTGTCCGCTATACGTCGCAAGAGACATAACATGCTTATTGGCCGATAGCCGACGTAAATCGAGAGCGGCGTTCGGATCAGATGCGCTTCTTGCCGCGGGGTGCCGCCACATGCCGGCGCCGCACTCCTCAGTACACGGTAGCCGCACTCGCGCAAGCGAATCACAGCGGGAGAGCGATCGCGTTTCATGACGCGCGCTGGCGTAACTTCTTTCCCCCATGCCATCCCTCCCTGTCTAGCTTCCAGTGCGCTCGTCGGCACGAGAAAAGAGAGAAAACGCTGGGAGCGTGCGCCAAACCCCCGTAACTCCGCTGATTCTTGACGGATTCGAGAAATTTTTGCGGCAATCGATTCGGGAGGCAGTACAGTCCGATACTGAGGCCATTAGATCATTACTTGGAAAAGTGGTTCATGACCCCTTGAAGAGTTTTCGGCTGTAAGCACTCCATGCGCTGTTCCATCAGATATCCTGCCGCGCTAAAGTTTTTTGAACTGCTTGCGCTAGCCGCAGTGGCGCACAAAATCTGCCTTGCGAATTGTGAAGGCGTTGGCAGTCGTTGTTCTCAAACTTCCTCCACTGGAGCTAATTTCGGACTTCTCTGCGGACCTCTGCAGAATGAACACAGCTGTCCAGCTCATCCCTTCATTTATCTTGTTCCAGAACGTCGTGCTCTTCAATATAATCTATAAAACTCCTCTTTGAGGGCTTCTTG
Organism: Rhipicephalus sanguineus; assembly: GCF_013339695.2. Classification (NCBI taxonomy): domain Eukaryota; kingdom Metazoa; phylum Arthropoda; class Arachnida; order Ixodida; family Ixodidae; genus Rhipicephalus; species Rhipicephalus sanguineus. The sequence goes on along the minus strand of NC_051178.1, from coordinate 149,934,793 downwards.
CCGGTTTCGGCAGTGTTTGTTATGCACTGTTTGTAATGTGCTTTTTTTTCATGTTATAATGGTGTGTGCCTTGTTAACGATGTTGTACCGGTAGAAGCTGGCGAGTGGATTACGCGTGTAAGACTGGCAGGAGGTGGACGGAGAGATTTCAATCTATTTTCGGGGTTCATCCCAGTTTGGTAATAAAGGCGCGAATAAGCTTCTCGATGCTTACTCATTGGATGCATATGGTTCGAGGTAAGGGAACATCACCTTGCACGGAATTCATAATTGTCTTTTTTTTTTCAAGCCAGATATTTCGTAAAGCGAATATACTTTGCCCTGTACCTTGTTTAATGGTCATATGCTATTCCTGCACATTCCAACGCTGTTGAGGCAGTATCGTGTAGCTCTCGTACCATATAGCAGAACAATACGAAAGCACAGACATTAACAATGTGGGCCCACAAAGCAGGCTGTGCATGTTCACGTCGCGTCACATGACCACTGGGAGCCGTGGCGGAGCCAACGGAAAAGATAGTGTCTTTATAGACTCCGCGCCTCCGCGAATGTGTCTTTATAGACTGTGCGCAGACCTTTCGCTTTTGTGGACTGCTGGGACTTTCAAGGAACGTTGCACCACTTTGGAGCTCCGTGATCGCCATCCCGATGATAAGTTATAGATATAAATTTATTATATTCAATTTATTACTGCGATTACAAAATAACATTTTGGGTATAAAATAATAGCAAAGTCAAATAATAAAGCACAGAATAATGAGTTGTTAACACTATAAGCACCTGGTCTATTTACATTTAGCTCGCCCGTTTCAGATAAATCAAGTAACGCTATATGCAAGAAACAAAAGAAGTTCAGTACTTATTTCTCATAAGACTTCTCCAAATAGCTTGCCCCGCATTAAAAAAAAAATTGGCCGCGTATCTGTGTGCTTCGCTGCAAATGTCGTCTAAAGACGATAGAGGAGGCGCTGCGTGAGATATGGACGCCATCTGGCAATACGTCGGGAAACACGAGTGCTGTGTTGCGGGCTGGTAGTCCCGGCGCAGCAGCAGGCGAAGACCGGCGGTGATAACGCGACCGGCGGGGACGCCGGCCAGCCCGAACACGCAGTTTGGCGCGATGCGCCGAAGGAGAAGAAACGTCCGCACTCAACGAGTACTCTCCACAAACTCTTTTATTTACACGTCGCCTGGGTAAAACAGGAATTAGAGTTACTGTATATGCTATAGCATATACAGTAACTCTAATAGGAATTAAAGTCACTGGAACGGGAAAAGTACCGCGTTCGTTTTCTCTTCGCCGCCGCGCCCTTTCGGCGGCTTCGCCACATAAATGGTCCAGCTCGCTCGCATCGCTGGTGTTTCCCGGCCGCCGACGCACGGAACTTTGAAAGCCGATTGTTTTCATAGCCTCAGAAAAGCGTGCAGGAACATTACGACATCCCGTATCGTTTTGACACTTCATCGCAAGCCTGTCATGGCATCGAAGAAGACCCGGATGCTGCGCTTTTGGGTGCAGCAACCGGCGAGAAACGGGCAAAGCCCTCTTTGCTATTCCCAGCGAGAAAAATGATGCCAAGTGACGGGCTGTGTGGCTGCGCAGAACAAGGCGCGAAAAATTTGTTCCCACGACTGATACCCGCCTTTGTGAGGCAAGTGTTTCATTGAAAATTCGCAAATGTTGTTTCGGGTAATGTTTGCGTCTCCGCTGCACTAGTGCAGCTTGTTTCGCGTGGTTGCCGCAGAAGGTTCATGCACAATAACATTGCCGGGCAGTTCTTAATTATGTTTGGCGTAAAATTGACGCCTTTGGGCTCACATATAACGATCAGTGCGCCATGAAAACTGACTGCTACAGATTGGTATTGCGTGACGTGACTGTATGACGAACATAAATACCAGGTGATAACATGAAATAATGGCACGCATGTCATGGAAGGCATGCTTTACATGTCATGCTCATGGTGCACTCGCGGACTGTTCACTGGCTTGATATGCACCAAGATTGGTAGCGCGTGACGTGACTGTATAATTGTAACTTTTGTGTCAATCCGACAGATCCCACGCATTGTGGGAATCATTCTAACTTTTGTGTCAATCCGACAGATCCCACGCATTGTGGGAATCAATCTAATTCGAAGCAGCCAGCAAAGAGCTGCATATATCGCCTTGTTCATCTTTGAGGCAGATGAAGTCATTCATGTCATGACATCTAGTTCACTATATATCGCATGTTTGTCATGCATGCATGCATGCATCTTTTATATACAACGCATGACCTGTAATTTATGTTCGTCGCGTACCCATGCCATATGCCATACCAAATTTGGTATACATCCAGTTAACAAAATGGCCGGCAGCGCACAAAGACAGTGTAATGTAGACCATGCCGTAGATGTCATGCATGTCATGATTTTCGCGCTACCACCTGTCATTCATGTTCTTCATACAGTCACCTCGCGCTATACCAATTTCGGTGTATATCAAGCTACCGAACCGGCCGCAAGCGCAACACGAGCGTGGCAAGTAAGTGATGCTGTACATGACATGCAAGTCATGATTTTCATGTTACCACCTGTCACTAACGTTCGTCATACAGAAGTATCCTGCCATGTCAATTTTGATACATGTGCATTTCATTAAACGACCGCGAACGCCCCGAGACCATGTCATGTAAATCATGTTTTAGATGCTATGCCTGCCATGATTTGCACCTTATGGCCAGTAACTAATTATGTTCGTCATACACTCTTGTCACACCATATCAGTTTTGGTGTGTATCAAGCGAGCGAAGCGGCCGCGAGCGTGGCATGTAAATCATGCCGTACATGGCGTACATGTCATTATTTTCATGTCGCCACCTGTAGTAGAATGACCTAGAATAGGGGGAGTGTCCAAAGCGCCGGCTCCCGTGTGGGCCTTTTGCCGTGAACTCCCGCGCCGCGCCGCTGCTGCGCCGGACCCGTGGGCTTTCCGCGCTCGGGAAGCGCGCGGAAAGCGAGGGGCGTCTGCTACGCGCTGTAGTTTCTTGCGCCGCGTTTCCACACAGGGCACTTGAAGTCTGCTTAACTATTATAATGCGGTGCGGAATAGAGCTTATCCATCTTTAAACGTTGTGTTAGTGCTGGGACAACAACAGAATGCAAAAAAAATCATGTGCCAAGCGGCATCTGAGTGGCCTAGTTCCGGTCACAGAGTTCGAGAACGTTGGTCCGTGCGTAAAAACGCGCAAAACGGACATGCACAAGCAAAGAACGAAAAAAAAAAAACCTTATTCGCACGAGCAATCGGGCAATAGCATCACGCATGCTCGAATTAAGAGTAATAAAAAAAATTAAATTGCACGCGCAGTCAGCTGAAATTTTTTCGCGCAGTGACCGCTTCACACTACGAGCTTTTTACTCATGGTCGCCACTGGTTTGCTAGCAATATGCACACCGCTTTATTCGACAATTCATTAGCCTCCACTAGCTCTTTATTATGGACAGAGCTCACCGGGAAGACGCAAGGGAAACAAAAAAAGAAAAAAAAAAGAGTAGAGACGGCCATACGACCGCAATGCTGTTGGCTTATATTTTTGCTTCTGAGGTAGCGTACAACAAGGCTCACCGTGCGCAAACATTTGAAAGAAAGCAATGCCAGGTAAACTAACTTTATTCCACAAGATTTTGCATAAAAGGCGTAATATAGAAAATGCTTTACAAATATCCAGATATCATGCAACAAAGTTACAAATGCCCCCATTCTTGCTGTACAAGCTGCCTGAACGAAAATACGGTAAGAAATTGACAAATAGAAGTGTAATAACTCAATCACTTCAGAAAATTCTTGAAATGCAGAGATCCCCTATGTACCTATAGCCTGAAAAAATGCAACATGCGGTAATATATATATATATATATATATATATATATATATATATATATATATATATATATATATAATCGCTGACGTCAGTATGAAACGTTCGCGCGAGATGCGTGCATTGCTTCAAGCCTTCACTATACGAAATGAAAACAGTTTGAAACAACTTATTCTCTACTTCAGATGTTTTCACGGGGTTCTCGGAGGTTAGCGTTCGCCCGGCTCAGAGACTTTACAAAAAGATGTGGAGGAGTAGTTACATAAAATAAAATTGTTTCCGCGGCAGTTGAGTGCGTGCCAACAGGGCACCCGACCGCAATTTCCCGCTTTTTCCTGATGACCTCCACAATTTCGTGCTGAAGCTCCGGAGTACTAAATAGCGAGTCTGCTCATCTCTTGAATAAATATAAAGAGATGACCAGACGGGTAAAGCAAGCCTATTTTGTCCCGCAGACGCGTGCAATCAGCTGCTCTGAACTGAGAATCACGTTTGTTTTCGGGCGATCGCTCGTAACGTGAAGTGAGGCATGCACGATGATGCACTGTTATCGTTTCATTTACTTTGATTTCGAGTCATCTCAGGCGAATGCATAATGTTTTTTTTTTATGTAATTTTTTCGCATACATTTTACCTATGCGGTGCAGTTCTTCAAAATGTATGGGTAAGTCTAACATGTTTACATCGATACAGGTGACCACCACGTTTTTTTAACCTGACGGAAACAAATCGTCAGACCACACATCGTCAGAATTATTTCTGGCTACAGAAAGCGGGTTTGCGCGCCACATTCCATATTATTATTGTTAGTCGTTACGCAAATGGCAAGCATGTCAAGTTAGTGATGAATTAGCACGGAGGGGCACGAATGCACGGAGGGGCAGCTGGTGAATTAGCACGGAGGGGCACGAATGTACGTATACCCAACACGACCGATAGGTCGTGTTGGGCATACGTACATTCGTGCCCCTCCGTGCTAATTTTCGTGTTTACCACGTGAACGAGACGCGAGTAATTTTTTACTTTCGGTACCGCGGCCACGCCGACAGACACATTCGGCGTCGCATGAAATGGCTTGAAACAGCACAGCGCCGTAGGCACCTTTGTAAAACAAATCGAATGCACGAAATAAAAGATAGGATATGAAGGGTGCAAACGCGTTAGCACGCATGAGCTGTTACTACGTGCATTATGTGCAGTGCATTATGTGCTACGTTCTCCTGGTTATCTCCAGTTTATTTTTTGCTGCAGCAAGTTTTCGTTCGTCATTCCACACGAAAGTAAGTTAAGCGCCTTTTCTCAGGCTGAAGTGCGCGCAGGATGCGTTCCTCAAACAGCCGCGGAAGTATATGGACCAATGCGGTGACAAACCAGCTGAAAGAATATATACAAAATCCCCGCTTCACAACACACAAACTAACAAACGCGTTTTCTGTGTGATGAGTCGCTGCTGTATTATGTTGCAGTGACGCAGTATTAAATATTGCCCAAATTTCCGCAATTTTAGCTAATAGCGGCGAAAATATCAGGCGCGTAGCAGAGGCTCGCCGCTTTGACGCGGCTTCCGCCGCGGAGAAAGCCCACGGATGGATGGATGCTATGAGCGTCCCCTTTATAACGGGGCGGTGACATGTCTGCCACCAGGCTCGAAGGATAAAAAAAGAAAAAAAAAAGAAAAAAAAACTTCCTTGTTTCATGTTGTCCTAATGCCTTATCTACATTGATTAAATCTATGTTATTATAACAAAAAAATATAAATTCACAGTCCATCTCTCTGCCTCTTAAGGCAGAATAACCTTTTTTCCCCCAATTATTTATTTTTGTACTTTATCTCTACTTTTCTGCCACCAATACTCTAATTGTCTCTTACTTATTTCTATCGCGGGCGTGTTCAGCTTTCCATTGTTGTCCCTAAAACCCAAGGCTTCATGTAGTCTCGTGCCCACACGTATACCTGGGTGAATATCGCCACATTCAATCAGTACATGTTCCATCGTTTCCTTAGTTCCCCCGCAGCATGTACATAGTTCTTCTTCGTTACTGAATCTCGCTTTATAACTACGCGTTCTCAGGCAGCCCGACCTTGCTTCAAACAGTAAAGCGCTTCCCCTTGAATTATCATAAAACGTTTCCCTCCTTATTTCGTTTTTTCCTTTTCGGTAGTTACTCGGAGCCGGCTTCTTTTCCATCGCTGCCATCCAATAAGTCCTCTCCGCCTCTCTGACCTTCCGCTTAATGCTCCTTGTTGCCATATCGCCCGCACTGCCAGCCGTATATTTACTGGTGAGCCTCCTAGTTCTTTTTCTCCACTGCGTGTCAACGCTTTTTCTATACAAATACCTGAAAACCTTCTCTGCCCATCTACTCTTCTTCATTTTCCTCAGCCTCTCTTCGAATCTCATTTTGCTCTGCGCTTCCCTCACTTCAAAGCCTGTCCATCCCATATCACCCTTCACCGCCTCATTTGTCGTCTTCCCGTGAGCGCCCAAGGCGAGGCGGCCCACCGTCCTTTGATTTACATCCATTCCTGATTGCACATCTGACTTCATGCACACCACTGAGTTCCCAAATGTAAGCCCCGGAACCATCACACCCTTCCACAGCCCTCGAAGCACCTCGTACCTATTGTATCCCCATAAAGCTCTGTGCTTCATAATTGCAGCATTCCTCTTTCCCTTTGCTACCGATGCTTTCTCTTGTACCTCCATATATCTATCCCCCTCATTTACCCATACTCCGAGGTACTTGTACTCGCTTACCCTCGGTATTTTTTGGCCCTGTATTAAGACCGTATGGTCTCCGTGATCATTGAATATCATCAATCCACATTTTGTTGCACTAAATCCTAGTCCTAGAGCCTCACACTCCCTTCCGCATATATCTGCCAGTCGCTGTATATCATCTTGACTGTCCGCAAATAAGACAATATCATCAGCATAAATAGACCTGGAAGCTTCTGCTCAACCATCGCTCCGACCTGTTTGTGTGACAAATTAAATCCAATGTTGCTACCTTCTAGCGCTTTTTTCCATCCTCGCCATGTACAGCATGAATAACAGCGGGGACAAAGGGCATCCCTGTCTCAGCCCCTTGCTAATTTCAACGCTGTCCTTGCTACTTATTCCTTCCCATTCTATACAAACTGTATTTTCTCGGTATATTTCTCTCAAAAGCTGTACACAGTCGTCACCTATGCCCACTTCCTTCAATATATCCCACAAAATTTCCTGATTAACGTTGTCATACGCCCCGGTGATATCTAGATAAGCTACGTATAAGGGCCTGTTTTCTATTTTAGATATTTCTATACACTGGGTAAGAACAAACAGATTATCGTCTAACCGCCTGTCGATTCGAAATCCATTCTGAAGTTCTCCCAAAATATCATTTTGTTCTACCCACGCTTCTATTTTTAATTTTACTGCCTGCATCGCCAACCTGTATAGCACCGATGTGATTGTTAGGGGTCTATACGAGCGAATGTTATCTTTTTCCTCCCTTGCCTTTATAGATTAAGTTCATTCTACTTTTTCGCCAACTGTCTGGTATTTCCCTCTCCTGTAAGCACTTTTCTACGGGTTTCAGCAGTGCTTCTTTAGTGTTATGTCCGAGTTCGTTAATGAGGCTGACGGGAACCCCATCTAAGCCCGGAGTAGTGCGCCGCGGCGCGGAAGTTCACCGCAATAGGCCCTCGCTCCTTCCATGTATTCGGGCGGCGCTTTGGACACTCCCCCTATTCTAGGTCACTCTACCTGTAGTTTGTATTCGTCAGACAGTCATGTTATGCCATACCAAATTTGGCATACATCCCATTAACGAAACGACCAGGAGAGCACACAGTCGTGGGCGGATAGATAGATAGATAGATAGATAGATAGATAGATAGATAGATAGATAGATAGATAGATAGATAGATAGATAGATAGATAGATAGATAGATAGATAGATAGATAGATAGATAGATAGATAGATAGATAGATAGATAGATAGATAGATAGATAGATAGATAGATAGATAGATAGATAGATAGATAGATAGATAGATAGATAGATAGATAGATAGATAGATAGATAGATAGATAGATAGATAGATAGATAGATAGATAGATAGATAGATAGATAGATAGATAGATAGATAGATAGATAGATAGATAGATAGATAGATAGATAGATAGATAGATAGATAGATAGATAGATAGATACTACGTTCTAACTCACAGAAGTTCGCTGAGAAATGCTTCGCATTTAATAAATGCCGACAGCCGAGCGCGTAAATGCCACGCAGTTCGCATGTCTTTGTCGCGTTAGTATGCGTGCGTGCGCGTGTAGCCAACTGAAAACTGCCGCTATTTCTTTCCTAACCAGTTAGAGAACAACGGTATCCTTCATTCGGGGCTGCAAAAGCGCACGCAATTTGTAAAACAGGCGTTACTCCGCGTGAAATCAACACCGCGCCGCCGCAGCTTCGGCCGCGCTGGACCAAATGGCACTGACTACGGTGACGGGGCCCGTCAGCGCAGTACTGTCGTAAAAGTGACGGGGCCCGTCACCGTAGTGTAAATTGTAATAGTGACGGGGCCCGTCATAACAGCGACGTGCTTATAGTGACGGGCCCCGTCGTCGTAAAGCGGTGATTACAGTGACGGGGCCTTGACGGGGCCCCTTTACCACTTTACCGTAGATTTTTGGTCGTTAGACGCCCACGTAGTGTGGTGTTCGTGGCGTAGATGGTTGGCGCGCTCTCCATAGTATTATGGCTGCAGGTCGTCAGTTCGATTCCTCCCGGTTCTTTTTTTGTCAGGTTATGCGTCGACGTCAACGTTACTGCTCTGACGGAGTCGTAACTTTTTCGTTCATATCTGCGGCGGTTAGAGAGCCCTAGCTTTCCTATGCGACCTCGGTTCTAATCGCGCAGAATAAGAAAATTTTTCCGTCTTTTTTCTTCTTTTTTCAATATTGTTTCACATACCGTCCCGAGCTTCCGGCTAGTCAACAAGAGTTACTCATTCGTAGTAGCACGGCTCAGCGTGGGAGAGCGGAGCCCGTTAATTAGCATGTCGCTGCGCCGCTGATGCTGCATATCAGCATCCCCCCCCCCCGAAATGTTTTCGTATTGACGTGCACCGCCGACCACAACAGCCACCTGCGCCTGAAGTATTCCTGTGTTTTTTTCTAGAATTGCTTTATATGGTCGAAAGACATCTCGGAGGGAACATTGCTGATTTGACTGGCTGTCCTCGCTGCGCCCATGGCGTCCCTGTAACTGGCTGCGCAGCGCATGACCGTCAGCGGCGCAGCGACATGCTGGTACGGGCTCCGCTCTCCCACGCTGAGCCGTGCTACCACGAATGAGTAACTATTGTTGACTAGCCGGAAGCTCGGGACGGTATTGTGAAACAATACTGAAAAAAGGAAAAAAAAAAAGGAAACATTTTCTTATTTAGCGCGATTAGAACCGAGGTCGCATAGGAACAACTAGGCTTGCGCGAATATTAAATTTTAGGTTCGAAGCGAATTCGAAGCAACTTTGACTAGTAGCAGGATTTGACTTTCGGTTGAATGCAAGTGATAACCTGTAAAATATGTTAATTAAAATTTACTATAATTAGAGCATATAAGCCGGTATAACAAGCTTTTAAACTTAAAGAATGATGAATCGATGTGAGGGTAATACAGTAAAACCTCATTAATTCGAACTTTTATTTCGAAATCCCGCATAATTAGAAGGATTTCTATGGCCCTGTATTTTGCAATGTAAATCTGAGTGGATAATTTGAAGCAGCGGTGAGTACCAGCCCGATTAATTCAAAAACTTTGGGTGCCATGTGCCAATTCCCGATCCCGATTTAGCCATAAGTCCGCAGAAACGATGGCCCTTAGGAGCCACAAGGCAATGCAATGTAGCGATACTAATGAGTGACAAGTGAAGCATCCCAGCCTCGCTGCTGCCAGCGCAAGAAAAAAAACAAAACAAAAGGCGGTCTCGTGGTCAACTGAAATGTGCGCCTGCGGAAAAGAAGACGTGCTTCACTGCAACACAGCGGTGACACGCGGGCAGCATGACGAATGCTTCTCTCAACGTCAGTGCGTCATGATTTACCCATTCTTTCAGGGAAAATAGAGAAATTAATAAAGGGCGGTCTGACGGAATTCGCGATGTGTGTGAACCTCCGGTTGGCGGTTGTTCCGGCAATTTGCGTACTTGCACTGCTGGCGGAGTACTTGCCCGCAACGCCTACTTCGAAAACTCAGTTCGAAAGCTTCAATGATCCTCTTTTTCCACCCTGAACACATCGCGAATTCCGTCACACTGGTCATTATTACATTCTTTATTTTACAAGAAATGATGGGCGAATGGCCGCATCACTGACGCTGCGAGGAGCAGGTGACATGCTGCCCGTGTGTCACCACTGTGTTGCAGCGAAGCACGTCTTCTTTTCCGCAGGCGCGCATTTCAGTTGACCACGAGACCGTTTTCTTCCCCTCTTTCTTTTTTTTTTTCTTGCACTGGCCTCAGCGAGGCCCGCCGTTTCCCCGGTTTAGGGGCAAAATTCGGACCAAGTATTGCTGGAAAAAACCCTTGTAGCCGCAAACTAGGAGGCACAGCAAACGACCACCTCTGATTACTTCCAGTAATACAAAGTTCCTTGCATCCCGCCTTTTGTATGTTTGGTTATTCGAGAACTCGCTTAATTAAATTTGTCACAGTCCCAGTGACTCTGAATTAACAAGATTTTACTACATGCTCATTTAACCTTGAAGTGGGGCTTCGCGGCAGTGCGGATTTCTTCTGGAAAGATGTGTTCACGGTATAGCACACTTCTACTGCAGTGAAACCACCTTTACAGGGGGTTACATGCGGTTTATATATGTCTACTCGTTCATTTCGAGTACTTCGAAATTTCCTAGAATTTAAATTCGTTTCGAAGCGAATTCGAATACTGTAATATTCGTTCGAATATTCGAAGTGCTCGAATATTCGCACAAGCCTAGGAACAACGCATCATCCGAACGCTAGGGCTGTCTAACCGCCGCAGACATGAACGAAAAAGTTACGACTCCGTCAGAGCAGTAATGTTGATGTTGATGCATAACCTGAAAAAAAAAAGGAAGAAAAAACGGGAGGAATCGAACTGACGACCTGCAGCCCAAACACTTCATGGAGAGCGCACTACACCATGAACGCTTTTTTTTTTCTTTATTGCCTCACACAAGTAACTACTACGCCACGAACGCCACACGACGAGGGCGTCTAAAACCACCAAAAATCTACGGCAAAGGGGCCCCGTCACTTTTACGATGGTACTGCGTTGACGGGCCCCGTCACCATAGTCACCGCTTTAAGATGACGGGGCCCGTTACTATAAGTACGTCGCTATTATGACGGGCCCCGTCACTATTACCATTTACACTACGGTGACGGGCCCCGTCACTTTTACGACGGTACTGCGCTGACGGGCCCCGTCACCGTAGTCAGTGCCGGACCAAATATAGCGGCGAGCAGGACGGTCGCGGTACTTTTCCCGTTCCAGTGACTTTAATTGGATGGATGGATGGATGCTATGAGCGTCCCCTTTATAACGGGGCGGTGACAAGTGTGCCACCAGGCTCGAAAAAAAAAAAAAAAAGAAAACCTTTACTCTCTTTTTCTTTTTTTTTAGCGTTGGCCTAGTGTCTTTACTTCAATTAAAACTATTTTACTCCAGAAGACAAAAAAAAAACCTTAAGTTTTCAGCTTCGTTCTGTGCCCTTTACGGCAGAATGTCCTTATTTTTTTTTCCCCATTATTTATTTTTGTCCTTTCTCTCTAGTTTTCTGCCACCAATACTCTAACCGTCTCTTACTTATTTCAATCGCGGGTGTGTTCAGCTTTCCATTGTCTCTAAAACCCACGGCGTCATGTAGGCTCGTGCCCAAACGTACACCTGGGTGGATGTCTCCACATTCAATCAGAACATGCTCCGCCGTTTCCTGATCTTCCCCGCAGCACGTGCATTGTTCTTCTTCTTTACTGAATCTCGCTTTATAACTACCCGTTCTAAGGCAACCCGATCTCGCTTCAAACAGTAAAGCGCTTCCCATTGAATTGTCGTAAAATGCCTCCCTCCTTATTTCATTTTTGCCCTTCCGGTAGTTACTCAAAGCCGGTTTTTTCTCCATAGCTGTCATCCAGTAAATCCTCTCCGCCTCTCTGACTTTTCGCTTAACGCTCTTTGTTGACATACTGCTTACACTACCAGCCGTATATTTACTAGTGAGCCTCCTAGTTCTTTTTCTCCACTGTGTGGAGCGGCGCCCCCTGTCATTTGTAGAATGCAATACTGAACCGAAACCGAAACACAACAATGAGCTTGTGCAGAGGGTACGGAGGAAGACAAGTTTCAGCGCAGTCGCATTTTCAGCACAGCTTAAGAAACTAGGGTCTTTGAAATTGCGTATCTATGTATTTTCTATTTTTTGATCGACAACGTTCACAAGTATGAACAGCCGTACCAGTTTAAGATGGGTGGGCGGTAAGCAAGTGGTTCAACTTTGGCCGTGTCGCTGAATCGGGTGACAGACAGACAAACAGACAGACCAAAATTTCTGCGTTTACGTTAGATTATAGTCTTTAAAAATGCGTTTTTTCGAGATAAAATATGTGGAACATATATATATGCGCAACGTGTGTGGAACAATCTTAAGTGAGCAAAGTCCAAGCCCGGTCTGGCCCGACCCGAGCACACCACCTCAAACCCGGGCCCGACCCTAAGCCCGGAGCTTCAGGCCCGAGCCCGGCCCGGGTCAGCCGTAAAAGCTACTTTACCCGGCCTGGCCCGGGTTTTCGGGTAGGCCCGAGCCCGTGCAGTGCTATAACAGGTGGTCCCCTACAATATACGTCACCGTGGCAAAAGTGCTTAGACTACGCTGCAGACAAGAAGCAGTTATTTTTGAGTAATGAACGATCCTCCTTTACAGGTGCATCATTCAGAATGGTCCTCACTTTCATCATTTTCCCTCTCTCACTCGCAGCTTAAATACTCGAAAAACGAGTATTCAGCAATTCCAAACAGCGAATTCTTAAATCAAGTACGAATATAGAAAATTCGATTTGCATTTAAAATTTCAAGTATCCCAACATTCCAGAAATGATGCCCTGATATTGAAAATTACAGGTCCCAGTTCTTTTAGTAAATGGATCCTATAGAGCTGATTCACTGGGCTGGTGGGCTTGTCCCACCTCCATCTCTACGTGTTCCGATTCAGCCGCAACAATGCTATCGACAATGCACGTGAAGACACACAGCACAAATATGGGCAATAAGCAAAACACGCTTTATTATGCACAAAAAAGGCAAAAATATGTTTCTTCAAACATATACATTTTAAAAGGGTATAAAGTATACTGCAGCCACTGTGAGAACAAAGCACAGCATCAGCAATGCCACAGTTTCGATCACAGCCTTCATAGCCTTGTAATTCGGTGCACCTAAGCACCAGCTTGACAAGAATGCCAGCACATGCAATCAAACACTTGTGTACTGTTCAGAACAGGCAATGCCTGTAAAAACATCCAGAACAGCTGCGTTAAGACACACAAAAAAAAGAGTATATTCACTGCATGTTCTGTCAATGAAGCCAGGAAGTTGACATTCCTCTCTTTTATCAACTCAAATAGCGTCCCGATATATGCTATTGCTTCTTCTAGCTGTAGCGCCACTATCTGTCATTAACTGCAGCTGTAACACGCAGCTCAATTTTTACTTCATGCACTAAGTGATGCATCAAGCGGGTTCACAGAAACTTCAATGAAAACTAGAGAAAGAGTACACATATGGTGAGACGCACAAAAATGTTGACACACGCATAAGTGAAGTTTCGTTGTGAACCCCGCAAGCATTGCATATCATGAACATCCCAGCCAAAGCACAGAGTAGCTTGTTTTCAATGCACTCCAACAGTCACACACAGGTGCTGTGTTGTACAAGAAGAACATGCTAGGGACAGGTCAGCTCATCGATGCTACGAAACTTGCAACGTAAACTAGTCACACGAAAGTGCGCAACGCAGAGCAGTGCAAACATCAAATGCAAACGTAGGCTAAATATTAGCACCGATCCACAAAACACCGCAAACACTAACTTGCATTAACATCTCTTGAACAAAGAATGGGAACAGAAGGAACGCAAGCGTGTTAACAGGCTTTCTTCAAGATCGAGAAGTGCGCGAGTTGGTGCCTATCCATCCTGAATTAAAAAAACACCATGAAAGTAACAGACGAGTAAAGAAATTACCAATACAACCATTTGCATTCATTTTCCTACCTGTCTGTGTTACTTTCACATGCTTTTTTCATTCAGTACGGCAACAGGCTAACTTAAAAAATTTTTACAAGAAGCCATCCCTCACAGCCACACAATTCCGACTAGCTCACTAGCTTGTGTACAGGCATATATATGTACATATATCTATATATAAGGTGAGGAAACAAGCCTGCAATTTGCTGGTGTTAGTACAATGCAATCTACAAACACATGTGATACAAGGGCTGCGTGTCCCACCCGTTGCATTTGATGCTAGCTGTGCCACAACTTCCTGCAGATTACGCTCCATTCTTGATTGCATTGTGACCATAAGCATGTTCATGAGTTTCAGCAGGCAGCCTGGCTTTGTGCAAAAGGACCTGAACTATACCCACAAGAACAACGGACTTATTGCACGAGTACATGGTCTACCAATACTGTAGAATTCATATTAGGTGGGAACTCCAAGCACGCTCAGGCACTTTGCGCAACTTGGCAATGACAAACAAATGATCATCTGCTCACTGCAGAAAAGTACGCAAACTTTTCTTAGGACAATCAAATAATGCAATCATTTAATCCACTGTGTCAGGCACGAGTCTTACTTGATTACAACATTTTCTGCAAAAGATGCCAAGGGCAACAACAGCTCTTCCACACATATTTACCATTCTGGCTAATTCGCTCTTTGGCCAATATACAGTCAAGTGAGTCCATCCGTACTGTAGAAGAAAAAATGACAGCTTTGAGTCACATTTTGCTATGCCCATCACAAAACTATGGGATTCAATTGACTGACTCAGCAAGCTCCAGAGGCTTGCTTTGCCCAAAACCATTGTTTTCAGTACATGTAGTGTCTAGGGATGGTGGCAGGAGTGGATTTCCCATCATTAGCTCCCAGATGTCTAAATGACACACCCAGTTCTTGCTATCAAGTGTTTCAAAGAGTGGACGGGCAGTTACTGCCAACATGTTATATAAATTTTGATGCTGCAGAGAACAAAGCATTTGTTATCTCAATACAAAAAAATGCCATTTTCCAAGTTGTGTTTATTTTGTGCTGGTGCTTAACGGGTTAATCTAACACAGTGTAGTAGTGCGTTAATATTCAAGGAGTGCAGCACACTTGTTCATAGATGTATCAAAGGAACAGCTGCTGCCTGGACTGACTGGGCAACTACTAGTGCATTGTAGCACTACTTGAAGCATTGAGTAGAAATCAACTGCTACAAAAACTATGAGTACAGATATAGTATGTCAAGATCTTTGAATGGTTGGAAACAAACAGACAATGGGCAGTGATTGTCAGCACCAAAAGCTACCAAATACATACACTGAAAAGGGTGCTTCACAGAGCAATTTAACGGTCAGCTGAGGTGTCTGAAATGCTTGAAGAAAGAGCAGGTAAGATATTTGAGTGATACCTTCAAGAGAGCTCTAGGAATGCTTCCAGATATTGAAAAACTAACAACGCTCAGTTAAAATAAGTACCGTCAAAACCATGCATATAATAATGAACCCCAATATAACACGACGGAGAGGAATGTAGCAAAAGGTTGACCCAAGATTACAGAAAACGAAGGTGTGCATTTCAGTAAAAAAACATGCATACTGTTTTATTAAATGCTGAAGCTCTTAAAGCACTTATACCCTGCAAGCTTTGGTACACAAATAGAGGTTACAAAGCAAATCTTATATGCCAGAATGTTGAACAAATCCTTTAATAACCAATAAACCATGAGAAGTGACCTTGCAGACATGTTTGATACATTGTTCAAACAAAGACGATTACTTTTAAATGTCCATACTCCTTTGGACATCTGTCTTAATTGTATTTAACCTGCTTTTTACAATACCTGACAGAAACATGCTAATTAGCATAATGACAGGACAAGATATGTGCTACATACCTCTACGATATTTGTAACTCAAGTCTACTCTATGATTATTTGTAGATTTACAAAACAGTTATGCTACTGGCCACTTTGGCACAATGCTTTTTTTCCTTTTCTTTTTTTTTCCTTTTCTTTTTTTTTACTTTCCTTTTGGGGGGAGGGGGGCATAGCAGTTGCAATCCTGTCTGCGCATAAAATATGCTAGACCTTATGCAAAAAGCAGCGTCACATTGTTATCCTGTGAAACCAAAAAAATTTAAGCAACCTGCAATCGGGAAGTAGAAACAGTTTCACATTATGATGCAGATCCCATCTTGCAAAATTAGAAAACAAGTAATTAGGATAATTTTGTTATTCAGGCATTAAATTGCAAATATGAAGTCTCTGAAATCATTTCGCAAGAGGGGGAATTACTCGAACATCCAGCCTGCTCACTCTTCAGATATTTTTCGACACATCAGTCGAAGCACAACACATGTCGGAGCACTTGTGAAATGAAAATTGATGAGACCATTTCAGATTGAAACAACTGCAAATAGAGGCAGCACAAAGGACATCAAGTTTATGCATGACAATAAAGTATCACGAAAGTAGCCCCATGCTTTTGATAGTAATCAATTATTCTTCTGGAAACGCCTCCAAAACTGCAGCCAAACAAAAGCAGAGACGCATCGAGACTCAAAGCACCCAAAATTACATCATGGAAAATGTACAACTATCCTGACACTCGTTGAGTATAATGCAAAACACAAAGGTATTTACATATAACAACTCACTCTCATAAAATTAATGTCCGAAAAACAACCACACAAGAACTTAAGCACAACTCATTACACTTGCGCATAAACACTTTGATTCTAAATTACTTGATCAAGCTAACATGAAACAGATAAATTATCTCACTACACATAATAGCCTCTTACCGTTACAAATCATTTACATATAACTAGCTTTTCTCTTTGAGCAGAGGAGGAACACTTGTCACACAATGCAGTCGGCATTGTTCAGTGAGTACCGCTGACACTGTAAAATTCAAGCTATACCATGAACTCGTGCTTTTTATGCAAACACTTTGTGCCTAAAACAATTACAAACATGCAATGGCACAATGCCAAATATTTTCATGTGTCATGTACACAATATGCTAGACAGATGTGTACCTGTACATACACCACACAGCCGCACATATGCAGGATGCTACACACATCTGTGGGCTCTGGTTAATAAATTGCGCATCACATCATGTTAACCTGTTTTAACAGGAACACAATGCAATGGCCCACGGGTCCAGACCATGCAGCTGCACGTGAATTCAGTAGCACGGAGACATGCTGCAACTGCATAACTGGCCACCACCCGTTTTTCTATTCGTTGCACTCACATCTTCACAGATCTGCACCCCACTGTGCTCTAGCAGGTCTGTATAGGCAGCATGTACTGAAGTCATTGCGGCCACGATTTCGTGGTAAGGCTAGCACAGCGAAAAAACTCGCATTATCCCACTCTGTTTATCTCCAGGAGCTCTGCCCAAGCTCTAAAAAGGTGAACGAAATAAGTGTCCATCACACGATGATTCCCTATCCCCCCCCCCCCCCCCCCCCCCACAACCCATCCCAACACCACCCAACCCCAACAAGCATTTCTAAAGACAAGTGGTAGAGGAGATAAGCTTTCCTGTGAAGCTCTATAGGCCAGTGGTAACGCTAGTTGCACCTTGAAGTGCAGAAACACAGAACAGACAGAACCGGCAATACCCGCATGCACAAATGATTCGCAACAGCAGGAAATTTTCAAACACTGATGAGAGGAAATCATGAATCGCAGAACTTAAGTGAGAGAAAAGTAGCAAAGCAGCTGAAACAGAAAACTAGTGTATACTCGTAACCAGCATGGTGCATTGAAATGCCACATGACAAAAGGAAGAAGCAAACGTTTCTCACCCCCTTAAAAAGTATGTTACGGCAGGCCCTCATCTAAATTTCCTTGCAATTGAAAACATGAATTCTTGCAATAACTATAAGCTCAAAAAGTTCTAGGTCTGCCTTTCTATTTCTTAAAGAGCTGATCACAGTAAAGAAAGCATGAAATTAACACATGGCATTGCCCCTTCCCCCTCTACCCCCCCCCCAAAAAAAAGATCTTCACAGACATCTTCGCACATTTCATGCAGAAATTTAAGAGCGGGGAACCTTTGTGAAGCACATATCACAAGTACACTCATGCAGCGCGAAACTCCATCTAACGAAGCAAAATGCTGCAGATAATATAATGCACTGAGCATTCAAAATGAGGACAGCAGTGTTTTAACTACTCCAGACTTCTTATGTGCATGAACACTGCACCACAAAAGCTTTCACAAATGCGAAAGCAGCACATTATTTGCATTGCAACGCATTCAACACTGGTCAAGGACGGAAATTGGGAGCACGAACGTCAGCATTTTAGGTTTTTACAGGGTGTCACTACTCAAAATCACTGTTTTCGCTCTCATGGTCAGAGTTGTCAGGTCCGTGTGCAGCAATGTTAATTTTCGTTAGGGCTGCTTTAAGAACTGCATTGAAGTCCTTGGACTGACCTCCAGTGGCTGAAAAAAAGCAGAAACACATGAATGAACGATGATGGAAAAAGAGTTCATCATTGACTGCATCGGGTGAAATTAGAACAGTGATGATTACCTGAATTCCTATTTTTGTCGTCGTCAGAGGAATTAGCTGCTTTCTTGAGTTTGCCGCGAGCAGCAAGGATTTCTGCTAGGTTGATAGTCTTGCTAGATTCTGCTTGGTTAGGCTTTGGCAGATCTTGCTTTGGTCCAGGCTTCTTGAGTGCTGTCAGTGGAATGGGATTTAGGGCAGCCGGCTGCAATGAACAATTAGATCATGTCAACCTCTTAATATAAAACTGTCTGCAAGCTGTATTCCGCTTGCTAACCCCATCCCTTGGAGCACAGCGTAATAATATTAAACTCATAAAATTTGCAAGGATCTCATGCACTGCAGAAATTAATGTTATGTGAAGCCTTTGCAGGTAGTGGGCCATCTAGCCTCGTTAGAGGTTCTACAAAGTGTTACAAAGTGCATGCCTGCCAACCTGGGGACCTCGAAAGTTGGGAGATTCGTGAAGTGGGAGGGGGAAGGGGGGTTACGCAACAAAAGAAAACTGGCTTATGTTTTTATTTATTGTGTCTCAAGGCCGCAGCAACATCATACACAATTCTGAACAATAGCCAGTAAAGTTCTTAGACATCGGTAATCATACTAATAGTCGTAGTTATATGGTGTGCACAAGTGTGTGCAATTAAGGGATAAAATGTGCTGTGTCCTGTAACCGCTCTCCGTGTTTTAGTAAGCTTCTCCCACGACACCTATGTACTGCGGTGAAAGTGACTTGAGCATTTCAGATGCAATAGACCAAGCTCAGAAAATTTTAGAACCGCTGCTTTTTACTGTTTTTTCTTTTCCCGGTAGGGTTAAAGGGCTCATGAACCACTTTTCCAAGCAATGATCTAATGACCTCAGTATCGGAGTTTACTGCCTCCCGAATCGATTGCCGCAAAAATTTCTCGAATCCGTCAAGAATCAGCGGAGTTACGGGGGTTTGGCGCACGCTCTCAGCGCTTTCTCTCTTTTCTCGTGCCGACGAGCACACTGGAAGCTAGACAGGGAGGGATGGCACGGGGGAAAGAAGTTACGTCAGCGCGCGTCATGAAACTCGATCGCTCTCCCGCTGTGATTCGCATGCGCGAGTGCGGCTACCGTGTAAAGTTAGCAGACTGAGGAGTGCGGCGCGGGCAAGTGGTGGCACCCCGTGGCAAGAAGCGCATCTCATCCGGCTATCGGCCAATAAGCACGCTATGTCTCCGCGACGTCAACGTGCAGACGCCCCGCCCACCGACGAGAGAGAACCGGCCTCTGTTTGAAAAGAGGGCGCCTGAGGAAACGGCAACTTCGCGCTCCGCTTGTGGCCTTTACGCGGCGCGCACGACGGTAATATTTTGCAGAGCAGTTCATAGCCGTGTCAGCTTTCCGCAGGTTGTGTTTTTTCAACAAGCCCAAGGGGCGCTTCATGACCCCTTTAAGGCTATTTTTCGGGAGATCTGAGGTCGTACCCGTACAGTCAGAAATATTACTCAAGATATGGGGTCTACCAGGCAAATCGAGAGAGTTGGCAGGTATGGAAGTGTTATGCTGTGCTACCAAATGGCATGACGGGTCCCTGTAGGGAAAGCAATTGCATAGTAGTATGTCCTGTGGGTGTGTGCCATGACTATGACAAGACAATGGCATAATGAGAACGGTGATGATAATCGCTTGACAATGACACAGCCAAAGACCATGACACCACTGCCTGCTGAAAAGCTTTTGCGCAACTTTGCCACTTCAATAACATTTTCTTACACTTAAACCGATCTGCACCTCAACTTCACATTCCATAGCAATCCTTCACAGATGCTGGGCTACAAGAACAGTTGTGGCCACGAAAGGAATCACCAACCCCCTCTGCTTCAACAAGTTACTATAGGCTAATGGTAGCTACTGCAGTAAGTTTCTAGGTAATTCACTGCACGACAAAGGTCACAAGACCGAACATGTGAAAGGCTTATGGTACATGTAGGTGCAAGGAAGTGAATGTAATACAGTAGAATCTCGTTACAACGAACTTCGCGGGACCGCCGAATTTAATTCGTTATTCTGAAATATCGTAGTACTGAAAAATGATGTCGGTAATGTAACACAACAGCGAAACTAACGCACCTTTGCAGGAGGTGCACGTGTTGGGGCGTAAACAATGAACGAAAACACTGGGCACTGAGTGGAAACAATTTACTGCTTAAAAATTACACGATCTCCCACTAAAGGGAACCATGTGGGGATGCGAAGCAGCACATGGGTCAACTTAATGTTCCATTCATCACGGGCACCTTGCCCGATGTTAACGCGTCCTTGCAAGTGGAGCACACCATGAATTCACTGTAGTTGCTGTTGGTTTTACTCGTCCCAAACTCTTGTTGGAGCACACCACGCAGGTTCATCGCGCGTCTGCAGAATCTCGTTCCCCGACGCCATCACATGATTGCTGAGAGAGTGTAAGGGGGAGAGGCCACAGCGTCACCCAGTCCCTTACACAGGCCCGAACGCTCTAGCGCGTGCCAGCGCATTCTGACTAGGATACAATGCGTTGGTTCATAGCGCATTTTGAAGGGACACTAAAGAGCAAAACGATTTTTCTCACATTAGTAAAGTAGTCCTCCACGGTACCAAAAACATCACGCTTTCTGCGCGAAGACGCTTAATAAGCGAGAAAACGCGCAAAAAGAAAATACAGGTGGCGACGCCACCTTGGATTTCCCGCACCATTTGCCATGACGTCACGTATTTTTGACGGCGCCTGCTTGGGCCTACGTAGTTCCTAATCGGTTAAATCGAAGTACATTGTCTTCTGAGGGGGCCAGAGACTTGACATAACGAGTTTGTGGAAATTTCGTCGAGCCAGTGGTGCCAAAATACGTTAAATGCTCTTTGAAGTCTTTTACGTCACGAATTACAAAGTTCGGCACGAAATTTAGAAATGAAACTTTCAACTTGGTTTTCTCCTCTAATATTAAACCTATGGTGGTGAAATAAACTACACAAGAGTTCTCCGAGCACACTTTATCAATCGAAACCAATTCATTGTTTCTCTTTAGTGTCCCTTTAAGTACTCTGCACGTATCATCATCAAGGCGGTCGGAGAACAAGAGGAAGAAGACTTCTCCTTGGCGCGAGCGCGCACTCAGATGGCTAAGCTAGGTGGTAGAAAGCGGACGGTCGCCAATGGAACTACGGACACAGCCCTGAGCAAAAGCTGCTTCGCATCTAAAAAGTCGGTTATCTTCTTCTGGCGAGTAGAAAGTAGGCGCTAGTGCATGTATGCCTCCACATCCGCAACCTTCCTAAGGATGTCTTCGGGTACATCCTTGCAGCACCCGAGGTACGATCGGGTCTTCTCAAGGAACACCACAACATCCGAGCTGGAAATAGTCTCTTCCGTTGTCCCAGACTCTGCATCTCCAGCGTCGTCTTCGTCACTGCTACAGCAATCTTGCTCCCGCACTTGACTCACGATTTCTTCGCAGGTGAGCTCTGCGGACGTAGCCGCTGTGCAGTCACTGTCTACGTAATCCTCGAAGGTTACCGCAGCGTCTACCGGGAGCTTCTCAGTAAGCTCATTCCAAAGGTCTGGGTCGATCTCCGCTTCGTCATCGTAGTCTCGTGGCATAGGCTCGCAGTCTTGCGGCGTAAGCGAAGTCTTGAGAAGACCTGCCTTTCGCCAGCAGTTGCTAATGGTGCTTGCCTTGACGTTCCACCACGACCCTGTCAGCATTTCTGCGGCTTGACGGATGCTGACCTCCATGGGCAGCTTCAGTCGTATGTTAATGAGAAGGCACTGCACAAGTCGCTTCCGAAATTCGGCCTTCACACATCTTATTATGCCCTGGTCTAAAGGTTGGAGCAAAGACGTACAATCTGGGGGCAGAAATTCAAGCTGCACATTGCTCAAACGCACATTCACCATATGTGCCGAGCAGTTATCAACGATTAGAAGAACCTTCTTTCGTTTCTTCTTCATTGTGTTGTCGAACTGCAGCAGCCACTGCGTGAACAGTTCCCGCGTCATCCACGCTTTCTTATTTGCCCGATAGTCGCAAGGCAACGAGACAACGTTTTTCAAGAAGCGAGGCTTGGCAGACTTGCCAATAACAAGAGGCTTGACTTTTTCCGTGCCTGTGGCGTTGCAGCAGAAGAGCATTTTTCCGCCCTTGCATTTTTCACCTTTAAAGTTCGTCGGCGTTGAAAACATCGTCTGGACTGAATGACTCGACGCTTTCCTGAAAGCGCTCGTTCCGCCAGGCAATCGCACTTTCGGCACCGGCCGCCTTTTCTTCGCCGCACGCGACTTGCCACATGATGCCATTCCTTTGCCGGAACCAATAGAGCCATCCGGCACTTGCGTCGAAGCCGGAGGTGCCCAAAGTGACCGCGAACTGTCGTGCCTTTTCTTGAATAATAGGGCCTGACAAGGGCACACTGTGTTGTCTGGCATCCTTAAACCATGCGAAGACGGCGTTGTCGACGGTTTCGTAGTTGCCCCGCCGCAAGCGTTTTCTTAAGGGAGCCAGCTGTGCTTCTCGATGTAATTTCACGATCTTCTCCCGATCCTTCAGTATCGTTGCCACTGTTGACGGCGCGATATCACGCTCCTTACATATGTCCACTTGCTTTTTTCCAGCATTCAGCTCCGTCAGAATGTCCACTTTTTCCTTGAGCGAAAACTAGCGTCGCTTCTTTTTAACGCTGGGGCCAGGAGAACTCATTGCCAGAAAAACAACCGCACAACACGATCTCAACTTCGCAGCTCCTAACGACAGCAACTGGAAACGTGGTGAGAACAGCGACAACAGCGGGACTAAGCCTACGACGTTGTTTGATTTGGTCAACGCCTCCTCTACAAACATGCCTGCGGCGTCGCTGGCTATCCCATTGTAGCCGTCCTGCCTTGAGTTGTGGTCGCTTGTCGAGAGATGGCGCCACGTTCTCCCCTAGTGTTTTCAATGGGGCTGACGTGGTGTGACGTCAGCCCCATTGCGCATGCGCAAACGTGTGTTGCAAGCGGCCACCGCAAGGATCGCCAGCTACTGCCCTCATTAGAAACGGTGAAGGAGGGAAAGGGTAGGGCAGGAGGTTTTTGGCTCACGCGGCAGGCATCTTTCTAGAGGAGGCATTGATTTGGTTTGACCAGTTTGACCGGTTGGTGACGCTCGAGTGGATGTCGACGCTGATGGGGCTGCACCCGTTGAAGCTGGTTTCCCGTCGCATATCTGCCGCAGATGATGATAGGTGTAAGCTTCAGTGATTTCCGTACCGAAACATTCACAGAACTTCATAATAACGAAGCATCTTGTTGATTTCGGGGTTAAATTACGTACGTTAATCTGAAATATTCGGTATTCTGAAATTCGTAGTACTGAAAGTTTTTACATTGGAAATATAGGCATTTTGGCGGGGATTTCAAAAAAATTCGTTAATCTGAAAATTTTGTTAATCTGATGTTCGTAGTAACGAGATTTTACTGTAGTATGCAAATTACAAGGTTGAACACGGCAGTCCCATCTGCCACGAACACACACACTAGAAGATTGATATAAAGAAGGGAAATTTTTTTTTCAAGGGGTTTGTTTCGTTGTTGTATCTAACAAAGAAACGAGCCCTTCAAAAAATTTAACTTCTTTCGATCATTCTATGACTTAATGCCTTAGGTTAGCATACGAGAGTTCACTTCATCAGAACTGCTGAGGGTTACTGGCCAGCTGCCACCTTATGCAAAGATCACGTGCCACATGACGCCCTCTGGCAACAAGGGTGTTTCCACAGTCGCAGCCTTGGCTACGAGCGGCACTGGCCAACACTCCCAGGAATTACACACACAGAAATACCCAACGAAGTGGACAGGGAAGCGCCTTCCGTCGTAGCTTGGTTGGTAGTGCATTGAGCTCGTCTTTCGAAGGTTGTGGGTTCGAATCCCACCGACGGAAAGGGTGATTTTTTGTTCACTTTAATTCATTTCAATTTATGTCGTTACTACGACGCTACAGTTAAAGACAACAATTAATGGCCCCTATGATTTCCCTGACCTAATTGTCTATCGAATACACTGAAAGGCCAACTCACCATTAATGCTGGCATCAGTGGTGGTGGTGGTGGAGGTGGTGGAGGCGGAGGTGGCGGGGGTGGCGGGAGCTGCACCGCAGGCGGTGGCGGGGGTGGGAGAGGTGCGACAGGCAAAGAGAGCTCGTCCTTCTTCTCATTGGTATTCTCCGAGGATATTCTGAATGCTTTCCTTTTGTCTGCCGCAGTGCCATTCTGGAGCCTCGAACTAGGTCTCGGGCTCCTCGGAGATGGCGACCTCGACACCCCTTCCTCGTTGGGCTCCAGCATAGTGCCTTCGCCGCCTCTTTTGCCATTCTGGTATTTCTGCATCGGTTGGAGCACATACAAAGTTTTGTGCAGTTATCGGCATAAAAACAGCTGCTGAAACAATAACGGAAACTAATCTCACTACCGTACCGTCACACATGCTTTTGCAATTTACGTACTAAATACTGTAACAGCTCCTATAAAAACACGAGCTTATGAGAGCACTATGCTGCTACACGATTAAATGCAGCAACTACAGAACCGCAGCTGGGGATCGCTAGATTGCCCTGGGTTGCACCTATGGTTGCATTAGGTTGCATTTATGGTGCAGCACTGGAATTGTGATCATGATAGTTAGCGCGAGATGGCACCTCCCACCCGTGATACTGCATTGGACAGCCAGTGTAGCAGAAAATGCTATCGTGTTCCACTCTTCAATGCAAAGCTTCAATGTTCTCCAATTTTCTCCAACTAAATACATGAATAAAAACGAAGAAACATTCTTCTACAGTTGAATTTGCAGCTCTCCACATTTACACCTGCATTTTTCCAGCTTTCGCACCAGCAGACATACCTTTTTGTATTCCCTGAGCCTTTCCAGCGTCTTCCTGCGCTCACTATCAATGCGTTCATGGTTCATCTCCAACTCCTTGCGTATCTCTTCTCGTCTCTGCCAAATACCCAGTTGAGTCAGCCATCGACAAGGAGCAACGGAAGAACACTTACACGCGGTTAAGGTAAATTATGAAGGCAATATAGTTAAACTGAAAAGATACACTCACACACAAACAATTACGCTATAACTGCTTCACAAAGAAATGTATCCTGTCACAAGAAAATGCATAGCTGAAGACAAAAATAAATTACACTAAGCTGCGATAACAGATGCACAGTTAACCGTCACTAAAACAAAATAGCTTCGTTTGAATTAACACGTTAGTCAAAGTACGTCGTATAACGCATAAGTGGAGTGTAAAAGATTCAACAGGTATACTACTCAATGCTCTGCTCTCTTGAAGCATCTCATATTTCTACAAATTAAACATAATTCAAACTTACTATATGGACAGCGTGATGCTGCTTAATGCGATTCTTCTTTTCTTCCTTTCTCTTCGCCTTCTTTTGGTGTTCAGCAACGCAGGCTTTCTGTATTTAAAAAAAAATACAATGGGTAGAAATACTCAAAAATTAGAAGCAATGTCATTCACTAGGACCACCTGGTAGTATTCATTACCATATAAAAAAAGAAGCTATTATATGTGTCTTCATCACTAACAAGAGGTTTCTTTTATGAAAGATGAAAATTTTTTAATATTGTTCGTCACCACGCAAAGATATGTCTAGAACTCAAGAAAGAAGAGGGACGTACTGAATTTAAAGTCTGCAAAATGTTCCCACCCTTTTATAGCTCTACAAAAATTAAGTTATAAATCAAATGCCTAACAAGCTGTAACTTTTGGTAGCTGGGCCTCCACACTTCCAAACCATAGATGACCGACAGGTGACTGACCTATCTTACCGAGATGATGTTGGTGGGAGTTAAAAACCCCAATGCAAACTTAGTTTGGTTTCCTGCCTTTTTGTCCTGCTGTCACATAAGTAACACACTAAAGCAGTAGTTGCAAGTATGTGACCTGCCAAGATCCTGGATTTTGTCTAGCCCAACTTTTCTTAAAATTCATTCTCCTTCCTCCTTCATCTGCTCCTGTCTTAGAGCACTTTTTCCTGGCCTGCTAAATCAGTCACACGAGCAGACACACAACGGATAAGAGAGGTTACACATGTCACAGCCTCAGACATCAGTGGTCCCACATCAGACTGCGAAAGGTGGTCATGTGCATCTGCAAAGTTAAACAACATGAAGGAGGAGGACACAAGAAACATGAATACATAAGCCCATTGCTGGTCCTGTGCGTTCATGTTTCTTGCGTCCTCGTCCTTCATGCTGTCTAACTTTGGATATGTCGCACCAACTTGCCCAGACCAGAGCCGTCATGCACAGTTTGGCCTTGGAGATTTGAAGAGTGTGGACGATGCCAGAGGCCCTGACAAACATCAGGTTTTTCTGTTGTCTGTTACATGCCAGTGCACATTACTGGGACTGCCCAGAGAGTCTAAGAGGCTAAGCAAAAGGGGTCACATACATGGCAGCATTTGAGCAGCTGTAACAGGAACTTATAAGTGCACCTCAGAAGCCTGCAATTCATCCAGAGAATACACCCTCACTCCAACCATACTTCACAGAAGTCTCACCAAGCATGCTGTTCTCTTTCTCAATAAACTACACTCGCTAAAGGCACATCTGTGGTGCACTGCACACAAGTCTCCTTTGTCAACTCCGCCCTTTCTAGAACCTCTCAAAGGTCGATGGCCAGGTTTTCAGAAATTTTCTCCTAAGGAGCACCACTCCTAAAGAAGCTGTCTGCACCCTGTTACTAATGAAGTACTTAAAATACAAAAGGTGGGAAAAAAGAAAGACCCTTCTAGCAGCCAAGCACACAAAAGGGGACTAAGAACAATTGCACACTGCACTTTTCCACATAGACCACACAGTACATCTATATTTTATTGTAAACAATTATAATGCATAAATGAAGCTTCAAATCAATTCAATCTCTCATCTTCACACTTCCTACCCATGCCTTGGCCAAGTTTCGTCACAGTTTCCTTACAACAATTACTGTGCCCAACTGGGTTATCGACATACCTAGAATAGTGTACTTTTCCGCCACTACAAACGGCAGCTTGCAGGCAGATACCAAAAAGGCAAATGCATGCCCACCCACCCGCTTGTTTCTGAGGATGGCTCGCTTCCTGTAGAGCCTGTTGAGTCGAAGCTTGAGTCGGTCTCGCCTCGACATGGGGCCGCTGCTTTCCATCTCAAGTTCGTCCTCAAGCTGATCTCGTTCCTCCACCGCATCATAAAAGATGCCCTCATCCAGCTCCTCTGCACAGCAAAGCCCAAATCAAAAGTATTGTCAAAAAATTGAAAATGAGATAGCCCAGTCAAACAGATACAATAAAACTTGCACAACTAGGTCTGCACTGTTCATGTTCTGGACTCGTCCTTTAGCTTAGGTAAAATTTTTTTTAGTTCATTTCTTTTACCTTTCATGATGCATCCACTGTGTGAGTGTGTGTGTGTTCTTCTATGTCCCGTACCAAATTTGTGCTCTGAAGTTCAGCATCTACACATATCTCAAGTGCAAAATATTGCAGAAAGGCCACTGCATTTATACGCAACCTAAAACCATGCTTTAAAAAAAAAACAGTCTATAATGTTGTTGCAGTTGTCCTTTGAACGTGGGATACATAGTGAATGCCACAATGCCACCTATAAACCAAAAAATGGAAATTGATCAAGGAGTCTACTATTGGCTAAAAAAAACCATACAAAGCCAACAGGCAACAAAGCCAAGGAAAGCATAGGGGGCAGTATTTGATGTTTTTAATTCAAATGCAGTAATTAAGAGAAAAAAATTTTAAGTGGACGAAAAAACATCCTGCTGTTGAAGACCAAACCCACTACCTCCACATTATGTGCACAGAGATAACATCCCGCAAAGGCAGTAAAAGCTGGGGCACTCAAACAACTAAAAGGGATCACAAAAAAAGGCAGGAGAGAGGGAAAGATGAAAGCTTGTGACGAAAAGTTCGTAAACAGAATTTGTGTGCTGGAGCTGACGTTTCGACAAGCAGACTTGTCTTCTTCAAGGCTGCAACTTAAAAGGGATCACGCGGGAGGGACAATTTTTTTCCTTTTTCTTCAGAAATAAAAGTTCAGTGTACCATAAAGAAACACCGTACTTCATTGCAGCATCTTATCAACATTAATGCAATGCATTAGCGCTAGCGAGGATCCGATATGTGGCGCCCTACCTTGCCAAGCACGGTCAAGGATGTCCTTCTGTCTTCGTAGTATGTCCTCCTCCTCCTTGAGCATCTCCAAGCTTACATCAAATATGCCCAGCTGGGAGCGATACACTTCTTCTTCCATCTCCTCCAGCGTGCACTGACCACGCAATGCCTGCTGTTCCAGCTGCAGCAGAAAGATGGGACAAGTTACACTGCACATTCCACCGAACAAACAAGAGCTGCACGTCTCTTCTACTACACTACTCACATGCCATAAACTTGCTATCTCAAGCTACCTATTTGCTACTCAGCGTCCCAGGTAACGTGGAGCAAGTTTAAATACAAAACATGGCCTTCTATGAAAATTAAAGGACTGTATATTGTTAGCAACTTCTTAAAGATCACGTAAGTGTTGATTACAGTTTTTAAGTCATTAACTTTATGGCTACAATATCAACATCTACAGACGAGCCTATGTATAATTAAGCTAGACTTAACGAAATCGCCAACGCAACAAACTATTTTAGTTTCCCAATCTTAGCATCATAAGTGATGCACTGCACACAAATTGATCAGGACAATCAGTGCCACACGCAGCAGCAGCTATAACGTTTCAACAAACCAGCACCACTCTTCACTCAGTAGCAGGTTGGCATACAAATGCACGCACACGTATCAGGGAAAGCCAGACGAGTGGTCCATTCTACTGCCATGTTCCTTGGAATCATTTCAAAATGCTCCAGGTTATCACCACCACGCACTGTTGCATGGCCATAAAGGAGAGCCCAGAAGACTTTTTCCGTGCTTTCAGTTTCGTCTCTGCTCTCGTGGTGAGCAGTCTGGCTGTTCCACTCTATTTCTTTGGTTCCTGCACTTCGGTACGCTTGCTAATGAGATTCAGAACTATTCTGGAAACTTACAGGATTATTTTTACTACTGAAACACAGAAAGCTCGACTTAACAAAGACTGTAATATAACAATGGTTCCCGCAGCAAGTATGACTTCATTAAATTTAGGTTTGACCGTAGAAGGTTTATAAAGGATATCTGAAAAATGACTCAATAGTATGCGACATATTACCACATGCACAACTCTCTTTCACATGCTTAAAAGAAAGCCAACAAAATGTTTTAGAAATTGCCATGTCCTGCCCCTTGCACGCTAAAGCAACATTATATTAAATGAGAAAAAAGGGTCACACAAGATGTAGCACATCAGAAATGGTCGACAGGGATGTTTCCAAATGTGTTCTACAAACATTGTAATTGTTGTGGCCTTAAAAGTTAGCAGTGAAAAAGCTGGTTAGTTCATCACTAAAACTTCGAATATTACAAAAAAATATAATGCTGGCAGATTTTCCAGGAGGTTGCTAGTAGTGCAGTTGGTTTCATTGGCCCAGAAAACTGTGCCTTTTTGTTGCCTTTCTTTCTTCATTTTCCCCCCTTCCTTTTCATCCATGTTAGCCAGGACTCTCAATATACCCGACAGGTTTCAAATGTTTTGAAAGCACTGTTCGACATCATCATGGATACTGCGACGGCTTGAAAAGTACTTCCACGTGGAACTTAGGCCCACATGGAACTCTTCAACATCTGTGTACGAAACATTCTTTTTCCTTTGGAGCTCACCATTTTGGTGATCTTGCCATGTTGCAGCTCTCGGGTGATTTTGATGGCACCCAGTAGCTTGAGCCGCTCCTGGCAGACGAACACTTCCAGCTTCTGAAGGCGTTGCATACCGTACAGCTCAAACGTCGACCGGCCAAACTTTGTCTGGTCTTCAAGCATCCTGTTTCTCTGACCTGCACAGGATTTCCATAACGGCATTTCAGACAGACCTCAGACAACCTGAACTCTGTAGCTACAACAACCTAAAGTAATTCTGCAACCACCCAGTTCTGACACACCTCACTTTCAGCAGGTCCCAAAGCAGTACATATTGAGTGGCAAAAAAATGCGAAAATGTGAGGTTTAAACATCACTTAGCCACTCACACATGAAGGATAAAAAGTGAACATACATGCTGTAAAAATTCGTTATGTTGGTACACACTATAATGTCCTAATGTATATAACAAAACAATTGTCATTTTTCTTGATGTTCACTACATGCACATTCATTTAGATTTCTTGTCTCAAGAAAAAAAAAATGCTTATAAATGAATATTACTGATATTTTATCTAGTTCACATAGAAGGTTTAGTAATCATTTTGTGCCGAATAGGCCGAAATCGTGTAATGCAATGCTGCTACTAGGAACTCGTCTAAACTGCAGTTCAACAGTGTTGGAAGCTGTCAGCCACAAAAATGTTAGCACTATATTTTTTTTTATTTACCTTGCTTGGCTTACCCAGTACTAATACCTTGACCCCTCCAGTCAGAGTTGGCCAAGAGGGCAAGCAAAAGTGATGGTGTAGTAATGGATATAACAAGCCAACTTCAGCTCCTCTTTCAAACTTGTTGTGGCATGGTCTCAACTAAAGCATTAACAAGGAACACTACACGGCCTAATGAAATTATGCAATTTTTCCCAATAAACCAGCAGATCGTATGACTACAGAAAGTGTTCCCAGAAGAGGGAAGGAAAGAAGACAAAGTAGACAGGTCAGACTAACTCAAATGGCAGGTAAGCAAAAATGCCAGTTGCATCAGCTAGATCAGCTAGTGCTACACTAGGTTGATGAAGCTGAATGCCATACAATGGTCGAAGCATGCAACAAACTGTTTGCACATTATGCACAGAAGCTGTTCAAGCATTATCTCTAGATAAGGGTAAGCCTTTGTGTTTTGACAATCTACATTATGCGCCTTGTAACTTGTGATGACCGTACTGGTTATCTCAACATTGCAAAGGCCCTCCTTGTCAGATAAAAAGCCTCATTTCGGGTGACACATCAAATGTTTTCAATTAAAAAAGCAACACTGCAATCAGCTAATTACAACAAATGAGCCACCATCTATAACAAATCTATGTAGTACTGCATTACTGAAAACAAATTTTGTCCAACAGAGAGAACAGAAATTTTGTACAGAGTAACTGAGACATCACGAAAGAAAGAACTAAAGAAAGCACATGAGTGTTCATAAACAGCACTGCATCATCAAATGAGAGTGATTTCAATCAGTCCTGTGCTTGTCCTGCTTTGCATTTCTTAAACGGCATCACTGACACACGTTGAATGTGCTACACAGACTAATAGCATAAAATCAGTTATGCCACATTACATGACACATTTGAAGCACTTCAAATAAGACATTCAATCCATTTTGTGAACGTCCATGAAAACTCCCTCACCTGAAACAAGATCCACGGTGCGCCGATAATACTCCTGGTAAAGGTGTTGAGTGGCCTCAGTTGGCAGACTGCGCTCGAGCGTCCCACTCTTCAAGTTCCTTCGTGGCTTCAGCTCTCACACGCGGGCCGAGCCGCCCGTCGTCAGCCCTGAGCCGCAACGCACGACTACGTTCGGCTGCCACCTCACGCAGTTCCAGGAAGGGCCCCAACTGGAAGGTTAACTCATGGTGATGACATGCAGCATGGCACACCAAAGGAACACACTGAAGGTTAATATGACACTGATTGATTAAGAATTTTCAAGTGGGACTCCTGGTGATGACATGCAGCGTGGCGCACCAAAGGAACACACCGAAGGCTCACTTTGACACTGGTTAATTAAGACTTTTTAATTTGATGATGTTTGAAGAGGTTTTCAATGCTCAAAACAGGCATGGACACATCGAAAGGCCACTAACTTGTTTGTTTTTTATACTTGTTTGTTTTGCAGCGATTGTGTTTTATATGTGTTATGCCTTGCCGTAAGGCCCACCTTCATGTATGGGGACTTTTTTTATTTTATTGTTGATCAATTAGACGGCACACATGGCACAAATAGTGGTGTTACATTGTAAAGCTTACGTGAGC
The DNA here is from genome assembly GCF_013339695.2 of Rhipicephalus sanguineus. Classification (NCBI taxonomy): domain Eukaryota; kingdom Metazoa; phylum Arthropoda; class Arachnida; order Ixodida; family Ixodidae; genus Rhipicephalus; species Rhipicephalus sanguineus. The sequence continues at coordinate 149,902,027 of NC_051178.1, read as the reverse complement.
ATGAGCATTTACACTGTAATGTTCGATGACACACATATAAAGGGGAGACGCATTTCGCCTATAGATCATATTTCAACAACCGACCGTGCTCACTGCTATTGCTGTATTGTGAGTGTGGTTTGTTTTGCTGGGCACAAGTTTGCCCAATAATGAGTTTGTTTTGTGACTTGCGATCTAGGTTGCAATGTTCTTCCCCGTCATAACATGGTAATATAGTTCAGAAATGATGATCCACACACTGTGCGGCAATGTCACTGTTCAAGACCCAGAGCCAGCATTTTATAGCAATGCATTATGCCAATTCTATACCAGTCCTACCATCTGCCACTCACAACAGGCCAATCCAGTTGATAACAGTCGCTAGACCATCGCTCTGACGAACAAAAAACATGAGAAAGCACCAGCAACAGAAAGGGCTTTGTTAAAAGGCATGCCCAGGCATGCTATCCATCAAAATAACCTCATTGTCGGAATGTCTGCATGAAGTAACATGTGCGAACAACAAATACTAATAGATGCACAAAAGCCGCTGGCTAACTAAGGAAGCTGTCTGCACATTAAGGCCATGCCTAAAGCAACATGTGAAATAATTATTTTTGTTTATTTTAAAATAACTTTTTCATGAGAAATATTTATTAGTATGCAGTCCTAAAGATTGCATCATTACACTGTGTTAGCTCTTACTTATTCTGCTAACTTTTTTCTATGTGTACTTCAGTGTCAAATAGTGTAATTGTCTTTGCATACCATAATGTCACTCCTATTATTTTGTATGCATCCTACGCTTGTTTGTCGCTATTCAGCTCATGATTTTATTTTATGTATTCTATAACAAGAGGTCCCATTGCAGTGTTCGCACTAAAAGACCTCATTCTGTATACCTCTCCCTATATGTAACCCCCCACCCAAATACGTTCAATAAACTGAAACATCCATCAACAGTATAAAAAGACTTTAGGTGCAAGAGCCAATCATGACAAATGCAAGACGCAGCATACACCAAAAAAGTTTTTTGCACATAAAGGATGCTAACCAGGTGCAGAGATAATATATACTGCTTAAAAGTGCAGGTTTAATACATATGCTTAAGTGTTCAATTATTGATGATCAACTAGTAAAGTAAGCAGATACAATGTCAATGAGCAGAAAGGCCAGCTTACAGTGAGCTTTTCCAAATAAATTTGTTCGAAGTAGAATTGTGTTGTGTTGATCTCTGTCAATGCTATACTTGAGCTCTCAGTCTGACCACAGATGCAAGTGCGATTATCAGTGCAGGGAGGAACGCCCCTTCAGACATTTGTCAATACTAAACTGACCAAATTGTTACACTTTGTTTCTAAACAGAAATAAAAAAAGAGAGCTATGTACATCAGCGTAAAAAGAGAAATAGGCAAGCAAGTAGTACCGTGAAAGCGGCATCGAGACAGTGCAATGGCAGGTACAAGCTACGAAGTAACACTTGCCTGGAAGTTGTAGAGCTCAGCCAAAGCAATCGAAATGTTGACCACCACTTGGTCCTCAAGTGCGTACACCGTTGACAGGTTCAACATAGTCTCAGAGAGCGAACGGAGAGAAAGAATCTCATTCAGTTCATCATAGGCACGCTCCAGGGTGCGCTCCAGACCACGCAGTCTCAGCTCCTGCGTCCAGATCAGCAACAAACACATACCTTCGCTCTGGCTTGTGTAGATACTTTGTGAATACATCAGCAGATCAGGCATTTAATGACTGGCAAAGTATTATGACCAAAACCTATGTTTAAATTGGCACACAAGCCTGATTTAAAGAGAGTGTTACATTTCGTCTATGTCAAAATCTATCCAACAAGTAACAGCAACGGCAACTAAAACTTGGTGTGTGATCAAAATTTGGAAGTTTGTGCAAAGTTCATTCCAGCATTACACTAACAAAATGCGGCTGCTAATTAGGGCTGCTTTGGTATGTGACCGATGGGGGGGGGGGGCTCAACACCTCCCCCCCTCCTCCATGTCCAGCCATAACTAATGCCTCTGCTATGAACCCAGTCATCGTTGACATCTGAAGTAGCAAGCCAGGCGACAAACCAGGCTAACATATTCGACCACATCATTAAAATATATTTCTATTCGTATTTTTATTTACTTACATACTTCATGAAAGCAGCTTCATATTTTATTATTTTATGCAGATCAGATAAAATGTAAAATTTTGTGACACTAACCTTCTCAGACAAGCTCTGTCTAAGAGCTCTTGCTTGATTTGACTGCACTGAATGAAGCCCAGTGCAGTATTGTTAACTCAGTAAGACTCTGAGCTTTAACAACACTCCTTAGAGAATCCCATAAGGAGGGGTTGCTAGCGAAGTGTACCTCCAGTAAAGCGTACTGGTGTAACAGCCACGCGTGCCTGGCCTCAAAAATTATGTGCAAGAATTGCCACAGCGTGTCACTAAACAGCAGTGGCCGTTTCAGTCAAAAGGTGGCCCTGACATTCACTTTGAGTCAAGGTGGAATCCCAAGAGAAGTAACATTCTAGAATATGAGAGCAAGGCTCCTGCACTGAACAAACATTCCCTTACCTGAATGTCTTCTTCATAGTCGGTCAAGTAGTCTTCTTCACCAAACAGCAGAGAAAAGAGCAACCGCTTCCCTGTTGCGTCGAGTGCCTGCTTAAAATAGTACTCCAGCTCCCTGCAGACTTTCCCTTCTACAGAGGAATCCAGCCTTTCACAAACACCATTTTTCTTAGAGAAAAACCGTAAGAAGTTCCAAGACCCCTTTGTCTGCGAGTCAGTCAGGGGGAAAGAGTTCTCAAGTGCGGGGCACATAAGCACGAGCTGCTTGTGAATGTCATGCAGGGCATCCGAAGAAAGCAGAGCAGCACGTGCGGCACAGGTGTCCCTGTCACAAGCGTGACGCTCGCCCTCAGGAGTAGCTGACTGCAAACTGGCACTCTACATGGTTGAAGGCGACGATGAATCGTGATGAGCCATGGCTGGGAACAGTCGACAGGTTCAAAGAGGTTCTCTCGGATAGCCACCCATCCATCGAGGCTGTCTTGACGTTCCTCCATGGTCCTGCGTTCACCGCATAAGAGCACTTTATGTGGACGAAGATGCAATCCTACAGTAGACCGCAAATACATTTATTTAATGGCCAGCACGTAATGTGCAACAGCTTAGCCTGATGTTTTGAACACACTCCTGGTTTCAATCTGCAGACTGAAGGACTGGTGCACTGGCTGATCTATTTTTATTTATTTATTTACATTACCCTCAGGGTGCAGAAAGGCATTACAGAGGGGGTGGGTACTATTAACAAAAGTACAGTAAAAAAAATAGAAGAAAAATACTAATGAGAATACATGTTCAAAAAATAATTAGTTATTAGATGCTGAAGATCATTATTTCTGCTTAATAGGCTAAAGAAACATGGAAGCTATGATTGAAGACGCAGTTAAAGGTATTTGTTTTGATCACCTCGGGTTATTTAATACGCACCAATGCTGGCACACAAGCGGTTTTGCATTCCACAACCCATCTGACTGTGGTCACCACAGAGTGTGAAACTGCATGGTAAAAGGTTTCAAATTTCTGGATTTTCTCTTTTGTTGCAGCAATGACTGGCTCAAGCATCCTCCACGTTTCTGACTCAAACCAGAGCCAACGTTTCCTTTAACGGCCAGATTCATAGTGACATGACGCAGTTATCTCGAACAATTCCTAGCAGTCGTTACACCAAAAAATTAATGTCGCGTTTCAATCTGCAGAGGACTGTACCGTATTAACATGCAAACTTGCACATGATATACACGTGACAAGCAAAATGAGATTGAATGTGCATAAAATATGTTTAAAATAAGAAGTTCTCACGAAGCAACATGCACTTAATAAATGAGGGGTGGAAATAATAATGAAATGATAACTCCCTTTTAATATACTTTCCAACAGTGATTACGCTTTTGCCACTTAAAGTAACCAAAGAACATATCTCTCATGGTATAACTACTGGTGAAAGATGGTTAATGAAATGATTTCCGTGCTTGTTCAATGAAAACATTACATATGTAAGTTACACTGAAGACTTAGCAATCACTCAGTGATTGCATACGGCGTCTGTCTACCATCATTATGATTACCAGCTTATTTTAGCCCAATGCAGGACGGAGGCCTGTTAATGATCTGCTCCACAAACAAACATAGTATCTACTCAAGTCATTTTAACAAGTGCCACGACTTGCCGCGGACTTGCACTGAAGGCGCCCCTCGGGACGTTTATACCTTTTTGTTCACAAATATCAACAATCTAGATGCGGGACACGTGAAAACGAAAGCGTGCACACGCGGTAAACACTGACGCAATAGAGCACTTTCTTTTTCCGTCGCTAATTTTGCATAGCCTCTATGACGCTGCGAGGTTGTCCAGTCTCTCTGCGTCAACGTCGAACTGAGAGAGTGAACGGAGTCGTGTACCACACTTTCAGTGACGCGTAAACAGCTGATGTCCAATTATCACAAGCCCTGCCAGCGGCGCGCGTGACATCACGTCATGCTTCGCTATGTGGGTCACTACCCGTTCCATGCACGGCGCTCATAATTGCTGCCGTAGCTCCCCGTGTGACGAGTGCCGGCAGGTTTCGTTCACGCTGTCTATCTTGCCCGCGACGGCGCGTCATGGGAGCAGCAGGCTCGCAACTGCGTGCGGCCTAACGAAAAATAATAAAGTAAAAAGATATCAAAGTGCGACGGGCAACAAAATGAAGCCAACGTGCACGGCTAGATGACCCGCGAGCCCGCTCCAAAAACCAGTTCTAATATTTGAGAACTTCCTTCACGGTTTCCTATTTTTTGTGTATGTTTGCGCTCCGAGTGCATTCGCTTCTTTTCGGATCAGTGGCGATCGTGGGTCGCATGCACTGAACGCTAACCTCCCTCACTGTGTAATCCTCGCACAGAGGTCGTGCAAAGATAACCAGGTTCGGTTTGTTCACGTTGACTGCCGCTGACGAAACACAAAACAAGGTGCATGTCAGAGTTGGCACGAAACTCCAAAAACGAAACTGTCTTTCCTACGACCCGAACAACTACATATCTACGTCATTACGTCAGCGCTAATCTCCAGGCCAACTTCTACAGCTTCCTTTAATAATCATCTCACGAAGAGAAAACAAATGTAGCGACTGTTTTATCTTAGCGACAGCCTCTTAGCGGCACATGCATGTTGATAATCGCAGCCCACGCGGATTACACGCCTACTTTATTAAAAAAACTCGCAGCGCATTCAGAATGAGTGCACTATCGGCACATTTAGAAAGAAGCCTAGTTATGGAAGTTGTAAGGTGAAAGTCAATGTTAATGTGCCGAACTTACATTGACACTAGTCTTCTGCTTCACGAGTTGAAGGCGCTGGCGAGTGGAAACTTTTTGCGCAGCATAGCACTTTTTTCACGAATAACACAGTCACTTTGCAAAGCGTCCACTGTCCAAGAACATGTGTGCGACACGCTCTATTATTCGCACAGGCCTTCAATTAAAAGGCAACATAACTTTTCTTCACACTGACCAACACAGCCAAGCAAAAGTTTGCGGTGTTATTTCGATCATCTGGAAGTCAAAGTTCACACTCTCCTACCAGGCCTCGTCCAGCCCCTATTTCTCGTTTATAGAGGGCGCAGTAAGTTTTACAAAAATTACGCAAAAAGTTGCTGTTTGGAATATAAAAAAATGTAAACAATAACAACTCTAAAGCATTAATTATGGCACAGTAATTTTCATACGCATGTATTTTTTTTAACTTACAATTTTTATTTTGCTTCAACTTGTCAAACATCTAAAAAACCCAGTACTTCAGTTTCGGTTTAAAACTTCAGTTTCGGTTTATGAACAGTAAAAAGCTCGCGTCCCGCGCGTTTTAAAAACGGTGTTTGGCGAAGTTTCACGGCACACAAAAGATCTTTTGACCAGCATCCACTTCTTTGCATTGGTTACAGCGCCTGCCGAGAGTGTTTTCCGGGAAATGTTCGAAATGGAACCGCCGATCTCTTGCGATGAGCACGCGCGTAAAATTCGATGGTCGAATTCGGTCTTGTTCTTTATTTACTGTGAAATATAATTTAAAGGGGCATCAACGTGCATATGCAGAATGTGCATGGAATCAAATGGTTACGGAGACCATGGTGCAAGGTCATAGAAACAAAAAAAAAGGCTAAAATTCGATGGGGAGCTAATCATGTTCGAGCATGGACTATGGCGGCGTTAGAACTGCGATGAACCTTTCTTAGCAGAAATGATTGATCGGGATAGCTTCGCACAAACAACTCACTGCATGCTGCCGATTCACGTGCACGCTGCATGCATCAGGTGGCTTGGCAGAAAGACCAAAAAAGAAAAAAAAACCTCACATGGTCACTTATGCATTCGCTGGTTAGTTGGTTGGTTCCTAGAAGAATGGCCCGACCCACCACGGGGGATCGGCCATAAATCGCGCGGAAGTAGAATTTGTGAAGAAAAAAAATAAACGAAAAAAAAGTCGCAGTTTCGCCGCAACGGCGAAGTAATGAACGCGATAGCAACAAATTTGCATGTAACCCGAAGAACGGAAAGCAGCTCGAAATTGCCAGCACGTCGCTCGAGCCCAAAGGACGCACGAAAAGAACGCACACAGGACGAGCGCGAACTATCATGCGTCACAGCTCGACACTTGAAGCGCACTGCTCAAACATAAAGCAGGACGCACGAAACGAACGAACAGGTACACACAGGACGAGCGCGAACTAACTGTCACAGTTGTTACTTATTTCTGTTTGAACAGCGCGTTCCTTTCGCAAACGCGGCCGCTGCAGCGAGCGAAGTGACCTTCGTACGCTCTGTGACTTCAGCGTGGACATCGCGGGGAAAGCACAAGACATACAACCCCCCGCTCCACCCCCCAGGCCACCCCTTCTTTCCTCGAGATAAGCGCACGAAGGCGACCACGCCCTGTAGGACGAAGAGCAACGGCGTTCGCAGGAGCGTAGAGACGATCCTTAAAGCGCGCCACGCGTGCACAATGCGCCATCTATGTGGTGACTAAGAAAGCATGCTGAAGTGAATGGTGTATATAAATAGCTCGCCGTTAGCAGGTTGAAAGACGTTGCTGTTCATGGTCTAACGTCTAACGCCGCGCGCTGGGAAGCGAGAAGTCGCCCGTTCGATTCCGCGCGTCGGAATGTTTTTCTGAATTATTGTAGCGTTAGCTACACTCGCCTAGCCGGAGCCGATTTCGCGTGGATCCTCATGAGCCGTGCTGCGCATGCGCGAGGATCAGTGATGTCACACAGCTGGCTCACCGCTCTCCGCCACCGCGCTCTCTCCGGCACCGCCGCGCGCGACTCGCCGCTGCTGGTCTGCGCGTTCGGGAGGAGTGGCGTCGTAGCCGCGGCAGACACACTGGCGCCGGCGCGCGCGCAGGCTCCGCCCCCGCCGCCGCCGACGGTCGACGCTGACGGTCAATTTTCGCGTCTGATGAGGCATCTAAGCCTTCCACCTTTAAAAAATGGGAGTATAGCGTCAAACATGCAGTTTACTCCTGCAAGTAGTAGTAATAGCGGTTTGAGGAGAGCAAAGACGGTTATTTCTGTAACTCACAAGGGAAGAAAACGAGGGAGCGGAAACGATCGACAGGCCATACTTCTCCTTTATACTCTGTACTTCCCGCCGTAGTACTCGATATTTTCTTCTCTACTGTCACCACTTCCATTGTCACTGATCCCGTTAATGGGGATGGCAATCGCCGGGCGGATTCCAAGGGCGCGGACGTATCGGCCCCCCCGAAACGCACCACGAAAGCGCGGACAATTTAGAGTTGGTCCTTTTAGTGCGCCAGCGAACGCCGGTTGTGGTCCAAAGACCGAGTCAGAGCCGAGAGTCGATAACACAAACGAAATATATTCTCAGTTAAGGCAGTACAAACATCACAAACACATGCACATTCGGCTGGCACCAGTTACAACTTCACAATATAACTCAGATGGTGTTAGCACAACGGGAACTAAACAAACAGATCACGGGCTACACATGCAGTCTCATTAAAGCCCTGAATATTCAACAGCGTATCCAGTCCACAATTCTTGGACGGTACTTGAATGCTTCTCTTCTAGGAAACACTCACGCTAACTCCAGCGCTGATTGTCCTTGTGTTCCTCCGTCGGCGTAACTTGTCACGGCTCACACGGCGTCGTCATCCGATTCTTCCAGATCGATGATCGACTGACCGCACAACATCATAAACACGTCTTCTTTGGCTGGCGGAGCCACACTCGACATAACTTCACCATCTCCGGACCGACTGACTCACTGACCCCAGTGCACGCTTTTATTTCCTCTCTTCCGGATTCTAGAAGCGTCGGGAGTGTTCTCCGGCGTGCAGCACAGCCAAAGCTAGAGAAAGAGCGAGATTTCTCTCGTCAGTTCTACTCGCGGTGGCGCCACTCGGCGTCGCGTCATGCTTTCCCTCTAGAAAGTTCCAGGCTTTGCCGGGCGTTGATCTGGTTGTCTGCGTCTGGCTCGAGTGGGTTCTTTTAATACTTGTTTTTAGGGGCGAAGCTCCTCTTAGTCTAACCTTGTCACGTCTCCGTTGTCCGGCGTAACCACCTTTGCAAACTGCCTCTACTTCGTCTTTGCAAACATCCCACTACGACCCATCACCGATCCATTACTTCGCCGACCATAAAGCCGTTATAATGAAGGGGGAACGGAAGCCACCTTTGCAAACTGCCCACTAGTTCGTCTTTGCAAACATCCCACTACGACCCATCACCGATCCATCACTTCACCGACCATAAAGCCGTTATAATGAAGGGGGAACGGAAGCCACGCCTAGCTACCACTTACGATTAATAAAATTTCTTGTATAAATGTTTGTCACGTATTTTTCACGTCTTTGATGATGTACTGGGCTATTGCTTTGATTACTGCTGGGCGAAACCACTGAAGATTAGGGGTGTGCGAATATCAAATTTTTCGAATACGAATCGAATACGAATATCCACCTTCGAATATCGAATCGAATATCGAATATCAAATGAAAAATGGCTCCACAGTAATAATATTTTATTTAACATGTAGCTATTTGAAAAGAAAAAAAAAACATCAACAGCCTGACTGGCAACACAACATACACTGCTATCTCCAGAACACAATGTCCAGGCTAGCACAATGCACATCACAACACAAGCAAATATCACGGCACAATGAAAGTAATGACTACATGTTATGTAGAAATATGAGTTGCTCCACATGATCAGGCAGCAGGCGCTCCCTTCTAACAAAGACACCCCCCCCCTCCCCACTGAAAAGGCACGCTCGCTTGGAACAGGGGGCAAAGCTTTGCCAAAGTGGGGTATCTGAAGGTGCCTACAGTCCGCCACCAGTCACGTGGGTCACTGTCTTTCTTCGGAAGTGGCCCCACATAGTGAACGAGTGGTAGTGCGGCACGTTACGGCCGCATAATATTGAAAATGTGCGTTTACATGATCGCCAACAGCGCTGCACGTCGGAGATGCACCAGCAATAAATCATACGTATTGGGGCGCTCGTCGCAGGCAGATATCGTGCCTCCGTGTACTTACGATGTGTATCGCTCCTCTCGGCAACGTCTTTAGCTATACGAACGCAGCCGAAATGTGGAAGACGAGTTATTTTATGCATGATAATCGAATCGCAAATACGAATTTTTCGAATATTCGAAACTATTGGAATACACGATTTTCGAATCGAATACGAGTATTTCGAATGTAATATTCGACGAATATTCGAAACTTTCGAATATTCGCACACCCCTACTGAAGATTTCACGGTGTAACCATGATTGCTTCAGGAGCTTCGCCCAAGCTCTTCATCATTCACCCGTGGATATGCTGTGAATTTTTTTCGTGGTTCGCGCTTCTTGGGCGAGTGGCTGGCGCCGTGCTATCTCGCTGCCGTTGGAAAGCGGCCGCGCGCGCGCTTTATTGACGCGCTCGTTTGTGACATCCATGAACTAGCAAGGGTATTCTCCTTTTTTTTTCTTTTTTTTTTTCAAGCGTCCGAGCACTATTCGGAGTGGGAAACTACGCTACTCTCCACCGTTGCTGAACGATGGGTGGAGTTAGAGGAGTATATAAGGAACATTGGGGTAGGTGAAGGAGTTTTAAGCATTGAAAGTTTCGGTTCACATGGCCAAATTTGTGCGCACATATCATGGCAAATCGGTGCCGCAGAGGGGGCGTCCTCACGGAAAGGGAGCGAGGGTTGATGCGTGAGATCAACTAGCCCTTGTCCGATATCCCCTTTGTACCCATGGATGAAACCGGTAGCCGATTGTTAATGGCGTCCACCTGACCGTCGGCTGAATTGTGCGCTCAATCTTCGCGGAAGTGTGCACTTCCTCAATGAGCGCAGCGGGATGATATGACAGAAGGTAGGCTTCTCCTTATAAAGCATTTGATTGTAACGAAGCCAGCTTTCATGCAGAACGGCAGAAAGCTGAGCTATAATTACAGTTTGGTAAGGTTTCAACATGAAATAAGGTAACACGTTCAGATATAAATGAGGAAGGAAAGGAATGAAACGCAGGCAGACACAAAAGAAACGAACCAGTCAACTTAAGTAGGTAGTCAGTGTTTTTGTCCGGTTATTTTCTCCTGCGTATGTATCCGCGCGCCGTACCTTCCTCATAACAGCTTTCATATAACAGTAAAGACGGAAAAGCGGGCTAGTTGTTTGCTGGAACTCGCATTCACTATAACATTGGCATGGTTGCTGGAGCTCGCATTCACGTCGACTGGACGAGCGCTAGTCTAGCGCTCGTCCAGCCTACGTGTCCTCTCTTTTGTGCCTTCATTTTTTAAAGATGATGTGTAGTGTGTGTGCCAAAGTTCATCAACCTAGGCCAAGAAACTAAAAAGTTACAAACGATCCCCGCGTCCCCACTTAAGATGTCTAGAAACAATAGTCGCGCGTGTGTGTGTGTGTGTGTGTGTGTGTGTGTGTGTGTGTGTGTGTGTGTGTGTGTGTGTGTGTGTGTGTGTGTGTGTGTGTGTGTGTGTGTGTGTGTGTGTGTGTGTGTGTGTGTGTGTGTGTGTGTGCGTGTGTGTGTGTGTGTGTGTGTGTGTGTGTGTGTGTGTGTGTGTTTTGGCGCTGCTAAAATGTATGCGTGTTTCATAAACCCTTTGCGTCGGGCTAAGCGCACACGCAATCTTCCTTGTACTTGAATCAACACATACGTTTCGTAACGTCCTTCTTAGAGAACTCAGATAACACATATTCAAGGCACATGTTAGGATCCCTGTCACACTGTTAATGATACACAGAATCAGCGATACTACAATCGTATCGTCAGTCTATTCTACTTGAAAGAGAGAGAGAGAGAACAACCATCTTTATTTGGGTATTAATTAAGCATCGTCTTCGGGGTAGTCTCCACCTTCCGGGAAACCATAGGCTTTCGCCGCGTCGACAGCCCCCGCTACCAGTTGGTGCAACAGCTTTCCCCACCCGTCTAGAAACTACCACTTTACCCATACATGTCCTCCCCACATTGCCAGTTTTGTGGAGCACAAGGCACGCTTTACTACATGGTAGGGGGGTGTACACAATCCCCTCTTAGTGCAGCCAACCAGTAGCACACGACTGAGCTTTGGAAGCGAGCCTTAGCCAGCCCCACCCTCGAAGATCAACTTGAGATATCACTCAATGCCTCACGTCTCTTCACGGCACAGGTTACGGCTTTAACATCATGCAACGCCTCTGTTCACGCACTTCAACGTTTACAAACTAAGTCGATCAAAATGTAAACAGAAGTCTATGCGAGTGCAGATCGTTAGACGTCGAGGCAGTGTCGTCGTGAAGAGTGAAGGCGACTCGCATATTTGTGGAATGAAAATTGATGTAGAGGAAGTAAGTGCACGCAGAGAGAAGTACGAAGTGAAGTACAGAGGCAAGGTTGGATATTATTCGATCGTTTCATTCCAGTGTCTGTGACTAAACTGGAGCTTGCGCGAGCGCACGTTCTTCGCGTGCATACGCTATTCTTTTTTTTTTAACTGCGGAGCTGATTTAGGCGGGCCGTAAAATCTTTAGTGTCCGCAGTAAACCACAGGTGTGTATGCGCCACAGGAATTGGGCAAGCCCCACTGCCGAGTACAGCAGGTGCGAGGGTTAAAGGAAAACTCTGCTCGGCGAAGTGGAGCACGTGAAACACGTGAGAGAGAGAGAGAAAGAGAGAGAGAGAGAGAGAGAGAGAGAGGGAGGGAGGGAGGGAGAAGAAGAGAGGAAAAGAAAGAAAGCGACAGAAAGAGAAAGAGAAAATTAGAGAGAAATAAAGGGAATAAAGACATAAAAAGGTAGAAATACAGAGAAAGACATAGAAAGAGAGAGAAAGAAAAAAATAAACACGAAAAAGAGATGGAAAAAAAACAGAGAGCAAGACCGAAAGGGAAATAGAGAAACACAAAGAAAGAGAGAGAACGAAATAAACAGAAAGAAAGAAATAGAAAGCGCCAGGTACAAAAACAGATACAAGAAACAGAGAGGAAGACGAAGAAATGGAACAAAGAAAGAAAAAAATATAAAGAACAACAAGGAAGGCTACCCAGCTGCGTTCTTTCTGCAAGCTTGGCACCAGTAGTACGAAGCTGCCATAATTATTTTTCCCCCTTTTACTGAGGAGAAGAAGAATCAAAACATAGGTCCGGTTCTACCCAACGTTACTAGACTATAGCTTCTACCTTAAAAGAACCCGGTTCTTGGTATGGGTACCCGCGTGGGTATGTGCCACAAGTTCGAGGTTCTCATGCTCTACTCTACTCTACCTTCAGGCACGTATTTCTTTTATTTTCTTCGATTGAGCTATTCGGCGTGACAGCCGCAGCAGCCAAGGCCAGCAAAGCTCGGGAATTAAGGTACGCACGAAAAGTTTTAAAGGACCGACACATACATGTTATACGCAATAATTGCTAGATCCAGTCGCTCTTTTTACCGCATTCGGCAACGTGCACCCCCTTTCCGAGAATTCAGTGTGCTCTTTGTGCATAGCTGCAAAACCCATGTGCCCTGCTTGCGAGCATTTTTCAGCAGGAATCCAAAGGTTATATATTAAGTAAGAGTTACAGGCAATTCATGTTTCAATGGCTGGAAGAAGGCGCCTCATGACGTAGAACATAAAGCGGGAGTTTCCAATGTGTACCTCGATCAGATGCTGCGGATCAGATCCGCTGTTTGGATAGACGACTTATATGCTGATTTTCTTTACCGGTAATAGAAGTTTACGTGTGCATTTGCTGTTGTTGCTTGAGAACGCTGTACCTTGCTTATACGTAGAATCACCCGTGCACTGCTGAGCTCTTATATCGGGCACGTGCACAGTGCACGGGGCGACGAAGAGGCAGAAGAAGCCTACGCGCTGCGCGATCCAACGTCGTATTTTTCCTCCATTCGCCAGCAAGAACTGCAGGTTAGAAGGCGTTCTCATTACCTTTGTGTAGCTCGATTGTTTAAGTCTGCCCTATAATCTCTCCCTGTGTCACGTTTCTTCCTTCTCATTTCAGTAAGATGCGCACCGCTCTCGCAACCGTGCTGCTTTACCTTTCCTCAGTAAGTAAGCCATGGCCTCAGCATTTTTACTCCGGTGCAATCGACGAATCCCGCGTCCATCATTAAATATCTGTGACGATTGGTTGAAAGACTAGGGCGCGTTGGATTTCCGTCTGACAAATCGTTGACCTAAGCGACAAACGAGTGTTCAAAAGTACACTCCTGTCTTCTGCGGGTGCCTGTGAAAATGGAGACCGACTGTTCTCTCAGTAATTTACCCGCGTTTATTGACTTCGTTATAGCTGTTTCGTGGCAAGTTTCGCTACAAAACAGCTGCATCTTTGCAGATATGACTTATAAGGACCTAACGACAGTTATTTCTGCAGCACTTCGTCTTTCTTTCATAGACCATTGTTTTCTTTTTGTTTTTTTTTTTCAGTTTTCGGTCTGAACAATACGCAGCGAACGGCACTAACATCGTCAAGGAAGAGTTAAATTTCTCTCGACTTCTCATATATTTCCTACTCGACTTCTCATATATAGCAGCGGCAGCGTGTTTTATTGCATATGTTTGCAACGAAAACCTATGCAGTCTGTTATTAACGGCTGCCGCAGTAAAGGTCCATCGTTTGTGCCTCTTGCGCAGTTGCCGGGACCGGGGAGTACTACTTCGAACCTTTTCGAAGTCCACGAATTCCTGTTCATGAACAAGTCGATCTTGTACCTCTGGAAGCGACGCAGTAACCCGAAGGCCGACAGGTTCTGCCTCTGCTACGGCCCGTCGGCGGCCATGAGTCGCCATTTCGGCGCCTTCAACTGCAGCGCCAGCCGCAGGGGAGCGCTGTGCCACGTGCGCGACTCGTTCGCCGGGTGCTTCGGCAACGCCGAGCTGGCGCAGGTATGCGGCGTGCAGATTGTGCTGAGCCAATATAACCTTTAGCTCGAGGCCAGTTGTACGTACAGTAGTCGCTTCTTTATTTCATTGCAGAGTGCAAAGAGTGAGTGATGATATTGCTACTGACAGCACTCGGATGGATGGATGGATGCTATGAGCGTCCCCTTTATAACGGGGCGGTGACATGTCTGCCACCAGGCTCGAAAGAGAAAAAAAAGAAAAAACTTCCTTGTTTCATGTTGTCCTAATGCCTTATCTACATTGATTAAATCTATGTTATTATACCAAAAAATATAAATTCACGGTCCTTCTCTCTGCCTCTTAAGGCAGAATGACCTTTTTTTCCCCCCAATTATTTATTTTTGTACTTTATCTCTACTTTTCTGCCACCAATACTCTAACCATCTCTTACTTATTTCTATCGCGGGCGTGTTCAGCTTTCCATTGTTGTCCCTAAAACCCAAGGCTTCATGTAGACTCCTGCCCACACGGATACCTGGGTGAATATCACCACATTCAATCAGTACATGTTCCATCGTTTCCTTAGTTCCCCCGCAGCATGTGCATTGTCCTTCTTCGTTACTGAATCTCGCTTTATAACTACGCGTTGTAAGGCAGCCCGACCTTGCTTCAAACAGTAAAGCGCTTCCCCTTGAATTATCATAAAACCTTTCCTTCCTTATTTCGTTTTTTTTCCTTTTCGGTAGTTACTCAGAGCCGGCTTCTTTTCCATCGCTGTCATCCAATAAGTCCTCTCCGCCTCTCTGACCTTCCGCTTAATGCTCCTTGTTGCCATATCGCCCGCACTGCCAGCCGTATATTTACTGGTGAGCCTCCTAGTTCTTTTTCTCCACTGTGTGTCAACGCTTTTTCTATACAAATACCTGAAAACCTTCTCAGCCCATCTACTCTTCTTCATTTTCCTCAGCCACTAAAATGCATGAACGGCGCAGCCTGCCGGAGGGCTGAAGACATGGAGCTTAGCAAAACAGACTGTTGGGCTAATTGGCTATCCATGATCACTAAAAGAGTATGGTGCAAAAACGTGATGTTGCATATGCGCAACACTATAACAAAATGTACTGCATAATAAAGTCGGTGAGTGTGACTGAAACAAACAGTTGTTAGTAGCGCCAGTAGTTTTTATGGGTTTTACAGGCCAAAACTGCGATATGGTTATAAGACATGCCGTAATGTCGGACTTCGCGTTACTTTTGACGACCTGCAATAATTTCACACACTACGTGAGTGAGGCCCATCGCCCAACAGTGGTGCCACGGCCTACTCGCAGGCTTCCATTGACGCTTACGCCTCCGACGCTCTCAAGGGCTTCGTTCGACGGTCCATCCGTGCGGAGCGCACGTGTGGCGATGCCGAGACAGACTAGTACACTCTACGGCAGACAGTTATTTGCTTGTAGGAACAGAACAAGCAGTTAAATAAGGAACAACGTAAGAATATACAAACAAAGGTATAATGAGGAACGCGCGATATAAACAACAAATATATATACAATAAGGGCCTTAAAATATGCACTACGCGAGAAATCAAGAACGGAAGTGAAATAAGAACTGTGGTTTTACGTGCAAAAACCACCATATGATTATGAGGCACGCCGCAGTGGAGGGCGCGGCGGTCGCTGATGTCCTGGAATGGGGAACGCACCCTTGGCATTTCCCCCTCCTGCTATTTATTTTTCCTTCTCAATAAACGCTTTGTCCTCCTACTCCGGTAAATTTCGACCATTTGGTGTTCTTTAACGTGCACTGACATCGCACAGTATACACGGGCCTCCACCGAGATGCGACCGCAGCGGCCGGGATCGAACCCGCGACATTCGGGTCAGCAGCCGAGCACCGTAACCACTGATCCACCTCGGCGGACAAACGGAAGTGAAAGGATAAGCAGAAAAACACACATAAATGTAAGTGTTACAAAAAATAAAGCACGCGTAACCGCGCCACATGTAGCCTATAGTATATCATGCGGCGCAGTACACGCTCGAATGCAGTGGTGGTCCTCATTAGGTAGAATCCCAGCTTTTTAAATAGAGCGTCTGCTTTCAGATCGGCTCTGTGGAAGCGAAAATTACCGAACGAAAAAAATACCACAAATCAACATTTTATTATCGCCATTAGGTCACATGCTCATGTTCTAATAACGAAAATGAAGCCAAGTGATGTCTATTTGGCAGAAATCCTAAGCCTGCAGCCCCATTTTCATATCTGTTTCCAAAATCTGGAGTTCCAGTAAAGACCCCCCCGAACTGTAAGAGACACGTTTTAGAAGACCTACTTACTGGAACATGGCCCTGTAATTCGCAGCACACTTGAAAGTCGTATATGTGAAAAATGGTGGTTAGAGTCCCTGCTAAGTATGCAGACGTGACTTCACAGTACTCCTCTGCTCCCATTTCGTAATCACAAATCGTCAAAATTGCAGGCATCGCCACAGCGGCGCGACGCCTTCGTGATCCCCGCGCGGCTGCCGTCGCTGCCCCTTGCCGAATCGACGGCGGGGGCCACCATCCAATGCCGGCTGATCGACAACACGACGGCGGACGTGCTGGGCGACTTCCCGGGAAACACGAACCTGACCTTCTGCGGTGTGGACGTGTGCCGGCACTGCGTGGGTGGCTTCAGCAACAGGACCTTCTGCACGTCGCTTTGGACGAGGGACCCCCGTGAGCAGGCCCTATGAGCGCTCTAGAAACATTTTTACTCCTTTCAAATCAAGTCGGCTTTTACTCACATAATTAGCGAAAATGCGCACAAAATATTTCGACCGATAGTCTACATGGCTAGTGGCTGGTCCAACTTATAAAACACTAAAGTTAGTAACACACATGGATAGATTTTCATGGGGCAAGGTTTTGTATACATGAACATGAGCAAGTGGGCTTGTCTTGTCCACGAGGATAACTGTCATCAAAGTTTATATACACTTCATTTATTTGACGCTCTGTGCTCGTTTGTGTACCGTCAGGAAAGCTATGGTGCGCTGATATGCATGAGCATCGGCAGGGGAGTGCAAAAGGGGCACATACCCTCCCCGAGCCACACCAACACTGCCCCCCCCCCCCCCCCCCCAATGCTTCCCGCCTTTTAACACGGGTTTGCACCCCCAAGACAAAAAACTGCCGACGTCCATACCGATATGCGCATGCCAGTCACTGTTGCGGACAAGACAGACCACAAAAGCGCGCTTTTTTTTAGTGAACATCTTGAGGCTGTTGAAGGGCGCAGATATATGCCCGACTTGCTATATCGTCCTTCGCCAACTCGACAATCTTGGAAAGACAGCCATTTGCGTGGAGAGAGGATGAAGAGCTGACCTGTGACATATACGAGTTGAGTACCGGCTGTATCATTATAGGGCCAACAGGCGAACATATAGATATCAAAGTGCAGTACAGACATTATCTAAGTTAAAATTATCTGCCGGCACCCCGCTATTTTTCATCTCTGATCTAGATGAGCTTTCGGAGGCAATGGAGGTTCCTGAAACAGGAAGAATGGTGTAACGGTCGAAGATGGCGAAACCAAACTTGTAGTAAAGGCAAAACGGGACATTGATGCCTGGGTAAAGGCGAGATAGTGGTGTATGAATGGTGTCTTGAGCGCTGTGTGTTTGTTCTTCTTCGCTAGTCTTTGTTTGTTGCGCAGTTCTCCTGTTTATTATGATCTGCCAACATGCCCAAGTTTCCACCCTTCATGTACGTGTGTTGAGTTCTTAAAGGGACACTAAAGAGCAAAACGATTTTTCTCGCATTAGTAAAGTAGTCTTTCACGATACCAAAAACACCACGCTTGCTGCGAGAAGACGCTTAATAAGCGAGAAAACGCGCAAAAAGAAAATACAGGTGGCAACGCCACCTTGGAATTCCGGCACCATTTGCCGTGACGTCACATATTTTTGACGGCGCCTGCTTGGGCCTACGTAATTCCTAATCGGTTAAATCGAAGTACATTGTCCTCTGAGGGGGCCAGAGACTTGACATAACGAGTTTGTGGAAACTTCGTCGAGCCAGTGGCGCCAAAATACGTTAAATGCTCTTTGAAACCTTTTACGTCACGAATTACAAAGTTCAGCACGAAATTTAAAAATGAAACTTTGAACTTGGTTTTCTCCTCTAATAATAAACCTATGGTGGTGAAATAAACTACACAAGAGTTCTCCGAGCACACTTTATCAATCTAAACCAATTCATTGTTTCTCTTTAGTGTCCCTTTAAGTTATATCCGGCTGTAGTGACTTCCTTGTGTCGCCGCGCCCTGCACGTTCACAGTCCTGAAGTTCGAGCCGGTGGCCCAGTCTGACTTCGCGGTGGGCGTTCGGTGGCGCGGTGCGCGGGCTGCCGACCAGACGTTCACGGCCAAGGTGTGCGCCTCGGAGGGCAACTGCTACATGGAGTGCTTCGAGGAGCAGGTGCCCGGGGCCAGCGGCCAGTTCCTGGTGCCCACCGACCTGTGGCGGTTCCGCATCGCCATCTATATGCGCCGCCACGACGGCACCACGTTGTACCAGAAAAACTTTCGAAGCAAAAGGCTGGGTGCGTCTGCCTCTTCAGTTCGCGTGCCAGTTGTATACCTGTTTTATATCTTGCAAACCTCGAAGAAGTGCGGCGATTTCGAAAGCTACAGAAATGCAAGGTGCAATGAGGAGAGGCTGAACTTCAGTCGGTGTCGGCACGGACGACGACGATGCCAAATACCAGGCGACGCAGTGAAGGAATGCCCGGATGTCAACGAGTGCGAGGGGGGCGATGACGCGATCGGAAAGGCACCCCAACGGGCGGCAAATGTAGTCCTCTTTTGCCACGGGGAACTCTAGTGGTGGCTCTTGCGAAATGGCTGAAGCATTAAGCGGTATACGTTTAACCACCAGCCGTCTTTCTTCTAAGACTCGGCCAAACGCGGAATAAGTAGTGCAAGAGGTACCAGTGACCTATATAACGAGTGTTTCCCTATATATGTAAAGCACTGCAGAGATGGTAGTATATGTAGCGAAAGGACGAAAGGTTTGCGACTTTATTGAGAAAAGAGGAATACGAAGCACATTGTCTGCCTGTATGCCGATGATTATGCGATAACACATATTGGTAGTGCCGCGAAAGTTACGACAGGCACATCCACCGGTGTTTTCTGCTTCTTGTCACGTTAGATATTACACTTGTACATATGTAACGAGGTAAATAGCGAATAGATGTGTCACGGACGAAAAGCTTTTTTGTGGGATTCGGCTTATTGAGGGCATACGTTGAATTAATTGACTATTGAAACTGCGTATATTGTAATTCTAGCACGCAAATTAGGAGGTAAGGTTACGCGTATCAAATACGCGTGCAGCGCTGTCGGAAACAAACAAGGAAGCTCGGTTTTAGAAAGGAAAATGTATCTGAATTCGGTCTCTGACCGTCGTCTCCAAAAAAATCACAGCGCCCGACCGACCTTGCTTCTCGACGGGCGTTGTGAAAAGCTGGTCGGAGATCTGGCTCTACTGGTGGCCCCAGGACGACACGAGTGACGGCTACGTGGTGAGCTGGTGCGGCGGCTCCGACGAAGGCAGCCACCACGCTGTCACCGCCGTCGTTGCCGGTGCTACCGTCGCGCCGGCGTACGAGAACTGCTCGACGGACGTGAGTGGCTCGTCGATCGCTCTTCGACACCTGCAGGCATTCACCAAGTATGTGTTCAGCATGCGCGCCTACCGATGGCTGGATGCCAACAAGACCGAGAGACTCTTCAGCCGTCCCCTCAAGTCGCAGCCCATCGTGCTCATCAACCCGAGTAAGTGAACCCGCACGCATCTTTTTCTTTAGCCGTATACGCAACTTTGGCGCGTGTTTCATACGCGCAGTCCGGTCCACTGTTAAAGGGAACGACTACCGCAGAAGAACGAAGCAGGGGCGTAGCCAGCAATTTCTTTCAAGGAAAAGGGGGGGGGGGGGGTGACCTCCCAACCACACCCATGGGGGGTCACGTTTCCACGAATGAGTTAGCGCAAGCAGAGAGTTTGCCGGAAGGTGACATCAGCAAACGTCTCACGTACGCACACTGCAGGATCGCACGCCAATACTGCATGCAGAAGTTCAGCACCCAGAAGAAGCAGAGAGGCGCCTATGGTATGTTAAACCGTTTATTGCGCTGCCAGAACAGTTATGGCGTTGCGACCTTTAACTATGCAGTTACTTCGACAACCTGTAACCGTGCAATGACGGGCCTCGAACACTTCACCTCCGTAGAAATGCGATGCGACCGCGCGGCTGGGATCAGGCGCTTTCAATGAAACTCGATGTATGCTGCTTGGTACAGTGACGCTCACATCTTCTTTCCGTCACGCAGGCTTCATACCAGTCTTCGTCTTTGTGGCCATACCAGCGGTGTCGGCGATCGTGTCCATCGTTCTCATCCTTGCCAACACGGTGCTGCGCAGGGTGAGCACACTCGTCGGCGCTCATATTTGGGCTACACTGTAGTTGGGTCGGTCAATTCAACCTGGGTGCTTTTCTGCACACTGTCAAATTCCGCCATATGGTGAAATTTCGTAATGGGGGCGCTTTAAGCCAATCAAAGAAGCCGTAGCAGCTCTCTGGACCAATCAGAGTTGACCAATGGCGGAATTTGACAATGCCCAGAACTCCTCCGCTCTCTTTATTTTTCTATACGATGACAGTTTGTAGCAAACGGTCACGAGTCGTGTTCTCTTCAGTGACGCGCTTTCGTGTAACTCGCCTCGTTTTACAGCCAGAAAAGGGTGGTCGTCAGCCTGTATACGTGTTCGGCATTTAGCTTGTCTGATACGTAAATGTCGCACTCTTCATATAGCATAAGTAGCCGCAGTGTCAACGGAAAATTCATTTTGCCCAAACTGCATGAATTCATCTCACTGAAGCACAAACTTCAACAGCGGTATGCTGTACTGCATTTGCAACACTACATGCATGGACAGCCAAGCGACATATATGTGCTGGTATCTAATGCAGATGTGCACAGTCAACGTTTTCAGGTCTCTTTGTCGTCATTTCAGTCGATATTTATGAGGTTCCACATGCACTTCGCAAAATTCTTGCAAAGTAGTGAAAGATGCCAAGACCGATTCACTTACTTGGTTTGCAGGAACTGCCCTCACCCCGCTTGAACAGAGCACCCGAGCAGCAGCAGCCGCGAAGAAACCCCACGTACCACAGACCACCGCAGCTTCCACCCATCGTGCTGAGAAGGCATTCCCACGGGGACTTCGAGTGACGCCTTGGCGGTTACATCCGCCTCAACCAGTTGTAATAAAAAAAGCGCCAGCAGAAATATATTTTAATCTGATAACGTTATAAACGAACTCCACTTACCATATACGGCTTTCCTGAACATCGAATTCAGTTCGAGTGACCTAAATTTTTATGCTATGGGGCGCATGACCATACGGATCCCGAGACACCTATAGCAATATGTGTTCGTTATTATAGTATGCTGTC
This sequence comes from Rhipicephalus sanguineus, assembly GCF_013339695.2. NCBI lineage: Eukaryota > Metazoa > Arthropoda > Arachnida > Ixodida > Ixodidae > Rhipicephalus > Rhipicephalus sanguineus. Next base: position 149,880,133 of record NC_051178.1, on the reverse strand, counting down.
TTGCGAATCTCCTGTCGGTGCAAAAACTGTTTGAATCCAACAGGTAGTATACCGGTGTCAGAGGTTGCTAGCGCACCGGCGCGCAGCTCTCTGTCGTGTACACTAGCGCGCTGGAATCCACACATCTGAGATGGACACAACGCTAAGGACCCGTCCAATATCTTCGTCGGTAGATTTTAGCCTGGGGGAGTGCTTTATATATTTTAATTTCTCCAAGTCGGAACTAAAGCGGAGCGATATGTAAAGGAGAGGGGGGTACGAAAATCCGGCCCCCAGTGCGCACTTCAACCACTAAGTGCATACTTATTAATGTGAGTTGTTACACGCACACACACACGCGCGCGCGCTATGTATCTATAGTAAGGTACAGACACTGGTACAGGTTTTCGATCTAAAGCACTTCCCTGTGCTAGAGTCGAGACATATTTCTCACAATGCCTCACAGAAGGCAGCACATTATCTAATGTTTGCTGTTTGCGTGATCAACGCCTCCTCTAGAAAGGAGCATGGCCTCCGAGATGGCGAGGACGCCGCGCGCTCGCCATCTCGAAGGCCATAAAATGAGACGTTGGCTTGATGTGTTTTCCGCTAGATGGGCATAGTTGTCCATTTTTGGAGCTCTTAAAAAGTTCGTGTGTGTTTTTAGCGGCGATGGCTGCACTATCCCGGCTTTTTTCGAAGCATAGCGTCGCGCAAAAAACGTAGTTTGATGGCCTCGCCAATGCGCCTACAAATCGCCGAATGGGCTCATTTTCGTCGTGACACCTGCCGAACAAAATGCATTAAGGAGACTCCTTCCACTACATGACATTTATGTACTGTTTTTTTTTCCGAAGCAGTTGCAGGAACTCTATGGTTGCAGGTAGCATTGTGGCCTTGTGGTAGGACACCTGTTTGCCACACAAACGGCCAGGGTTCGATCCTCAATGGTGACAAAAGATTATGCTTGTTTATTTTATTTGCATCTTTCTCGATTTTTCGGTCACGGACGATTTTTCGCTCACAGTCACAAGCGATGTAGCGACGCCGACGGTGGCATTTCTGCGAAACGAGCTCTCTAGCGCTATCGCGTTAAAACATTTGCGGAGGCGTGGCTTCCCCGTAGCGTATATATATAAGCAATATAAGTGTGCAAAAAAATTTCACCATCTCCCGCTAAAGGGAACCATGTGGGGATGCGAAAGAGCCCATGGGTCGACTTAAAGTTTCGTTCATTACGGGCACCTTGCCCGATGTTTAACGCGACCTTGCATGTGGAGCACACCATGAAATCACTGTAGTTGCTGTTGCTGTTACTCGTCCCGAACTCTTGTTGGAGCACGCCACGCGGGTTCATCGCGCGTCTGCAGAATCTCGTTCCCCGACGCCATAACGTGATTGCAGAGAGAGCGTAAGGGGGAGAGGCCGCAGCGTCTTACCCAGCCCCTTACACAGGCCCGAGCGCGCTAGCGCGTGCCAGCACACGTGGTTTTGTCTGCGTTACGCCAAGCTAGGACAGCATACGGCAGCCCGGGCCCTTGAAGTGCTCTGCACGTATCATCATCAAGGCGGTCGAAGAACAAGACGAAGATGACTTCTCCTTGGGGCGAGCGAGCGCTCAATATTTTACGGATGGCTATGGTAGGTTTTAGAAAGCGGACGGTCGCCAATGGAACTACGGACAAAGCCCAGCGCAAAAGCTGCTTCGCATCTAAAAACGCGATCTTACCAGGGAGGTGAATCTCTGTAAGCTGCCATTGAATGCCTTAATTCAGAGGCTGCAGCGCCAAGTGCCCCTTCAATTACGGATTTTGCGGATGCGCAGGATTCAGTATGGTGGTGCACACGGTGTACGTCGTCATGGCAACAAGTGCAGTAGCACCAGAGAAAGGAAAGCAAGTGGTTTTCTTTTATGCAGCAGCCACGCGGCGCCTCCCCGCTTTCCTGCCGCGCGCACCGTTTATTTTTTGTTTGTTTTTTTGCTTTTCGTGTTTTATTTCGTGTACACGGTGCGCGGCGTTTCACAGCGAAGCTATATACCTCGCGTTGGTTGGAAAATTTCGTGGCGTAAACACAGAACTCCAGCTTAAAGGGCCCCTGATCCTCCAACATGTAGACGCTCGCCCTCGCGTGCTCCTCTGCTATTCGCCGCTAGATTGGGCTATAGGTGGCAGCACCGTCGCCGCGTTTGTGTGGATAGGCGGTCGGCGGCGCGTATACAAATGTACGCAGCCACGCTTCGCCGTATGCGGTTTGAGTCGATTGTTGGCAAGTAAAGCGCGTTGACTGCAGCCTAATGGTGATGTATGTGCCCTCCATTGCCACATCAATGCACGCAGCCGTCCTAACGTACCTATTAATTGTGAGAGAAGTGCAATCTGCCAATCAATGGGGTACTGGCCTTCAGTCACATTCGTGTTTTGCCCCGTGCTCGACGTTTTTTCTTGCTTTATTTGCACGTGTTTAAATTGTGTTTTGCCTATACCACAATATAAACTGTGTCGCGCGACCGAGCCATTGAAGTATTTACTTCTTGCTCTAGCGGCTACAAAGAAAGAAAACCTGTATTTCTGCGTAATTAGATGAAGTAGAACTTTGTGCTCTCTGCTTTTCTGTTTGCATGAATACGCGTATTGCTGTAGAAATGCGTGGCTTCAGGTTTTTTTTATCGCCAACCATCCTCTGCAGACGCTAGTTCAAGCTTTGCGGTATCACAAGGATTTCCAAATCGCCAACACATCACGAGATGGTGTCCCTAAAATTCTGCATTCACACCTCGACATTTAGTACTTTTTTTTTCGTTTATAGGACGACGCTGAATGAACTATGTGACGTGCTTGAACGAGAAAGCGGTACCCACATTGAAATGATTTTGGCGAATGGACGGTACGACGGTTAGACCTAGCGCCGTACCGACTCGGGCGTGTACTCACTTATTAGAGTGCATACAAGTCTCGTAAGGCGAAATGCTTATGTATATCGTGCAGGCATACGTACAAGCATTTAATACTGTGCTAGCACAACGGAATAAGCTGTAATCTGACGACGCATGACGTACGCACACATGCGAACACGGTGTGGGTAGCAGACGACGCAAGGAGACATCCACACCGCGGAGTTTCGTCCGCTCGCCGCTAGGTGCCGACTCTGCTCGATCTCGCCGCCAATTTAGCACATGCGCGCGCTCCATGTGTTTTTACCTAGTACGCTGAGGAAGGCCATTCGGAGAGGTGGACAGACGAGCCGACGAACGCGTTCGCTGTAGACTCGTGCACAACTGCAATGCCACAACTAAATTTCGACCTCTGGGTGGTTTAGGGGCCCTTTAACAATTGAAGGCAAATGGCATAAATTTACAATCAGGCATACAACATAGAGCTCAGTACGTATTCGCTTCAGCAAAGAAAACCACAAAACAAGCATCAAAACCGCATGATGGATGATAAGGCGCCTGTGAACAATGGGAACTACCTCCCACGCGTTCCCGGTAAAGATTAGGTTGCAGCTTCATTGCACTTCACACGAGAGCTTCGAATGACGTCAAATGGCCCATCCTTATCCCGCTTTCATATATAAAAGAGAGCATCCGTCTAGCACCTCATTCAGTTCATTCTAAGACTGCCATGGTAGACCACGGAAATTAAAGGCACCTGAAGAACAGCGCGAATACAGTGCTCAACGAAAGGAACAGATTCGTGTCGCTGAAAATGGCCGTGGAACCAATCACGGTCTACCACAGCGACCACAAAGCGATTATCACTACCATTACTCTAAAGTAATAGTAGAACGTACTACCCTCCCTCCCCCTCAAGTCAGCATCTGTGCTGTTCGATACAGCTTCTCTGACATGCACGTTCGCAGAGCGAGATGGCGGCCATTCTTGTTTGTGTGTGTGTGTGTGTGTGTGTGTGTGTGTGTGTGTGTGTGTGTGTGTGTGTGTGTGTGTGTGCGTGCGTGCGTGCGTGCGTGCGTGCACGCACGCACGCACGCACTCTTGTCCACAACTGCGCGCACATGTATGTGCCAGAACATGACAAAATGAATTCCACATACAAGACAATAATGGCCGCATTTTATTGAATTCATTTCAGGAAACGTTGACACTCTGTCCGCCGTACGTGTGTGTGTGTGTATATATATATATATATATATATATATATATATATATATATATATATATATAGAGAGAGAGAGAGAGAGAGAGAGAGAGAGAGAGAGATGTACATTTTCACTGAATTTGATGTGATTTTGTATATTCATAGAGATGATTAAACGATTTGCTTTTCAAAACTGTTTTAAATCAAGGAGGAATCTGCACAAACAGATCAGGCTGGGCCGCCCTATACCGCGACAACACAGCAGTTTTTAATAACATTTTCGGAATATTACCGTGAAGTTTAAAAAGTACAGCCACATTTAACCTGATCTTCATCTGAGCATTCCATCTGCAAACTTCGCAGTCTCATTTTGGCGTTGTAAATACGATGAGTAGGAAGAACTTGCTATGGCTCTTTTCTCACTTATTAAACAAAACATGTGGGTGACAAACTGACAAAGCAAGGTATGTACTTTGCAGAGGTCTTCAGGATAAGCCGAGTATCAGAACCTTCTAATATAAAGTCTTTCTAAAGAAGAGGGCCAAGTTCAGTCGATTAATATTTATGGAAACCACATTGAGCTGGTTGTGTATATAGTTATAAGATTAAAAATGGCTACGAGTTTATGTGTGTTTTAGGGGTCGTTCCTTGCCCTCCTACTTTTCCCAGCTTGGGTGGGGGGTGGACGGGAAAGCGGTGAAGTGGCCTTTTACTCCTCCCCTTCGGCTCCTCCAAGTAAATACGCCTACGTAAACTGGGTAAGCTCAAATTTTCTTTGAAAAATTGTGGGCGATTATAACGTTAAGCTACCCCGCATCGTCTCCTTCCGGATAGGTCTTTAGCTGTCAATGATAGGTCGAAATTTTCTGGGTCATGCTCACAGCATCTGCTTATAACACGACGCAACAAATGACGCGTAAGTGATCCACCGCGTAATTACCACTCACGCATGATTGCGTAAAAAAAATAATAATAAACTATTTTCATTGGTCATTAGTTCTTCGCTATTCGTCAAAATTTTTCGGCGTGCCATAAAATCGCCTCCTTATTACGCGGCGTCACAAGCCTGCGAAAACTCGCGGCGTTAATATGAAGCGTGCACAATGAGCAGCGCATTACTGTGCTGAACAATAACTTTTTTTTTCGTAATAGCCAGACAGTCTCTTTCTGGACGCAATTCAAAAAGGCTGCCCGTTAATCACATTTGGCAGCGCCTACTTATAGCAGCGGGCGAGATGAATTCATATGTGTATAATAGATACTTTCAGATCTGTTCTTGCGCGTATAGAACTCTCTGTGAACTCATCGTTGCTGACAGAGTGGTAGAGAGAGAAATAAACATTATTAGGAAGAGACACAATCCTTGGCAGGTGGGCAGCCTTCTTAGTCCAGAAAACCGTGGTCGCTGATCGTATCCCTGGTGAGGTATAGATCGAGTTACGCGGCAAATTTGAAAGCTGGGCTTCTCAATGTGCTCGAGTCCACTGCCTTGTTACAAGCCGCTGCGACCGCTGCAGGCTACCATATGATAAGCAACGTGAAGCAGGCTAATCGGAGACTAAAGTAGGAATCTGTTTAGCTCTACTGGCTAGGCACAACTAAAATACTCGACACTTCTGCACACTCAACTCGCAGCGGCTTGGATATGGAGCAGTGGCGATGCTATTCGTTTTCAAAGAAAGCAACTAAATATCCTGAAAAGGGAGAGCGTTTGATCGGGCTATAGAACGTTTACTGGTTCCCGCCCCTATTCGCGTCGCCAATTACCTAAATTTCAGGCCAGGCAGAACAAAATAAAATCATGACAAATTGCTGTGATGTTACAGAGGCCCAGCTGAGCGATATATCCTCCTCTGCAATGTTGGAGCGCAAGGCGCGAAAGCGTCGCCAGGCAGCCCTCACCGCAGAGAGCCAATAGTACTTTGTCGTGAGACACGCAGGACAATCTTCGCAGCAGAAGCGTATAGGACAAATTTCATTACGTGATTACGCCCCCTAGCACCCTGGTAAATACGCCTATGAACTTAACATCGTGCTCCCTTTAACTCAGCTATATCTGAAAATAATAACTGTTGCGCCCCACTGCAGAAGAGCTAATCCGTACAACGTGAACACGAATTGGCACAATGAAAACCGCGACGCAAACGGCACGCTCACCTCAGGGCCGTAGCGAGAAATTTTTTTCGGGAGGGGGTTCAACCATACGTACGTTCATGCGTGCGTTTGTATGTGTGCGTGTATATATACGCAAGCAAAATTTAAAATTCTCGGGGGCCCCTGACTCACCTGTCGTTCTTTGCAAGCCGGAACAGCCTTGCGGGACTTGTTCTGGAAGTATTCGAGCTACAAAGCACGATGCACGAACCGCATCGGCGCACAAGCACACAGCGAGCGAGCACCATCAAACTGCCGACGCCGGCCAACGCTCACCTCACCGCAACTATCCACAACGGCAGACATGAGGGACTTCAAAGCCGGCGGCGGTCGATCGCGTCTCGCGAGGGTGCTCATCTCGAGAGTATATATCTAACACCGTGTTTATGTGTATGTGTAAGGCGCAAAACATTTATATTTATACGTGTGCAGCCTGTGCTTCACACGAAGACAAACTATATGTGCGAGTGCAAGGCTTGACACTTTATTTGATGCACATTAACCAAAAATCGCACGTCGACTTATCAGAATGGGCTAGCTCAATGCCATACATATATTTATTGCACAGAAATACAAAGAAGTGAGACGCAGGCAGCGGGTTACTAATCAGACTCATTCAGAACGCCTACAACACTCCTACAAAAAACTAAAGTTAAGTGCATCGCATCATGCATTGCGTTGTCCAGGAAGGAGAAGGACGGTTGCGTTGGTTGCGTCTACTTTAGTTGGCGTCGTCATTCGGCCATTCTGCTGCGGAGGCCGTAGGGGCGGAGTCTGAGGAGGTTAGCTTGCCAAGGCTAGAGAAATCACGTGACGTTCCCTCCGTGTGCCTACCAGTTGACCAGGCTCTGCTCTTCCTTCTCCACCGACATCACGTTACATGTTCCCTGACGTTACAACGTTACCACGTGCTGAGACGCTGATGGATATGATTTAAAATTGCCGTTCAACAGAGGTGGTTAAACGCGTGCATTTCGTTTCGATCGAGTGTTATTCGAAGCAAAAGGTGATGGTACGTGTTTGTTTCGCGCGATAGCTTCGGCGAACGCTTTCGCTTGCGGAAAATAGTGAGATTTGTGGAAACTATGGAAGCGTATAGAAATTCCGAAGGATGGAAACCACGAGTGAACGTCTTGGTTTCGAAGGTGAGTTGTCGTTATACTTAATTCTACTATGCTACATTTGAAGGAAAGAAGATGACTTTTTAAGGGCTCGTTTTTCTTTGTTAGACACAATATTAATAAGAACTAACAGACAATATGCTACATTTGAGTACGTTAAACAAGTGAGCGTGCATCTTCATTGGCGGTGATGACGTGACAATCGTTTTACGTTCTGAGTCTCAGAAGGAGCGCTTTTTGGCTTCTCTAAAAAAGCCGAACGCGTCGGTGTGCCCGCCTTCATTCGAATTTATACGGCAAGATTGCCCGCAAACGCTTTCATGTAAGCGTGCTGCTTGGCATGATTAGGCAGCTTTAGAATAGGGCACGCGAAGCTTTGTGTACGCATCCGCAACGCCTTGGGTTACATGTGTACGCACGCTTTTACGAATAGTGTGCGTACCCAAGGAACGCAAGCCTTGGGTGAGAAATTCTTAAACTCCCTGAAAATATGCTCCATGAAACTCCATGAACTCCATGAAACTCCATATGCTCCATGAAACTCCATGAAATTTCGTAATGGGGGCGCTTAAGCCAATCAAAGAAGCTGTAGCAGCTCTCTGGACCAATCAGAGTTGACCAATGGCGGAATTTGACAATGCCCAGAACTCCTCCGCTCTCTTTTATTTTTCTATACGCTGACAGTTTGTAGCAAACGGTCACGAGTCGTGTTCTCTTCAGTGACGCGCTTTCGTGTAACTCGCCTCGTTTTACAGCCAGAAAAGGGTGGTCGTCAGCCTGTATACGTGTTCGGCATTTAGCTTGTCTGATACGTAAATGTCGCACTCTTCATATAGCATAAGTAGCCGCAGTGTCAACGGAAAATTCATTTTGCCCAAACTGCATGAATTCATCTCACTGAAGCACAAATTTCAACAGCGGTATGCTGTAATGCATTTGCAACACTACATGCATGGACAGCCAAGCGACATATGTGCTGGTATCTAATGCAGATGTGCACAGTCAACGTTTTCAGGTCTCTTTGTCGTCATTTCAGTCGATATTTATGAGGTTCCACATGCACTTTGCAAAATTCTTGCAAAGTAGTGAAAGATGCCAAGACCGATTCACTTACTTGGTTCGCAGGAGCTGCCCTCACCCCGCTTGAACAGAGCACCCGAGCAGCAGCAGCCGCGAAGAAACCCCACGTACCACAGACCACCGCAGCTTCCACCCATCGTGCTGAGAAGGCATTCCCACGGGGACTTCGAGTGACGCCTTGGCGGTTACATCCGCCTCAACCAGTTGTAATAAAAAAAGCGCCAGCAGAAATATATTTTAATCTGATAACGTTATAAACGAACTCCACTTACCATATACGGCTTTCCTGAACATCGAATTCAGTTCGAGTGACCTAAATTTTTATGCTATGGGGCGCATGACCATACGGATCCCGAGACACCTATAGCAATATGTGTTCGTTATTATAGTATGCTGTCTTGCGAATCTCCTGTCGGTGCAAAAACTGTTTGAATCCAACAGGTAGTATACCGGTGTCAGAGGTTGCTAGCGCACCGGCGCGCAGCTCTGTCGTGTACACTAGCGCGCTGGAATCCACACATCTGAGATGGACACAACGCTAAGGACCCGTCCAATATCTTCGTCGGTAGATTTAGCCTGGGGGAGTGCTTTATATATTTTAATTTCTCCAAGTCGGAACTAAAGCGGAGCGATATGTAAAGGAGAGGGGGGTACGAAAATCCGGCCCCCAGTGCGCACTTCAGCCACTAAGTGCATACTTATTAATGTGAGTTGTTACACGCACACACACACGCGCGCACGCTATGTATCTATAGTAATGGTACAGGCACTGGTACAGGTTTTCGATCTAAAGCACTTCCCTGTGCTAGAGTCGAGACATATTTCTCACAATGCCTCACAGAAGGCAGCACATTATCTAATGTTTGCTGTTTGCGTGATCAACGCCTCCTCTAGAAAGGAGCATGGCCTCCGAGATGGCGAGGACGCCGCGCGCTCGCCATCTCGAAGGCCATAAAATGAGACGGTTGGCTTGATGTGTTTTCCGCTAGATGGACATAGTTGTCCATTTTTGGAGCTCTTAAAAAAGTTCGTGTGTGTTTTTAGCGGAGATGGCTGCACTATCCCGGCTTTTTTCGAAGCATAGCGTCGCGCAAAAAACGCAGTTTGATGGCCTCGCCAATGCGCCTACAAATCGCCGAATGGGCTCATTTTCGTCGTGACACCTGCCGAGCAAAATGCATTAAGGAGGCTCCTTCCACTACATGACATTTATGTACTGTTTTTTTTTTTCCCGAAGCAGTTGCAGGAACTCTATGGTTGCAGGTAGCATTGTGGCCTTGTGGTAGGACACCTGTTTGCCACACAAACGGCCAGGGTTCGATCCTCAATGGTGACAAAAGATTATGCTTGTTTATTTTATTTGCATCTTTCCAGGGGCGGATCCAGGCGCTTGCTTTGGGGGGGGCGGTTGGTTGTTGGGGGGGGGGGGGGGGGGGGGGGGGGGGGGGGGGCGTTGCCCAACTTTAAAACTTCACGTTAGTAACCAAATGTATACATCTCATTTTCCACGGAGTTAAGCACGCAAGCAGCCGTTTCGGCATTAACGTTTGTTTTTAATGCCCCCGATACCTTTAAACGAATCTGCCGTGCGGGCGATAAAAAAACGACAAAAGAAACAACGAAAATTGTGCGTCTTAAAAACAAAAGATATTCAGCTGGATGTAGTTTTACATGTAGCCACCAACTTACGATAATGTTTACATCGTTTAGACCGGCTGGTATAATAACAGCCGGTTGAAACAGCATGGACAACCACCAGGCAAAAATAATTAATTACTCACACTTAGCTGATCATTGCAAAAGAGTGTCAAATTTGTGAGCCAGTTTGGCCTGATTCAAAGATGTTCTTTGCTTACAGAAACAAAATTGCACGTAATATAACAGAAGCCTTACATATCAGGAGACGTTCAGATAACTGCGTAAGCGAGCCGTAAAGCTACTAACGAAGAATTTTCCCGTGGCAGTGTCACGTGATTATTTTGTGGTTTTTGTAGACAAAATACTTTATTTTGCAAATTGGTTGTACAATGTGATACCTTTTTTTTGTATGGCCTTGCTCACGTGCGCTACTAGAGTTGCATATTCATGTAACTGCCTTTCCGCAGTAAACTGAGCAACGAGTCGGCGCTTGTCTGGTCCCTTGCATTCCATTCTCGTTCATTGTCTTGGGTTGGCGCTGCCACTTAATGAATGAACAGTATTGGTTTGATGAAGAAGAAAACGCATATTTCCGCTAAACATTGGGGAACACGTATCAGTGTTGTTGGTAAGAGGAGGGTGAAAGAGGGAAGGGCAGGCCACCTGCTCGATAAATGAGTATTCCCACAACGGCGAGCTCTAGTATTCCTTGAACGTAGTTTCGGAGTAAGCCTCCCTTTGTTACCCCGCCCCCTCCTCCCCATTGCCTTTTTTTCTGGCCGGTCGTGTTGCCAGAAAATGCCCTTTCTATCTCCGCAGCCTAAGGACGGTCAAACGGAGCTTTCGGAGTCGCGCTCGATTATACCCCGCGCACGTGCTCTCGGAGGCTTGCTCGGTACTTCGGCGAATATAGGTCCGTTCGATTCACCTGCACCAATCGGAACCGGTTCACGGCAGTGCACGAGAAGTTCAGATATTGTTCAGCAGGAGCTCAGTGGTGCGGGCACGGTGCTTCACTAGAAACGAATGACGAGGTGCCGACACGGTGCAGACCTTATTTTTGTTCGCTTAATTTACGTCGTCCACGTAACGTTGACAGTTGGCAAACCGCACGTGGACAGTCTATGAAGCGCAAACACTTTGGCAAAACACGTCTCACGTTAATAAGGTGGGTACAGCGCCTACGTCCAAATGCTGCGTCGTCTGCTCAGCTGCACGCGCAAGACTGCACCAAGCCGGCACCGTCAGCATAGAGGGTGCAGGAAAATCGTGAACCAGTGCTGCACCACTCCTGCACCTTTTGAAACGAATGGCGTGGTTCAGAGGCCGCCATTGCTGCACTGCTGAAACGAATGGAAAGGTGCAGCACCTCGTGAACTGGTTCCGGTGGTGCAGGCGAATCGAACGGACCTTATAATTCACAGCACCACTGCCTGCCTTCCTTCTTTTTTTTTTTTTTGGACCAGCCGCTGAAGGTTGACTAAAAGGTAACTTGTTCTGCACGCTTTGTGGGACCACGGCCGGGCTAGACTGCACGTGCGCGCTCAAGCGCGCACGTGCAGTCTAGCCCGGCCGTGGTGGGACGAAAGATGCCAGTTTGAATGACACAGAACAGACTCCTGTCTCTGAGAAAAGATGGGAGGATTTGAAGACCCCTCGCTTTGCTGAAGAGCTGATGGCCCTGGGAGTGGGGAGGAAACTTTAGCTCGCTTCCATAAAGGCAGCAGTTGCTTTAGCAAAATAGTTGAGGCTTGTGCTCGTCGGTGCCTATTTGAAAGATGCAGGACGCAGAAGAAATCTTTTCTAGAAAGCCTGTTTCGCTCTTAACAAAAGCGCTGGGCTGTGTGAGGGGTGCTTCCCTAGTCTCGGATTGGGATGGACACAGCGACCACCTGAAAAAATTCTACGTTCTGAAAAATGGCCTTCGGTGAGGTGAAAAGCGGGGGGGGAGGGGGGGTTGGGTTGGCTTATAGCTTTGGGGGGGGGGCGATCGCCCAATCGCCCCCCCCCCCCCTTGGATCCGCCACTGCATCTTTCTCGATTTTTCGGTCACGGACGATTTTTCGCTCACAGTCACAAGCGATGTAGCGACGCCGACGGTGGCATTTCTGCGAAACGATCAGCTCTCTAGCGCTATCGCGTTAAAACATTTGCGGAGGCGTGGCTTTCCCGTAGCGTATATATATATAAGCAATATAAGTGCGCAAAAAAATTTCACCATCTCCAGCTAAAGGGAACCAAGTGGGGATGCGAAAGAGCCCATGGGTCGACTTAAAGTTTCGTTCATTACGGGCACCTTGCCCGATGTTTAACGCGTCCTTGCATGTGGAGCACACCATGAAATCACTGTAGTTGCTGTTTCTGTTACTCGTCCCGAACTCTTGTTGGAGCACGCCACGCGGGTTCATCGCGCGTCTGCAGAATCTCGTTCCCCGACGCCATAACGTGATTGCAGAGAGAGTGTAAGGGGGAGAGGCCGCAGCGTCTTACCCAGCCCCTTACACAGGCCCGAGCGCGCTAGCGCGTGCCAGCACACGTGGTTTTGTCTGCGTTATACGCCAAGCTAGGACAGCATACGGCAGCCCGGGCCCTTGAAGTGCTCTGCACGTATCATCATCAAGGTGGTCGAAGAACAAGACGAAGATGACTTCTCCTTGGGGCGAGCGAGCGCTCAATATTTTACGGATGGCTATGGTAGGTATTAAAAAGCGGACGGTCGCCAATGGAACTACGGGACAAAGCCCAGCGCAAAAGCTGCTTCGCATCTAAAAACGCGATCTTACCAGGGAGGTGAATCTCTGTAAGCTGCCATTGAATGCCTTAATTCAGAGGCTGCAGCGCCAAGTGCCCCTTCAACTACGGATTTTGCGGATGCGCAGGATTCAGTATGGTGGTGCACACGGTGTACGTCGTCATGGCAACAAGTGCAGTAGCACCAGAGAAAGGAAAACAAGTGGTTTTCTTTTATGCAGCAGCAACGCGGCGCCTCCCCGCTTTCCTGCCGCGCGCACCGTTTATTTTTTGTTTTTTTTTTTTTTGCTTTTCGTGTTTTATTTCGTGTACACGGTGCGCGGCGTTTCACAGCGAAGCTATATACCTCGCGTTGGTCGGAAAATTTCGTGGCGTAAACACAGAACTCCAGCTTAAAGGGCCCCTGATCCTCCAACATATAGACGCTCGTCCTCGCGTGCTCCTCTGCTATTCGCCGCTAGATTGGGCTATAGGTGGCAGCACCGTCGCCGCGTTTGTGTGGATAGGCGGTCGGCGGCGCGTATACAAATGTACGCAGCCACGCTTCGCCGTATGCGGTTTGAGTCGATTGTTGGCGAGTAAAGCGCGTTGACTGCAGCCTAATGGTGATGTATGTGCCCTCCATTGCCACATCAATGCACGCAGCGGTCCTAACGTACCTATTAATTGTGAGAGAAGTGCAATCTGCCAATCAATGGGGTACTGGCCTTCAGTCACATTCGTGTTTTGCCCCGTGCTCGACGTTTTTTCTTGCTTTATTTGCACGTGTTTAAATTGTGTTTTGCCTCACAATATAAACTGTGTCGCGCGACCGAGCCATTGAAGTATTTACTTCTTGCTCTAGCGGCTACAAAGAAAGAAAACCTGTATTTCTGCGTAATTAGATGAAGTAGAACTTTGTGCTCTCTGCTTTTCTGTTTGCATGAATACGCGTATTGCTGTAGAAATGCGTGGCTTCAGGTTTTTTTTTATCGCCAACCATCCTCTGCAGACGCTAGTTCAAGCTTTGCGGTATCACAAGGATTTCCAAATCGCCAACACATCACGAGATGGTGTCACTAAAATTCTGCATTCACACCTCGACATTTAGTACTTTTTTTTTTCGTTTATAGGACGACGCTGAATGAACTATGTGACGTGCTTGAACGAGAAAGCGGTACCCACATTGAAATGATTTTGGCGAATGGACGGTACGACGGTTAGACCTAGCGCCGTACCGACTCGGGCGTGTACTCACTTATTAGCAGTGGCGGATCCAGGGGGGGGGGGGCGATTGGGCGATCGCCCCCCCCCAAAGCTATAAGCCAACCCAACCCCCCTCCCCCCCCCCCGCTTTTCACCTCACCGAAGGCCATTTTTCAGAACGTAGAATTTTTTCAGGTGGTCGCTGTGTCCATCCCAATCCGAGACTAGGGAAGCACCCCTCACACAGCCCAGCGCTTTTGTTAAGAGCGAAACAGGCTTTCTAGAAAAGATTTCTTCTGCGTCCTGCATCTTTCAAATAGGCACCGACGAGCACAAGCCCCAACTATTTGCTAAAGCAACTGCTGCCTTTATGGAAGCGAGCTAAAGTTTCCTCCCCACTCCCAGGGCCATCAGCTCTTCAGCAAAGCGAGGGGTCTTCAAATTCTCCCATCTTTTTCTCAGAGACAGGAGTCTGTTCTGTGTCATTCAAACTGGCATCTTTCGTCCCACCACGGCCGGGCTAGACTGCACGTGCGCGCTTGAGCGCGCACGTGCAGTCCTAGCCCGGCCGTGGTCCCACAAAGCGTGCAGAACAAGTTACCTTTTAGTCAACCTTCAGCGGCTGGTCAAAAAAAAAAAAAAAAGAAGGAAGGCAGGCAGTGGTGCTGTGAATTATATTCGCCGAAGTACCGAGCAAGCCTCCGAGAGCACGTGCGCGGGGTATAATCGAGCGCGACTCCGAAGCTCCGTTTGACCGTCCTTAGGCTGCGGAGATAGAAAGGGCATTTTCTGGCAACACGACCGGCCAGAAAAAAAGGCAATGGGGAGGAGGGGGCGGGGTAACAAAGGGAGGCTTACTCCGAAACTACGTTCAAGGAATACTAGAGCTCGCCGTTGTGGGAATACTCATTTATCGAGCAGGTGGCCTGCCCTTCCCTCTTTCACCCTCCTCTTACCAACAACACTGATACGTGTTCCCCAATGTTTAGCGGAAATATGCGTTTTCTTCTTCATCAAACCAATACTGTTCATTCATTAAGTGGCAGCGCCAACCCAAGACAATGAACGAGAATGGAATGCAAGGGACCAGACAAGCGCCGACTCGTTGCTCAGTTTACTGCGGAAAGGCAGTTACATGAATATGCAAACTCTAGTAGCGCACGTGAGCAAGGCCATACAAAAAAAAAGGTATCACATTGTACAACCAATTTGCAAAATAAAGTATTTTGTCTACAAAAACCACAAAATAATCACGTGACACTGCCACGGGAAAATTCTTCGTTAGTAAGCTTTACGGCTCGCTTACGCAGTTATCTGAACGTCTCCTGATATGTAAGGCTTCTGTTATATTACGTGCAATTTTGTTTCTGTAAGCAAAGAACATCTTTGAATCAGGCCAAACTGGCTCACAAATTTGACACTCTTTTGCAATGATCAGCTAAGTGTGAGTAATTAATTATTTTTGCCTGGTGGTTGTCCATGCTGTTTCAACCGGCTGTTATTATACCAGCCGGTCTAAACGATGTAAACATTATCGTAAGTTGGTGGGCTACATGTAAACTACATCCAGCTGAATATCTTTTGTTTTAAGACGCACAATTTTCGTTGTTTCTTTTGTCGTTTTTTTATCGCCCGCACGGCAGATTCGTTTAAAGGTATCGGGGGCATTAAAAACAAACGTTAATGCCGAAACGGCTGCTTGCGTGCTTAACTCCGTGGAAAATGAGATGTATACATTTGGTTACTAACGTGAAGTTTTAAAGTTGGGCAACGCCCCCCCCCCCCCTCCCCCCCCCCCCCAACAACCAACCGCCCCCCCCCAAAGCAAGCGCCTGGATCCGCCCCTGCTATTAGAGTGCATACAAGTCTCGTAAGGCGAAATGCTTATGTATATCGTGCAGGCATACGTACAAGCATTTAATACTGTGCTAGCACAACGGAATAAGCTGTAATCTGACGACGCATGACGTACGCACACATGCGAACACGGTGTGGGTAGCAGACGACGCAAGGAGACATCCACACCGCGGAGTTTCGTCCGCTCGCCGCTAGGTGCCGACTCTGCTCGATCTCGCCGCCAATTTAGCACATGCGCGCGCTCCATGTGTTTTTACCTAGTACGCTGAGGAAGACCATTCGGAGAGGTGGACAGACGAGCCGACGAACGCGTTCGCTGTAGACTCGTGCACAACTGCAACGCCACAACTAAATTTCGACCTCTGGGTGGTTTAGGGGCCCTTTAACAATTGAAGGCAAATGGCATAAATTTACAATCAGGCATACAGCATAGAGCTCAGGCTTCAGCAAAGAAAACCACAAAACAAGCATCAAAACCGCATGATGGATGATAAGGCGCCTGTGAACAATGGGAACTACCTCCCACGCGTTCCCGGTAAAGATTAGGTTGCAGCTTCATTGCACTTCACACGAGAGCTTCGAATGACGTCAAATGGCCCATCCTTATCCCGCTTTCATATATAAAAGAGAGCATCCGTCTAGCACCTCATTCAGTTCATTCTAAGACTGCCATGGTAGACCACGGAAATTAAAGGCACCTGAAGAACAGCGCGAATACAATGCTCAACGAAAGGAACAGATTCGTGTCGCTGAAAATGGCCGTGGAACCAATCACGGTCTAGTACAGCGACCACAAAGCGATTATCACTACCATTACTCTTAAGTAATAGTAGAACGTACTACCCTCCCTCCCCCTCAAGTCAGCATCTGTGCTGTTCGATACAGCTTCTCTGACATGCACGTTCGCAGAGCGAGATGGCGGCCATTCTTTTGTGTGTGTGTGTGTGTGTGTGTGTGTGTGTGTGTGTGTGTGTGTGTGTGTGTGTGTGTGTGTGTGTGTGTGCGTGCGTGCGTGCGTGCGTGCGTGCGTGCGTGCGCACGCACGCACGCACGCACGCACGCACTCTTGTCCACAACTGCGCGCACATGTATGTGCCAGAACATGACAAAATGAATTCCACATACAAGACAATAATGGCCGCATTTTATTGAATTCATTTCAGGAAACGTTGACACTCTGTCCGCCGTAAGTGTGTGTATATATATATATATATATATAGAGAGAGAGAGAGAGAGATGTACATTTTCACTGAATTTGATGTGATTTTGTATATTCATAGAGATAATTAAATGATTTGCTTTTCAAAACTGTTTTAAATCAAGGAGGAATCTGCACAAACAGATCAGGCTGAGCCGCCCTATACCGCGACAACACAGCAGTTTTTAATAACATTTTCGGAATATTACCGTGAAGTTTAAAAAGTACAGCCACATTTAACCTGATCTTCATCTGAGCATTCCATCTGCAAACTTCACAGTCTCATTTTGGCGTTGTAAATACGATGAGTAGGAAGAACTTGCTATGGCTCTTTTCTCACTTATTAAACAAAACATGGGGGTGACAAAGCAAGGTATGTACTTTGCAGAAGTCTTCAGGATAAGCCGAGTATTAGAACCTTCTAATATAAAGTCTTTCTAAAGAAGAGGGCCCAGTTCAGTCGATTAATATTTATGGAAACCACATTGAGCTGGTTGTGTATATAGTTATAAGATTAAAAATGACTACGAGTTTATGTATGTTCTAGGTGTCGTTCCTTGCCCTCCTACTTTTCCCAGCTTGGGTGGGGGGTGGACGGGAAAGCGGTGAAGTGGCCTTTTACTCCTCCCCTTCGGCTCCTCCAAGAAAATACGCCTACGTAAACTGGGTAAGCTCAAATTTTCTTTGAGAAATTGTGGGCGATTATAACGTTAAGCTACCCCGCATTGTCTCCTTCCGTATAGGTCTTTAGCTGTCAATGATAGGTCGAAATTTTCTGGTTCATGCTCACAGAATCTGCTCGTAACACGACGCACCAAATGACGCGTAAGTGATCCACCGCGTAATTACCATTCACGCATGATTGCGTTAAAAAAAAAAAATAATAAACTATTTTCATTGGTCATTAGTTCTTCGCTATTCGTCAAAATTTTTCGGTGTGCCATAAAATCGCCTCCTTATTACGCGGCGTCACAAGCCTGAGAAAACTCGCGGCGTTAATATGAAGCGTGCACAACGAGCAGCGTATTACTGTGCTGAACAATAACTTTTTTTTTTTTTCGGAATAGCCAGACAGTCTCTTTCTGGACGCAATTCAAAAAGGCTGCCCGTTAATCACATTGGCAGCGCCTATTTATAGCAGCGGGCGAGATGAATTCATATGTGTATAATAGATACTTTCAGATGTTGAGCTGTTCTTGCGCGTATAGAACTCTCTGTGAACTCATCGTTGCTGACAGAGTGGTAGAGAGAGAAATAAACATTATTAGGAAGAGACACAATCCTTGGCAGGTGGGCAGCCTTCTTAGTCCAGAAAACCGTGGTCGCTGATCGTATCCCTGGTGAGGTATAGATCGAGTTACGTGGCAAACTTGAAAGCTGGGCTTCTCAATGTGCTCGAGTCCACTGCCTTGTTACAAGCCGCTGCTACCGCTGCAGGCTACCATATGATAAGCAAGGCTAGAGTGTACTAGTAGCAAGGCGAAGCAGGCTAATCGGAGACTAATGTAGGAATCTTTTATTGCGATAGCAATTATATGGACAGTCTCGGCTGATTTTTGCCGTCGCCGTCGCCGCCGTCATGCACCGTATATGTATATGTCTGTATATATATATCAAAGCCACAAAGAAAAATAATTCAGAAAAACTTTCCGACGCGCGGAATCGAACGGGTGACCTTCCGCTTTCCAGCGCGCGGCGTTGACGGTTAGGCCACGAACAGCTCCGTCTTTCAACCTGCTAACGGCGAGCTATTTATATACCCCACTTACATCAGCATGCTTTCTGAGTTACCACATAGATGGCGCGATGTCCACGCGTGGCGCGCTTTAATTAAAGATCGTCGCCCCGTTCTTGCGAACGCCGTTGCTCTTCGCCTACAGGGCGTGGTCGCCTTCGTGCGCTTATCTCGAGGAAAGAAGGGGGCGGCTCGCGGGGGGGGGGGGGGGGGGGGAGGGGGGGAACGGGGGGTTGTATGTCTTGTGCACGGTGTAAGAAAAATAATTTTCTTACACCGTGGTCTTGTGCTTTCCCCGCGATGTCTGCGCTGAAGTCACAGAGCGTACGAAGGTCGCTTCGACGCTGCAGCGGCCGCGTTTGCGAAAGGGGCGCGCTGTTCAAACAGAAATAAGTAACTGGGACAGTTAGTTCGCGCTCGTCCTGTATGTACATACCTGTTCGTTCGTTTCGTGCGTCCTGCTTTATGTTTGAGCAGTGCGCTTCCAGTGTCGAGCTGTGACGCATAATAGTTCGCGCCGGTGCTGTGTGCGTTCTTTTCGTGCGTCGTTTGGGCTCGAGCGACGCGCTGGCAATTTCGAGCTGCTTTCCGTTCTTCGCGTTACATTCCAATTTATTGCTATCGCATTCATTGCTTCGCCGTTGCGGCGAAACTGTGACTTTTTTAGCTCTACTGGCTAGGCACAACTAAAATACTCGACACTTCTGCACACTCAACTCGCAGCGGCTTGGATATGGAGCAGTGGCGATGCTATTCGTTTTCAAAGAAAGCAACTAAATTTCCTGAAAAGGGAGAGCGTTTGATCGGGCTATAGAACGTTTACTGGTTCCCGCCCCTATTCGCGTCGCCAATTACCTAAATTTCAGGCCAGGCAGAACAAAATAAAATTATGACAAATTGCTGTGATGTTACAAAGGCCCAGCTGAGCGATAGCCTCCTCTGCAATGTTGGAGCGCAAGGCGCGAAAGCGTCGCCAGGCAGCCCGCACCGCAGAGAGCCAATAGTACTTTGTCGTGAGACACGCAGGACAATCTTCACAGCAGAAGCGTAGGACAAATTTCATTACGTGATTACGCCCCCTAGCACCCTGGTAAATACGCCTATGAACTTAACATCGTGCTCCCTTTAACTCAGCTATATTTGAAAATATTAACTGTTGCCCCACTGCAGAAGAGCTAATCCGTACAACGTGAACACGAATTGGCACAATGAAAACCGCGACGCAAACGGCACGCTCACCTCAGGGGCGTAGCGAGAAATTTTTTTCGGGAGGGGGTTCAACCATACTTTATGTACGTTCGTGCGTGCGTTTGTATGTGTGCGTGTATGTATACGCAAGCAAAATTTAAAATTCTCGGGGGAGGGGGTGTTTGACCCCCCCCCCCTGGCTACGCCCCTGACTCACCTGTCGTTCTTTGCAAGCCGGAACAGCCTTGCGGGACTTGTTCTGGAAGTATTCGAGCTACAAAGCACGATGCACGAACCGCATCGGCGCACAAGCACACAGCGAGCGAGCACCATCAAACTGCCGACGCCGGCCAACGCTCACCTCACCGCAACTATCCACAACGGCAGACGTGAGGGACTTCAAAGCCGGCGGCGGTCGATCGCGTCTCGCGAGGGTGCTCATCTCGAGAATATATATCTAACACCGTGTTTATGTGTAAGGCGCAAAACATTTATAATTATACGTGTGCAGCCTGTGCTTCACACGAAGACAAACTATATGTGCGAGTGCAAGGCTTGACACTTTATTTGATTGCACATTAACCAAAAATCGCACGTCGACTTATCAGAATGGGCTAGCTCAATGCCATACATATATTTATTGCACAGAAATACAAAGTGAGACGCAGGCAGCGGGTTACTAATCAGACTCATTCAGAACGCCTACAACACTCCTACAAAAAACTAAAGTTAAGTGCATCGCATCATGCAATGCGTTGTCCAGGAAGGAGAAGGACGGTTGCTGGTTGCGTCGTTGGCGTCGTCAATTCTGCTGCGGAGGCCGTAGCAGCCGTAGGGGCGGAGTCGGCGGAGTCTGAGGAGGTTAGCTGTTGGCTTGCCAAGGCTAGAGAAATCACGTGACGTTCCCTCCGTGTGGTGTGGCGTGTTCTCTGGTGTGGCTACCAGTTGACCAGGCTCTGCTCTCCCATCTATGCCTCCACCGACATCACGTTACATGTTCCCTGACGTTACAACGTTACCACGTGCTGAGACGCTGATCGATATGATTTAAAATTGCCGTTCAACAGTGGTGGTTAAACGCGTGCATTTCGTTTCGATCGAGTGTTATTCGAAGCAAAAGGTGATGCTACGTGTTTGTTTCGCGCGATAGCTTCGGCGAACGCTTTCGCTTGCGGAAAATAGTGAGATTTGTGGAAACTATGGAAGCGTATAGAAATTCCGAAGGATGGAAACCACGAGTGAACGTCTTGGTTTCGAAGGTGAGTTGTCGTTATACTTAATTCTACTATGCTACATTTGAAGGAAAGAAGATGACTTTTTAAGGGCTCGTTTTTCTTTGTTAGACACATATTAATGAGAACTAACTGACAATTACAGACATTTGAGTACGTTAAACAAGTGAGCGTGCATCTTCATTGGCGGTGATGACGTGACAATCGTTTTACGTTCCGAGTCTCAGAAGGAGCGCTTTTTGGCTTCTCGAAAAAAGCCGAACGCGTCGGTGTGCCCGTCTTCATTCGAATTTATACGGCAAGATTGCCCGCAAACACTTTCATGTAAGCGTGCTGCTTGGTATGATTAGGCAGCTTTAGAATAGGCACGCGAAGCTTTGCGTACGCATCCGCAACGCATTGGGTTACATGTGTACGCACGCTTTTACGAATAGTGTGCGTACCCAAGGAACGCAAGCCTTGGGTAAGAAATTCTGAAACTCCCTGAAAAGATGCTCGCGGGCGCCCATTCGCCCGAGACGCGCGGACGTGCGCCCGCAGCGTACACTCTAGCGTTGCATACGCGTCAGGGCCGCGCTGGCATGCGTTTAACGGAGACCGCGGCTATGCATTCACGTCACTGACCGCGAGTTTGGGTGCCTAATAATTCGGTAATTATACATTGTTTGTCTCCGCTTTTGCACGTGCGATGTGTGACCGTTGTGCGTGCGGCAGGTTTTCTTGCCGGCGCTTCTGGCACCGCACTGGAGCATATATTGCAGTGTGCGCGCTGTGCTAGACTACATGACTGCGCCCCATTGCGTTGCACGTCACTAACCATCAGTTGAAGCGCGGTGCAGAAAGCGCGCGCGTCGCGCGCTTTCTGCACCGTTGCGGTGGCTGTGGTAGTAGTGCGGTGTGTATTCGAATGCAGTTGCGCGTAAGGAGCGTAGGCAGAAATTAGTTTTCGAATAGGGGCCCCAAAGCCATTTGCATGCGCTCGCTTTGGGTCAAGCAGGAGCTAAGAGTTTTCGAATAGGGTGTGCGGCGCTTTGGATACTCCCCCTGCACCCCCTATTCTAGGTCACTGTAGTCTTGGCCAAGAGCCGTCACTTCAGTGGGTGCCGTCATGTTTGTTTGGCGCAAATCCTTTGGGCCAGGCTTTGGGGCTCCCGCTAAATTCGGCAAATAGTGTCTCCAACGCAAAACCCAAACGTTGTTTGGGTTTCGCGCATGCGCAGTGGCCTTTCTTTGGGGCCCCAAAATGATTGGGGCCCCTATTAGAAAACTCCCTATTGTTTTCAATGGAGTGTGTGTGTAGGGGGGCGGGAGGTGTTTGCACCACCTCAACCCCTCCACGCCCGACTACACCAATGCGGCACTTTGACACACACACACACACACACACACACACACACACACACACACACACACACACACACACACACACACACACACACACACACACACATATTTGCATTGAATTTGCATATAGAATTTGCATACGGCATGACTTGAGTGTATGACAAACAAGAATGAAAAGTCATGGCAGGAAACTAGAAGACACTATGGCTGATATTTCAGTATACCATGTTTACTTGATTGTTGTGCAACAACGATTATAACGCGAGGGTCGACTTTAGGTAGCAAAAATCCGTGAAAAGCTCACGTTACATTCGAGTAAATATGATATATTAACATATATGAGAATGTGCATGGCATATGTGCATGCGGAAAATCTCAATAGACAGGTCACAAATGATTGGCATGACATGATGCCACTGTGGTCATTTCTTTAACTGGGGTATTAATATATATGATAAGCATGCATAATTTAATATAAATGACATGACAAGCATGCATGATGTCAATAGCTTATATCACATCATGCAGGCGTGGTAATTCTTTCAACCAAGCTGTTAGAGCATACATGCATAACGTACCGTGAATGGAACGAACTTGGGCATGTCGGTGTAACACAGTGAAACACACAGCGCGAAACTACGACGGGGATACAGGAAGTTGTTAAATTGTTAGCACTGTGTGTGTTTCCTTCCTGTGTCCCCGTCGTAGTTTCGCGCTGCGTGTTTCACTGTACTGTGAATAACACGCAGTGACATGAATGACACGTGTATATGTTATACATGATCTTAATACATGTAATACATGTCATTAATGGCATATTATCATGTCATGAATGCCATGAAATTCATGCCTCACATACCAAATAATGATGTCAAAGGATTTCATATGACATCCTTAATGAAAACCAATTAAGTTTGTATCAAACAAAGAAACGAGCCCTCAAGATTCCCTTCTTTCATTCATGTCATATGACATGCATGTCATGACATCTATAGATATTCCACTAGCATGAATGATGCATCGACATAAATGCATTACATAGCAGAAATGACCTGTTTTGTCATCACAGCTTAGGTGTGCGTAATCCATGCTTCACATGACACGAATGACGTTACTTGCATTGCAATACCCAAATGAGTGAATAAGAGCACAGAAAGACGCAAAGGTGACATACACATGTGCTGTGTGTGTCGCCTAATTATATCTAATGATTACTTTACCAAATCAATTGATATTTGGTATAAGGTTCAGGTGCAATTTTTGGCAGATTATTGTGATCTCTGTTAAGTATTAAAGCATCTCCTATATGCAGGTGACCTCACCAACATGCTTCTCCATAAGGGAAGCTCCAGGCCTTCAGATGTCCCAGAGTGCAAGAGACTTTGCCTGCATGGAATTGAACATGGAACAGTACATGGGAAAATGGGAACCGCTGAGCAGCACTCAGCCACCCAATATCGGATCTGTAAGTATGGCCCTACTGTCATCGCATATACCTAAATGTATACTAAATTTACAAATGCATCATTGCGCTTATGAATTTAGATGGTTTGCTCAGGATGGCTTGTTGGAATAGGCCAACTAAATGTACAGTAGGCAAAGCAACATCTTGGCGAAAAATAGCCCGTAAGCACTCTGCCTGCCTGCCACACAGCTGGCTCGCGAACGCTCATCACTCTTGAGCACCAGAGTGTGAATTGGTGCTCTCAGTCACTGCTGATTGGTCATGTCCGGAAACACGTGCACTCAGTCACAAGTGCGAGTACAGCCATTGATCAGTAAATGTGCACACTAGCAGTGCAGATAATGGTTACTACTTCTTTGTTAAAATACGCATCACACAGGATCCATCGATATTGTTTAGTGAAATCTGATTAGCTAATTTTTCGGAAATATTTTCAAGGATACATTTATTTAGTGTGTGAAATTCCTCTTGCTCAGGTTGTTTTGTTGAAGAAACAGACAGACATGGAATCGTACCGTGCACGTGTTGACAAGATTGTCGACTCGCCAAGCGGCTACAAAGTAGAGTGAGTACTCGCATTTTTTTAAAGAGGGGTATTTCAGCATTCTTAGGAGGCAAAAAGGAATATTTTTATTTTAAAGCTGGGACCTGCTCATTACTTTAAAAGCTTGTCTGTGAGTTTGGTAGTTTGTTTACCTCTTCCCCCCCCCCTTTTTTTTCAGTTGTGTTTTAGATTCAGTTCTTGCAAATCAGCAGCTATAGCTGTAGCAGAGCAAAACAAGCTTGAAGAATCCTGCAGTTTTTGAACATATTAAGTGCTTCTTATGTGTGCATTCGATGGCAATGTTTCTCTGGAATCATTTTATTGGCTAATACTTGCTTAATATAAAAATGATTTTCTGTTCCACTTAACATCTTTTATGCTGCTCATTCAATGTCATTTCAGTTAAACCGGCAGCTTACTGCAATTACTGTCAATTGAAATTCTGTTAACTCAATTATTTTTTTCCAGGGTCACCTTGGTTGACTATGGGCAAACATTCCTGGCAGACAGGAAAGAGTGCGTGCCATTTCCCTTACAAATAATTTTATAAAGCTCCAGTTTCAGTGATGCATTTGCTATTTTCACATTTTTTACATGTACGCTTGACAGAGCTATTATGTTAGAATGGTAGATAGAATACCAGGAGTGAGAAGAAGGCTTGGTAGGTATTAGTAGCTACTAAAAACAAAGGTAAGTGGTATGACTGGTGATGCCACCGAAATTGCCCGAACCGGCTTCCTGAGGCATCATGGTATAACAACAGCATCTCTTCAGGACCACTAATGTCCGAAAGGAAAAGGATTATTTTGCTTTCAACAGCAAGTGAAAACTCATCCTGGGAGCTTTTTGGAACATCTAATGCATAACAACTCGATGCATCGAAAAGCTGTGAAATGTGCTGCTTGTATCATTGGTGCTACACCTTATAATCATTTAATCATTTTTATTTATTCATTTAATTTAGGCAGAATGGGTCTATTTGTCATGGGCATCCTGTTCATCTATATATCTGCTTGAAACACACACGCACATGCACAAATACGCAAAACATGAGGTGATACTGTATATATTTTATGTCTCGTTAAGCATATATTTTAGCACATTGTTATGCCAATATTGCCCATACTACCGTGTGTGCATTTTGTTGCAGATTACGCAAAGTATCCCGTAAGAAGATTCTGAAGGTGCCTTTTCAGTGTATTGAGTTTTCATTGCTTGGACTGAGGCCACTGCATCGTGCTACCAGTGAGGCAAGCACAAGCGCAGAGCAGTAAGTGTACCCATTTGTTACTAACTAGGGCTGTGATTGGCTACATCATATGTGCTTAGACCTTAATTGCCGTGTTTGTATAATATCCATGCGTATTTTATAGTCATGCAATTATTAATTCATATTGTTCATGAAGCCAGAAACTACTTATCTGCCATTGTTCTTCTGTTTGGTCAACATTGATGATTCTGGAGTGATTCATGGATCCCACTGCTTCGTGTGCTTCAGACAACCATGATAAGTGGATTGTTGCCTAGAAAAGAGAGGTGGGGGGGGGGGGCAGTGGAAACTCCCTCCTGGGTCCAATAGTGCATAAGCACAATTTGTAAGTGATGCTATTCGTAATTGCATCACTTCAGCAACATATGGGAACACTGGTTGATATTAGCCATCTTTAAGCCAAGATTGACCAACACCAGTAATGTCAGCCATCCTTGAGCCTACACTAGCAGACATTAGCCATTGTTTATGCATGTGGTAGCTGACATTAAGCCATAATCTTAGCCAACTCCAGTCTGTATGTTAATACTGTAGTCACCTACTTTCTTTCCGTGCCGACAGTGTACGGTTACTTGCTGTGGCAGCTGTGCTGTCCTGCTTTCTTGCATTGCCAACTGTATTATATGATTGGTTGTTGCACTGACTGTATGATATGTATAGCTGCTTGTTGTGGTGATTGTGTAGTATAGTATGGCAACTTGTTGCAGCAATTATGCTCACCTGCTCACTTTTTGCACCAACTGTGTGCTATAGTTACTTGTTTTGGCAATTACAGTGCCCTACATTCTGCACCGACTGTTTTTTAGGTAATGCTTAAACGCATGCGTGTACACTTCTTCCTGGAGACCTAGCCAAAGAATGTTTACACGTTAAGTGCTTATAGAAAGTTTATTGGCCACAGTATTGTCATGACAAGCGCTGTTCGGAAGCATTTTCATTTTGTCACCAGGTAATAACATAGCAAGCGTGAGAAGTTTATTCACTATAAACTTCCAGTGCCATCATTGTCTGATAGGTATTTGCCTTTCACTATGTTCCGCATGAAGTTATGCCTGTTTGGAGCAATTCACAGAATAATCTACACGTGCCATTGAATTAGAAGTTTTTGTACTCAGTAATTCTAAGGCATTACTGAGGCAGCCTTTATTTTGCAAATTTGACGTGCACTGTTATACCGCAAAGCTAAACAAAACTTTGCAACACCTTGAAAGCGGTCTTCACTCTAAGAAGGTTAGTGTGGAGAAGCTTATATTTGCTTGTGTGTTCCCTGTTGTGCGGGAAGCAGATGCCTTTAACGTAGGCTTTTCTACAATAACTCTTGTGTGAAAAAGGCCCACTTTTGCAATTTTCTTAGTTTTACACCTTGAGGTAATGATAACTGCCAGTATGTTGGAAATATTAGAGTGTGCACCATATAGTAGGTCATCATGGTAACTGTGAGCATTTTCACAAATAAATTCATAAAAAGATTAAAAATATATGGTAAATGTTGTCGTTATAGACATGGTGTCTAAATCACAACAACAGCATTGTGAGATGCTTGGTAGTTGCCAAGGTGCTGTTTATACTGTGCTGCATTGCGCCAATATGGGCCAGTTTATTATTCAAATGCCATCCAAGAGCTATGACGCAGAGCTATGCCTTGCTGTTGCATTCTATGCTACGTCTCTAAGCTGAAACTGTATTTTTTTTTTTAACATTTACTCCTCAGTTCTGTAGACTTAAATTTGCCTTCCTTAACACTTGCGAGACATTCGTTTCTGTCATTGGCACTGTTCTTATTTTCCAACAGCTTGTGTGTGGCGTGTAAGTGAAGGCTACAATCGGATTTATCCCACACTACTTTCTTGCTTCTTTTTAAAGTGTGCCAGGGGACTCTTGGGACGATGCCACCACTGAGTACGTGAAGTCGGCTGTAAAGAGTAAGTTTGTTCATCATGAATATGTGGCAGAAGAACTGAGCTGTGGTCCCTTTTTTTTTTGTGAAAGACAGTGAGAAAACAGTCGGATTCTGTGGCAGTTATATATTAAATCAAGACTTGATGCCATGACCACTGTAGATTTATGTAAAGACATTTACCTTTGTTTCTTTGGTGATTAGGGACCTTTTAGTCTTAAAATCTGCACATAATAGACTAGCTGCCTTATCGGTGATTGATTAGCCATTGTTGCTTTGGCTGGCATCAGTGCTGCAAGGAAATTATGTGGCATAGTGGGTTATTTTCTTGGCAGTCTTGCATGCTAGCATGGGGAAGGGGGTTAGTGATAGCATTTTATTATTACCTACTTTCTCACTTTGTGTGCTTACAGTCACACATACACAAACAGTTTCTCAACTCCAGCCTCTTTTATGCCTGTGTAAACTGAAGATCAGCTCAAATAATCATTGTATCAAGCATTAGTCACAGTTGGTGTGCCACACGGAGTGGTCTGAAAACAGAACTTGTGATGCTAAATTCTCAGAAAAAAAAAGGCACACATAAGAAGCACACACCGCCATGCATTGGCTAACAACTGGAAAGATTTCTTTAGTCTGTTATGATGTTGGTTTCTTTATTTATATCCACAGTTTGCATTTCTTGTGCCTGTGTCAATGCGATACCATGATATACGGTATATAGCCTCGCAAGCAAGTTCTTCCATGATCAACGGGTGTCTGTTATTTTCAGCGGCCAATTCAGTGCATGTCCAAGTGCTGGGACGAACTGTCTCAGGTGGTCTGTATGGAAAGCTTTTCATAGAATGCAAGAAAAAGATCATATCTCTGGAAGAGGAGCTCATCAACCTGAACTATGCCTTTTCGGACCCGGACGCTGGCAGTGATGGTAAGTGAAATGTAACAAAGCATTTGAGGCTTATAATAGGCTGCTTTGTTCTGTTGCTTCATGAATGTCCTGTTGCAAAAATTTTTCAAATCCATCAAGTATTAGCGGAGTTATCTTACAAAATGTGAGCTTTCTCTCTTCTTTTGTCACCACTGTAGTGTTACTAGAGCAAGCGATTTTCGGCTGCCTTTGACACAAAACTGTAAGTTCCCTGCTGTGCACAGTGTAGTGATATTTGGTCCACGTATTCACAGGGACCTTGACTTCTAACTGCAAGTGCTTCCAGAGTACGTTAAAAAAGTGTTGCTTTACACCTTTAAGGCATTTGTAACATTTTGCCCCTGTTACATAGTGCCAGTGTGTGCCATAAGCCAGGGCCGTAATTAAGGGGGGGGGGGTTGAGGAAGTTCTGACACCCCCCAAAATTTTTTCATGCTTTAACTTTTCAGGTGACACTAAAATACTTTCACGCCTTCACAGCGACCACCAGTTGCCAAAGTTAGCCGTTCTGCACACAAACACCCCCCGAAAAAAATTCCTGGGTACGGCCCTACCATAAACCTATCGTCAAGTCTTACTGTGATCTGATAGCTTATTGAATGGTTAAGTAAACAATGTATGCTAACTATAGATGAAAAAAAAAGAAACTGAAAAAGATAGTGTGGCTGCGCATGACTGGGCAGTGATTGTTGGCTCTGATTGGGCTGAATAAGTGCATTTGCCATGACAAAATGAGAGGGATACTTGAGGGGGAAAGCAAAGAAAGCTTTGCTATTCCCAAGAAGAGCTGCATAGCTGCATTACTACCATGCATAAAGATTAATTTGGTATGCTCACTAATTCATTGTAATGACACCCACTATGACATTTTGAAACAGTGCTCATTATAAGACCTTTTGTTGTTTATAGTGCATTGCCATGTTTCAACATAAAAAAAAAAAATACTTTTCACATTTGAGAAGGCTGCAAGAATGCCAAAATCAATTAGTAGTTATGCAGCATGCAAATACACTCGTTTTTCTCCTGTATTGATTTCCTTTGCTTTCTTTCTTTTCACCTAAAGAAGTTTTGTTGGAGGATGACAAGTCCACGCTTGGAACCAGCACAGATGAACAGCATTCGATCCAGAAGGCAGTTGTCAATACTGCTGCGAAAGGTTTCAGCGTCGGTAAAGAGCTTTATAGGGAGAACACCTCAACAGTGATGCCAGAAGCACTTGACATACAGGCTTCCTCACCAAGCACTGAAGTCATTCCTGCAGAAATTCCTCCAGCTGAAGCACCACCACTGGCATCCATATGTACCATTGCTACAAGCTCTCCAAAAGAGCCATCTGCGTTAACCAGCTTGTGCCAGGAGCCCAATGTCATGGATAGCATGAATGTTGATGCTGAGAAACAACATGTCCTTGTGCTCACAGATAGTTGTGAGGTTGAATCTTGCATTCCTCCTCTAGCCAGTGCTTCAAATGAAGGAGCCGTTCAAGGTCCTGACACATGCAAAACAGCGTATTTGACTAGTGAAGGGCAGCTAGAAGGTCGCATTGATTCCCATCCCACTAGGGAGGTGCATATGCCTGGCACTGTGGCTGAGGGACATGAACAACTGTTAAAACAACTTGGAACAACAACTGTTCCAAGCAAGATATTGCCACTCAAGCTTCATGCAGCTGAGTCGAAGGACCTTGAAGGTGGTGCTGACAAGGCTGACGACTTGTTAGTGTACCGTTCTGCAGGACGCGGTGTTGTACTTTTGCAAGCTAAACCACCAACTACCAAAATAGTGGCTCAACCACAGTCATCAAAGCTGGTCACCAGGCAGAACAAAAAGCCAGTGCAAGATCATCAACGTGGATTCACATCAGAGCGCATGGGTGCAAGTCGAAACCGTCCGTCACAAGCATCGAGCAATGCTGCCAAGCTGTGGGACCTACTGCAGAAGAGAGGCCGTCCACTGAGTGAGGCACATTTGCAAAGCCCCAGAAGTACATTCAAGAAGCCTCAAGTTACTGATAAACCAACAAGTCATGTCAAGTCTGATGAAACAACTGCAGAAACTGCATCTCATGGAGTAGATGAGGGCCTGGTAAGGAACTTTCTGACTTATGTTTGTGCACTGAACTAAATAGGGAAATTAGAACAGCTTGTCCACTTATAGTATTAACTTCATTATTTTTATTTTTTTGCAGTCTCCAACCAATAATGTAAATCTCCCGACACCGGAAGCACCTTCATGTGTCAGTAGCACTAAAAGTCAGGTGAGCTAAGCATTCATGTGATACCTGCCAACTTGTGATCACTCCTTGTGCACGTGAAGTATTTGTATGAAATATAAACATGTTGTCACTGAAAGGACATTTAATTCTGCACTGGTGACAGAATGGCAGAGTGTCAGACTCTGATACAAGAAGTACCTGATTTGATTTCAGTTACTTCCTGAAATCAAATCAGGTACCGCTGGGAAGCATCCAGTTTTGCTGATGGGTAGAGCAGCTTTGGTGCTGTATGGGGGCTCATTTTAAAATGTGCTCTTATAAATATCTGTGAAGGCCTCTGCGTGCACTTTGACCCACCATCCTTGGTGATATATTCTAAGCATGTGCAGCTGTTGTGGGAGGTAGAGATTTGCTTTCACTGGGTACCTAATGGTAAATACAAGTGCGCTTCGACCCAAGGGCTTGGCAGAATGAAGTTTCAAGTCGTTTGGGAGAACACCCTCCCTGCGGGAAATAGTGGGACTGCCAAACTATAAAATAAACGTCACCGTCTTTTAACATCTATTGAAGTGATACGATATTTTTCTGTGTTTGCACTGATGCCAAAAAGACAACTTAACATCTTTGGAATAATAATGCATGGCACCTGGTCACCATACTTCGCGCGTGATCGAGGCACTAACTAATCATTGCATTAGAGATTAGTATATAAAACACTTGTGATAAGTGTAGAGACAGTTATACCAGGTGTTTCTTTTTTTTTTTAATAGGAAGTAATAGTTTCATTAGAAAGAGGAAAATAACTTGTATCTAGCTAGGACCCTGCCATTTCTGAACATCGGGCAAGTGTCTAGGTAGTATACATTAGTATACATTAGTAATATAGTAGTGCTGTGAGTTGACCATAGCATTTTGGACCCAATCTGAAGTTTTACAGCATTTTTTAGGCTGTTGATCTTAGGTATGTGTTGCGACACAGGTGCACATTGTTCACAAGGCGAATTCTCTTTTCTTTTTATGAATTATGAAACACTTAGACACATTCTGAAAATGGGTATATACGAATATAAGACACTAATGCATTTTAAGGTGTCTCTTGTACTTCAGCCTACTTCTGAAAAAACTGCAAGGGACAAAAGTGTTGATGAGTCCATAGACTACAGTGACTTCATGAGTCCATGCCACATAGTTGAGGAGATTGTGGATCCTGAGGTTGAGGAAGCAAAGTGGAACCTCAAATTTGATACTGAGGTGCCAGACCTTGCCGCCATTAATGTGTGCCAAGCTCCCGAAGATTTCCGGTGAGTCTGATGCACTGCTGGTAGCGTTTTATTTCAGATTTGTTTCTCTATGTAGTGCTGTGCTGAACTTACATGTGGCCAGGTCCGAGTGCAATTTTCGCTGTACCATTTAGTCAGACTATCCTTTACTTAGTGTCATGCTGGGCCTGCATTCTCATAAAATCACTTTTGACTGTATTGTAGCTCCTTTCAGCATTCACTAATCGGCTAAGCAAAGAAAGTTAATGGAATAAGATAAATTTATGGGTGGGGCCGTCTTGTTGCCAATCACGCATGGCTACGCTGTAAAGCACGATCCTGAATGCCTTTTCCAGTAAAAATATCGTCGAGAGTGATGAGCGAGAAATACAACCAGGGAGCTGGATTTTACGGCTTTATAAATACAACAGCTAGGGCCTTTCGTTTGCATTGTGCACTATATATGAGCTTGCTGCAGTTATCGTTCCTTCTTTCTTTCCTTCTCTCCTGTTATTGCAGAGTAGCGGGTCAAATCATGCTTCCTCTAGCCAACCTCTCGACCTTTCCCGTCACTTCTTCCTTGTTTTCTTCTTTGTTGAGCGAACGACACAAGAGAAATGATATTTTATGATGAATGCTAAACTCATTTGTTCGTGGGGTTGTTCTCTGTCATTTGCTTGATGCGCAATAGACACCATGACTTCCAAGAGCTTCGCCGAAGTACCACAGGATATGGATCCCTATGCACAGTTTGAGGATGCGCCATACTTCAGCGCCGATTTCGTAAGTGCATACCTTTGTTCATAGAACACGTGTGAAGGTGAACTTTTGTTCTTTACGTTGTTCAAGCTATGAAAGAGGCAAGATTGTGCAGCATTTCTTTTCTGTTGTGTAAATGTTCAAAGTCAAGATGACTGTGCAGCATGACTGCACTTGCTGCAGCACAGCAATACTTTTCCGTTGTAGTGCTTCATGAGTTAAAACAAGCATGAGAAGGAAAAATGTTTCACTTCCATTCTATTACTAGAAATAAAAAAAACAGAGCTGCTTTATTTGTTTTAGCTGCAAGTGAATTGCAGTAGACAACGCTTGGTGATCTTGCTTACTAGTACATATTTTTTAAAGAGGTAAATTTATGCTACCCTGCCTTTTACTTCTATATCAGCAGATTTCACAGTGCTTTATAAACACTCCTAACACAAGGCAACACTACTGAAACCTGTTCACAGTTAAATGTTTCAGTGCATGCAAAGTTCATATTTCATTTTGAAAGCCTTTCTTTTCTTGCATGCTTGTGTTCTAACCTTTCATGTTAAATACCACAAGGAATGGTGAGACCTGTGCTGCCTTTCTCTTTTTTTGTTACTCATTATTAACAGGATTCTTGCAAGCTACCAGCCCAGCTTGCGTGCTCTAAGGTTCGGGCCGTTTGCCATGGCATCAGGGCGCCTAAGCCCATGACACACTTAGATCAGACGCACTTCGACGCTTCTCTGAAGGAGGTAAGAAAATTTCAACTTTCAACTTCTGAAAGGGCTGTGGCATTGATTCTGTAAATGTACCCCTTCCCCACAGTCCTTTTTGTCGCTTCGAGAGTTTAGAAGCCAGGGATATTATGGAGCAAGATCTGGGTACGGGCTAGTTGGTATTTCATTTCAAATTGTGATCACAGCGCAAGGTAAGACACGAGACAGAGAGCAACGAAGATGAGTGCTGACTTTCAACTAAAATTTTATTGTGAAGAACAAGCAATTTATGAAAAAATTCGGCAGATCCCACGTACCGTGGGAATCATTGTTATGCGAAGCATGCGCGGGATGGTGACTGTGGCATAATTTTTCATGCTGAGCGAAAGTTTATGGAATGACGCTAGAGAAATGTGGAAGTGGTATACACACAGTCATATATGCTGAAGGGTCACATATGTACTATATAACCAGTTGTTTACAGTTGCGTAACGATGCTAACAGCAATATGGGTGTTACCAACACCAGACGCGGTAAGCTGATATGTAGTGCTTATATTCTTCAATACTGGATAGCGCGAATCCGAACAGCACAAAGAAGAAACACAAATGCACAGGACAGGTGTTACTCGCAACTAAGATTAATAAGGAAAGTTCCCCTGGATATACACACAGCCGAGTGGCACGCGCAGGCGCACTGCACGTACATTACAGTCACAGATGCAGTTATGACAGTTGCGTTGCAGTTGTTATGCTTATGCTTGTCCGTTATGATGGAGAATGCACGCGCATTTCACAAACCCGTGTGTATGTGTAGAAGGGGTCCTTGACAGTTCTTGAACAAGGTCATCATCACCGTGATCAGTGAGCACCAGCAGCTAAGCCGGACTTGTTAATCGGATCCGTTCGTGATCGCGGCTACGAGGGGTCTAAGTGTAGTGAAATGCGAGGTATAGCACAGCTGGTGGAAATCCTGGATGCATCTTACGATGAAATGATATATGACGCCTCCTGTCCTGCACGTGGCAGCGGGGTCTTGTGATGCCCTGTCTACATTCAAGCAGTCTTTCACGCAGTATAAGGACCAGGCGTTGTTGGGTCTTGATAAATCAATGTTGAAGTCACCGGTAATGATGAGAGGCCTTGTTTGCTCGGAAGATTTATTGTAGGAAGCATTGAGCCCGGTTTTTGCGTAATCCACGTGGTCCGCGTTGCGGAGCACGTGTACGAGTGGATAGTAGTCGAGCGTCTTCCAGGGGTGTTCTGTCTTCAGTTTCCTCACTTTCCTTGCGTCCGCCGCAGTGGTGTAGCGGTTAAGGTGCTCGGCTGCTGACCCAAAGGTCGCGGGTTCGATCCCGGCCGCGGCGGTCGCATTTCGATGGGGGCAATATGCTAGATGCCCGTGTACTGTGCGATCTCGGTACATGGTAAAGAATACCAGATGGTCGAAATTCCGGAGCCCTTCGCAACGGCGTCCCTCATAATCATATCGTAGTTTTAGGACATACGACCCCAACAATTGTTATATTATCACTTTCCTTGCATGTCAATGTGCGTGTTCGCATTTACTGTGTTGTTTGAGACTTTGTATCACCTGTGGCACATACCCGCATAACATAAACTCTGGTATGCGGGTATGTGCCACACATGACTGAGAGAAAGAGTTTCATGACGTACGCGACACGTATTTTGCGTTATTCATGCCATGACCAGTGAATCGTGTTCGTCATACACTGATCCCCTGCTATGCCAATTTTGGTACATTAGAAGCTATGGAGACGACCAGGAGAGCGCCCAGACGTAGGCGGCTAGATAGATAGATAGATAGATACGTAGATAGAAACGCCCAAAGTGCCTGAGGTTCGCTAAGAAATGCTTCGCATTTAAAACGACATAAAATCAAAACCGCTTATGATAAATGACACCTCCTCTGAAACACGGCTTCGTGCTTCAGAGGGGGTTTTTCAGAGGTTTCAGGTTTCAGAGGGGTTCAGAGGTCGTTTTTCATAAATTGCTTGTTCTTCACAATAGAATTTTAGTTGGAAGTCAGTGCTCGTCTTCATCGCTCTCTGTCTTACCCTGTGCTGTGATCACAATTTGATATTATGGAATTCCGATGATCATAGCAGAGGAGAGGTCTGACAAAACTATTGTGTAAAGGTTTCAGTTTGATCTACTTCCTGTGAACCACTTTCACTGTGAGAAATCCTTCACAGATGTATGCCAGTCTGAGTAGCAGACATAAAACACTGAGAAGCTACATAAGTGAGTTTCACACCATTTGGATGCATACCAAAGGTCCGTTTGCTCGTTCTTTGCAAAGGTAGCCAAATGACCTCATTTTTCCTTTTTCTTCCTCACCCTCACATTAAACTTATTTTCCACCTTCCCTTGCCCTTACCTATCACAAAAAAATTTGCCAGCCATCCTTCACCCTCAAGTTAAAAAGGCTACCGCTCTTTTTTTTTCTTTTTTTTTTACCACTGATTTGTCCACTTGCATTCCATAATAACTGTGCATCCCTCTTCTTTTGGGGCTTATTGAGTTTGTTCAAGCACGAAAAGACAGGGATAAGAATGTGACACAACAAGCACTTGCGATATGGAGTGTTATTTGTATGTCATGTGTATTCTGTGTGTGTGTGTGTGTGTGTGTAGTTTATACACTTCTGATGCTGGAGTGCACGAACAATCCGGACGTACCACCGTCATCACCCCCAAGCAAAAACGAAGAGGAAGGACCGAATACAGAGACAGAATTAGAAGACCAGTGGGAGGTTCTGCTGGTGACGCAAGACCCTGACAACCAGCTACGATTGGTGAACAGGGCTCGGGCGACGGCAGCGAGCCATGGCTACCTGGACTGAGGAGGCCACCCACCTTAGGGCTGAAGTACAAAGAGCCTGGTCAAAATAAAGTTAATTTCTCTCTCTCTGAAAATGAAAGTATAGTTGTAATTTAGCACATGTGCATGTCACCTTCTCGTCCCTGTCTTTTTGCACTGTTATTTTTTTCACTATGAATATATCCCTTCCTTTCAAACAATTATCTAACAATTTTGAGTAGTTGTTTTCTTTGAATTAAACTGTATTTCTCTGAATTTGTCAGATCCTTGTGCTTTTTCATGTGTTTGGAGGTGGGAGGGAACACCTTCCTTTTTTTTCTAATAGCTTAACTGTTTTGTGTTCCTTTTTGTCCAGCGCTTGCGTTCCCTGGGGTTCCGCAGCCCATCATGCATTCAGTCAGTGGTCTGGCCAGCGGTGTTAACAGGCAGAAATGTGGTGGCAGTGGCCACGCCGCACACGGGCAAGACACTTGCCTACCTGATACCACTGGTGTCGAGGATGCTTACGGAGACCGACTACCTTCAACTGCCTTCAGGCTGTGGTGTGAGTACCGTTACTCTCGAAACATGCGACTCTATAAATGTGGATTGCTGACTTTTTTAAAGGGGACAGCTGCCAGGGCAATTTAAACTTTTTTTGCCTTGCTGCTGGTTTGTGACTGCCTTGTCTGCCATATGGTGCAACCAAAGAGGAGAAGGCAGGCGTTGTAGACGCAACTTTGTCTGCTTTAAAGAAAAATACATATATACATACATTACTCACAAAACTTTAAATTGGTGCTAACACAACATTTGAATATAAATAAGGATTTTCTTATCTGTTTTACATGGCTGAATTTAATGTTCGTAGGTGTCGAGGGTCAGATAACTAAACATGGTAAAGATTCAAACACTGAGGCACAGTTACAGCAAGGACGATGGAGTATAATGTACGAAAGTTGTGAATTGTCCAATAGATTGTGGTATTGTAGGCTGCAATGGATAGTGTTAAACAATACTACACTAGTACTGGTATGCGATAAACATTTACCACTATTTTATGTTGACTAGCAGATTTACCACTATTTTATGTTGCCAAACACTGTTATCAAGGCTGCTGCTAGTTTTTCAAACTTGACAACTTTGAGTCTGTGAGGCCAGCGTAAAACTTCACAGTGTCTTTCACATCAAATTTATCTTTGAGCTCATCTTCTGTTATGCAGATCAGCCAGTTTCAACTGGTACATATTGCCATTTAAAAGGATTCTGAAAGGGTCGGATGCTACTCGAACGTTTTTGAAAATCAGAGAACCTAACTTCGAACTCCCTCTTTAAATCCCGTAATATTTGACGGAGAGTTTTTCTGTGGGAAAAGGTGTGCTCGTATCTCCCACAAAACTTTTACAGCAAGAGATGTAACAGAGATTAGACTCACTAGCCTGCTGTTGGAAAAGGTTGAGTTTCAGCTCAAAAGCCTTTAATGTCTGCGAGTACGTAGAACACGAGTTTCCCATTTTCTTGAATGACGATCCTTCCCTGGACCTATTATTTCCACGAAGGACCTTTCTTCTCCCTTTTTTGGACTGTGCAAAGAAAGGAAGTGAAGAATTTATCTGGCTAAGTGTAAAGATTAGGGACAAAGCATACTGGATGCAATCTTTCTTTGTTCCTATCTGACCCCATTTGAGGTGAAAACTGCCGTGTTGCCTTTCATATAGTAAGTGACAAGGGGAGGGGAGGGGTAGTTCTGGAGTAGTGCCGGGGGTCGCATAATACTTCCCCATGGGTTGCAGACCCCTGCTTTAGACTGAAGAAAAATCAACAACTAAACAGGCAGTTGGCTTATGAAGAAAATATGTGGTCACGTACAGAAAGTGCTATACTTCAAGTGTGCAAGTTGGTGGGATGGTCTTTACGTTAAGGATGTGTGATAGAGTGTTTGTCCTTATACCTTTCACTGCTTGCTTCATTTTTTGTTAGGGAATTGCACCAGTGTTTGCAGTAGTGCTTCGTGTTTGCCGAGTGTTGTAAGCAAGCAGCGCACCATCTTTGCAGCCCCTGATGCTGATCTTGACATCCACATGGCAAGGAGCGCACCGCATTTACGAGCAGGTTAACTTGCTGGTTGAAGAAGACACCAAGTGTCCCAAGTGCTGTGTTTTGTATGCTGGAGGGTCAGAAGATGGAAAAGAGGTGAGCACCCTGTCGCTTTCTTTGTGAGGTGTGAAACAAGATGTACGTAGCGGAATCTGCTGTATTAGATAACCACATTGTTCATCAAAAATGATATCCTATGAAAGTGTACAGAGAATTTGCCGTTTTCTTTTTTTCTGCCCTCTTCAGATACCAATCATCAATGGCTGCGACATACTAGTTGCTACTCCTCACAGCTTTCTGCGTTTCTTGAACAACTATGAGAGACTCATTGTTAACATGTATCGGTGCTGTCATTTGGTCCTGGATGATGGTGAACGGCTGCTGGAGAAGTACACTGCAGAGGTAGGACTAATTGTTGTCATAACCCTAGAATAGAATAGGTGCGATAACCATTCTAGGAAATGCTCAGCCTAAATTTAAAAAAAAACAATGGCATGTCGTTATTAGTGCAGGTTTATTACATTTGAACCTCCTTATTACAAAGACTGATAGAGCGAATTATCGGGTATAGTGAGCTAAATACAAACTTTAGTTGGTCATGCTTAATTTCAGTGACATTATCTTAAAACAAAACCAAAAAGACGAGAGCTGCCACAATATTTGCTGTAGGAAAGAAATAGTTAGTGTGCACGAGGCTCAAAACTAAAGGTAGCATAAGAAGCAAAATAAATATTGAAAGAAAGTTCTCAACCATATTTTTTTTAGAATGTAGTTGTGACATTAAAAATTTTGTTAAAAAATTTGGCTGAAAATGTGGAAATTTCAGTTCGCCAAGCATAAGATGCCTGCAAGGTCTGTTCTAAATGTTTGCACACTACTTTTGAAAAATTATGAGCCTTCAAATACATAACTGTGGTCATCTTAATGACACCCCTTTTACACACTACATTATACTTGCACCTCTCCTCCCATTTCTGGAAGACCCTTGGAGAAAGTACCTTTCTGCTAAGCGTTTCTTTTAAATTGTTAGTTGTCAAATCTCTGAAAGGGCACTAGTCTGTATTTGAAAAAAAAATAGAATGAGCAGGGGACTTGGTCTGGTGAGTAAGGGGCATTATCAAGCAGAGTTGTCAAATTGCTTGCCAAAAGCTCATGCACTATCAATGCAGAGTGCACAGGGGAATTATTGCAATGCACAATCTATACTGCCCCTTTATTGACAAGTTTAGTCTCACGCAGTCCGCACAGTCTCTCTGATGCCATGAACCTTTATGTAGGAAGGTAACGATGAGTGCTTTGCAGGCTCACATTGCCAAAAAATGTGGTTTTCTCTATCTGTTAATAAAAATAATCATCTCAAATTAGTGGATTGTGCGTGTTATGTACAAGTTTCCGTTGTCATGTGTAAAGTATTGTGCTGGTCAAACGAGAAAATACTGATTAGACGCAGTTTGATCAAGAATGTAGTCTTTAAACCTTTTGAAGGAGTCTTAAAAGGCTTACTGAGTGCACCACATTTCAAGTTATGTGTACTGTGAAAATAGGATACACTGTTTTGGTACTGTCATAATGTGCTGAAGCCAGGTGTGTGTTACAATCCTCTCTGCAGGTGACTGCCGTGCTTGAGGAGTTTCGGGAGTGCCAGAAACAACGCCAGTCGTGCCTCCACATTTCTCAAATTATAGTCTGCTCAACTATGTGGACCAGTGGCCTGAACTGGTTCTTACGTACATATATCGCTCAGCAGACTCCCCTGGTCATTTTTTCGTCCTTCTCTGAGGCTGCCATCTATGCAGCAGTGCCCACAGTTACCTGCTATGTTGAGCCACATTCGCAGAACGACGCTTTACTGAGTGAGTTGCTCCGTCCTCACGGCGATTTAGTTCGTTGCTGCCGCGCTGAAGCAGGTGCGCTCATTTTGAATTTTTCGCGCAGAAATTGTAAAAGCCAACATCGGCCGAAAAGTGGTGGTATGCGCTGCAGGGAGGGAGACGGCCATTGCTGCACATCATTTGC
This sequence comes from Rhipicephalus sanguineus, assembly GCF_013339695.2. Lineage (NCBI taxonomy): Eukaryota > Metazoa > Arthropoda > Arachnida > Ixodida > Ixodidae > Rhipicephalus > Rhipicephalus sanguineus. The sequence goes on along the minus strand of NC_051178.1, from coordinate 149,839,595 downwards.
TCGTGTCGCAAGATTTGTACTCTCTGCTTCTTCATGATGAGCTTCCAGGGGCCAAGATCTCTGGTAAGATATAGCTTAGCTGCTGAGCTTTCATGAAGGCTGGAAGGCGCACGACTGTTCTCTTCTTTCCTCTGAGTTGTATTGCAAATGCGCATGCTTGTTACAATTATGCCGCCAAAATGCGACTGCTTGCCCTTCAAAATATTTACAACCAATATTTGGCCTTTTCTTTCTTATGCAAAATAGTATTATATGCTATTTTCAAAAACCTTTAAAAGAGGACGTAGACACTTTCAGTTTATCTTGCTTTCTCTTAATTCATTAGCATCACATGCAGCACTTCATATACTTAGGAGTGTGAGTGCACCGTTTTTGTTCATCCTGATAGTAATTTAAACGATCACTTATTCAACTGAACTTTGCATTATTTGACATTCAGATGCTTGGAGCATGGAGAATGATCTTAGGAGGGCACTTTACTGAATCTGTGCTGGAGGGTGTGGCATGCGCTAGTAACAATTATACATTAAAATTCAAAATTGTCATCCACCGATTTGTAGCATAAAGCTACAAGGCCAATTACACCTTTCATAACCCTTCCTCCTGTTTGCAGGATTGCGCAGAACTAATTTGCCACATCAGTTTGTGTGATGTAAGAATAGAAATTAACTCTTTCTCAAGTGAATTCACTGGGGAGGCTAGCCAAGCAGGTTCATTTGCTAAAAAAAAACAAAAAAGACCTTTCATTTTCTTTGTGTCCAAACTGTTAAGAACCCATGTGGACTAATCCAGACTGGTTTAGGCTGTGTAACATTTTTGTTGTAAAACTGAACTTGAACCGAACCAAAGACATGCCTAAGTCTGAAACCAAACCTGCAACCTTTTTGGTTCAGCAACCTGGCAGAATCTACTGGGCTCCAAAAACTGCTAAAGCAGGATTGAAGTGTTTTTGGAAACACGTTTCTTGATAGTGGACAAACTCACTGAAAGAACTCTGGATTACAATCACACAAGCAAGAGGGTAATTCGGCTTCAACACAAACCTCTGACATTAGTGGTAAACTTGAAAATTGGCTCATCTGTGAGGTCAGCCTTACAAGAGTGACACTTTTGAATGCGCAGAGGTGTCAAGTGAATGGACGTCCGAGCACGCCAAGGTCGACATGCCCATCCTTGTGATCCAGGACAAGGTGCTGCCTCTGACCAACATTCGAGATGCTGCTGTTCTTGTCCACTACGACATACCCGAGTTATCCCAGTTTAACTTTGGCTTTCGGTACTCGTGCATTGCTGACCATATGCGGTCTTTCAGAGATGAGGTAAGTTTTGAAGCTACCCTTGATTAGCGCTAGAAAATTAAGGTTGAACACGCTGGACCGTCTTTCTGGCTATGCCTATGGTTAGTTTGTGGTTGATAGGAGGTGGGAAGCTTATGCTTCATAGAGCAGATGAGCATCTTAAACAAGAAGGTACAGCCTTGTTCAGAGAGCACTTAGACCACTTTTCTTATTCTAACCTGTCCCTTGTCCATGCAGTCTTTAAGGTGTATTTTGTATCACAATACGAACATTATATGTGCACTGAATGAAAGTACGAGTGAACAGGCCCTTAAGGGCCTGTATGTAAGGGCCGGTGCCTACATTTGTATGCACCGGCCCTTATAGCAAACAGGGCCTTGTATATGACCCTTGTATGCTGAAACCCTTTCCACTAGACACGTGTGGCACATACCCGTTTACCACGGGCCACGGTGTACGGGTATGCGCCACAGGTGATTGACAGTTTACATCTACCCAGGAACGGCGAGAACAGACACTGGTAACTTAAATGCTAGAGCGTTAAGGAAACCTAACATCGGCAGCGTTGACTCAACGAATGGAAAGAATAAAAATTAGGATTCCAGCAGGAATCGAACCCAAGCATTCTACGTGGCAATCAGGTATTCTACCACTGAGCCACGCCAGGTCTTTAACTGGTTTGGAAAAATAGCCTACGCAGGCGTATCATTGGTGCAACGTCACCTGTGGTTGCGGTGCTGGCTATCTAATTTTACAAGACAGCAATAAACATTACATGATACTCCTACGATGTGTACTCCTAAGATACAGGCGTCATATCAGATCAACATCTGTAGTTCCAGTGTTGGCTCCTCTTTTATAGCAGTCTTATAAACATTACATTTGTATTCCTATCATTCAGGAAGCTATATTGAAGCATTCCTCAACCCTGGAGAAATACATTAATGAAAGGTACATATGATATCTGCATCACCGCACCGTAAAGTACACTTCGTCCACCAGAACGACGCAGTGTTCTCTTCATTTCTTACAAGGCTGGGCGATGGCCTCATGCTGACCGAGGACGATGCCAGATTAATTGACAGCCGCTTTGTAGACTAGGATACGTAGGCCACATACGCCCAGGTACTCTACGAATACGACAAACACCATCCACTGAAGTTGGTCTACGTAGCACTATCCAGGCCTACCAGCCTCGACGGCTTTTACCTCACCAACACGAAGGGTGGCTTCAGGTTCCGACATGTCGCCGGCTCTGTCGACAGATAATTTGTCAACGAAATGACCGAGGCATCCACGAACTCCAACAGCTCTACTATACCACATACTTCACTACACATGGACCCCTCGTCACCACGATCACGGCCGGATCCTATAACAAGTCATGACCATGCTGCTGGTGCTCACTGATCATGGTGATGATGCCCTTGTTCAAGAACTGTTAAGAACTTCTTGCACACATGCACACAGGTTCGTGAAACATGCGTGCGTTCTCGGGACACTTATAAGCACTACATATCAGCTTACCGCTTCTGGTTTTGGTAATACCCACGTTGCCATTGGCAGCGTTACCCAACCGTAAATAACTGGTTATATAACACATATGCGGCTCTTCAACGTATATATGTGTGCGTATAAAATATATACAAATCTTTAGCGTCATTTTGTAACGTGTCGCTCAGTAAAAAAAGTTACGCCACAGTCACCTACCCGCCACATGCTTCGCATAACATCTACTCCCACGGTAGGTGGGATCTGCCAAATTTTTTCAAGTAGATTTGTAAGTAATTCTTAATGGGGATCCCATATATAGTGAACTATTGTAGTGAAGGAATAAGTAAGCTTTATTTTGGACCTGGTTTGAAAAACGTTCTGTAGTTTAGTAATGCTTGTTGCTTCGATAGCTGGTACATGCTTGCTGAAATACAGAGAGATGCATAACCACCATAGAAAGGACATGAAACTAACTTTCTGAGAATAAAGTTAGTTGCGAGTAATGCTCTTTTCTGTTTGCTGTGCTTTCTATAGTGGTTACACATCTTTTTATATTCCAGTTAGTAAATTTTATTACTGGGACACTTTGTAGTTTGTGTTTCAGCGAGGAAATTCACAGTAAATTATCATTTCCATCTTTGTGTTGATTTAAGCTTTACTGTTGCCTTCTTTCTTATCTCCACTGTATCTCTAAAACTCGTAACTCCCGTTCTCCCTTCTTTCTTTTCTTATAGGAAATCATTTGGCCAGTCATATTGATTTGTCTTTCTTTTTGTGCGCATATCGTAGGAGGATTTCTATACACCTGAAGGACCAGTGGCCCACATGATACTATCAAGTAACAACAGGAGTATTTCTGTACAGCTTATGGAGTTCCTAAACAGGCTAGGTAGCAAGGTACCCGATGGACTGGCTCAGTTAGCCACTGAAGAGCAAATGGTATGTTAAATGTGCTACGTTATACAGGCCAAATTTTTAGTCATTGTAAAATGTTGTTCTTCCTGCAGGCTTTCAACGAATGTAAATAAACAGCTACTTAATTGTGCATGTTGCTTAAATGTCAGAGGAGCAAAAGGTTATGTCATTATGTGTTACGTCCTTGAGTATTTTCGCTTCTTTTCTTCTTTGAATGTGTTAGTCGCTACATTGAGTTCAGATGGGCACGGCACTAGCACATGGCAGCTGCAGTACCCACGCGACCATAGCGTACAACTATGACGATATATATATGTCGCAGCAGAAGAATGTACAAAAGTAGGGGAATTGTCCAAGAAGCAATGTGCTACTGTCGTGCTAAAGTCTGGCCCAACTATGTGAGTGGCTGATGCGCACCAGCGATGTTCTATGTCAGCTTGATTGACGGATTGCATATTGCATATTTTTGCATATTTTTAAGTGGTTTCAATTAGCTAAACACCAAGTAATATCTTCCTAGGTGTCTAGCTCACGAGGTGCATAGATAGGGCTAGTGTGTGCTGGTAAGCATACCGATGGTATTAAAGGTGACAATATGCGTCGGTGAGTAGTACTGTCATAGCTAGCCGAGTACGAGGCAAGTGACTGGCTCGGGTGCATAGTGCTTGAAAGAGCACGTATGTGGTAAGCTAGGTGTCACCTGACACGAAGGCAGGAGAAAATAAAAAATAAAATAGGTGGCTGTCAATTGAAACCAGAAGTAAAAAGATGAGACACCCTTTCAGTGTTCCTGAATGATATGACATGCGTATATTGTTTTTGTTAAACTCAAAATAAACAATAAAAGTATTACTCAAGATTTTTTTGTGGTCATAAATCAGTCGATGCCTATGTCAGTCCTGCCTGTTATGTAGTTGGTCCTGCCTGCAGCATAGTTTGCTGCCGGGAGAGCAAGCAATTTCTAGTGGTCTTTGACACAAAACTTTAAGTTCCCTGTTGCATGTAGTGCAAAAGCATTTGGTTCACGTATTCACAGGAGCCTTCACTACAGATCGGCAGTGTTTTCTGACCATGTTCAGAAAGTGCTGCACAGCCCCTATAACTCATCAGTTCTTAATTGGAGCTATAGCAATTCCCTGCCGATCACTTGTTTTTCATTTTGTAGCCTGATGAGCAGTGATGAGAACGGAGAGCCACGTTAGCAATTACGTGGTTCTTCTAGAAAATTTTCAAGGGTGTGCATGTGTTACCATTGCCGTTACCATGTAATATCAATGCTGATGTTGCATACGCAGGAAAAAAACAGAACTGGTCTCAAAGTCCATAGTGCTTTTTTAGCACAAAAAACAACATCTCAAGAAAGAAGACAGAACAGTCGATGGTGTAGTTTTTTGCGCTAAAAATGTACTATCGATTCTCACCAACTAGCCTGCCAACGCGTTCTGTTGGTCTCAAAGTCACAGGAGAGAACAAGTTGTCTATGAGGCAATAATTTATATTGCCTGCTGCATACACTGGAATATTTGACTCACACATTTGCACAGCATTGTTTAGGGATTGAGGATATTTTCTTACTGTATTCGAAGAGCGTTTGTTGTCTGCTGTTTGCATACCTCGTATTCACTGCCTGTTTTCCTGAACTACACCCTTTTCCCCATTTAATCTGGTACAAGCCTTAAAGGGGTCATGAACCACTTTTCCAAGTAATGATCTAATGACCTTGGTATCGAAGTTTACTGCCTCCCGAATCGATTGCCGCAAAAATTTCTCGAATCCGTCAAGAATCAGCGGAGTTACGGGGGTTTGGCGCACGCTCTCAGCGCTTTCTCTCTTTTCTCGTGCCGACGAGCGCACTGGAAGCTAGACAGGGAGGGATGGCACGGGGGTAAGAAGTTACGTCAGCGCGTGTCATGAAATGCGATCGTTCTCCCGCTGTGATTCGCATGCACGAGTGCGGCTACCGTGTAAAGTTAGCAGACTGAGGAGTGCGGCGCGGGCAAGTGGCGGCACCCCGTGGCAAGAAGCGCATCTCATCCGGCTATCGGCCAATAAGCATGCTATGTCTCCGCGACGTCAACGTGCAGACGTCCCGCCCACCGACGAGAGTGAGAACCGGCCTCTGTTTGAAAAGAGGGTGCTTGAGAAAACGGCAACTTCGCGCTCCGCTTGTGGCCTTTACGCGGCGCGCACGACTGTAATATTTTGCAGAGCAGTTCATAGCCGTGTCAGCTTTCCGCAGGTTGTGTTTTTTCAACAAGCCCAATTGGTGCTTCATGACCCTCTTAACAGGCAGTGCTGTATGTGCTGTTTGCACTTGCAGAATGTGATACCTTTGTTTGTGTTTTTTTTTCCCCCCAGCAAGTCTCATCTAGTGCTGAACAGCCGTTGTGCCCCAACCTCAAGGCTTTTGGCCGTTGTGAAAGACAGTCAAGCGAGAGTCACTGCTCATACCGACACCATATTCTGCCCAAGGCAGACCATGCACCATGCTGGTCTTACCTGCCCAGTCAGGGAAGCGTTCGGATTTCAATAACAAAAGTGACAAGCGCTTCACACTTTTACGCACAGATTCTGCAGCAGCGGAATATGCCATCTGGATCAGCAAATGGTAGGGTGTATTTCCAAACACTTTGTGCCTTTGTCAAAGTGCAAAAATTTAATTTGCCCATTTCAGCTTTGGAAGCGTATAAAAATGATTCAGTCTATTCCTACATATAGAGAGAGTGCATGTGTGCACAGAGCTTGGTTTGAACTTGCAGTTGTGCTGGGCAGTAGGTGATAGTACTTGATGATCTCTGGCTTTTCCCGTAGCATCCCTCTCTTTCAAAGAAAATACTCGGGCACTTGGCATTGTTACACCCATAAGTGCATTTGTGTTAACAAATTAGTTTGGCAGAAATTCCCGAAACATGAAACTTGCGCTGTAATAAATAAGCATACCATTTCCATAGAAATTTACCATGTTTCTGCACTTTTTGAGTTGACAATTATTTCAGCCTTACACTGCCATCTGGTTGCCTCCGCGTATGCTCGAGCAGTTGGTAGAACAGCAGGCCCAGAAAGGTTATGGTCCGAGGTTCAAGTCCCCAACTTAGAACAGATAGAACAGACCTTTCTTCAACTGTGAACTTTCTTCTTTAGCAACTTGTATGAATGTTCTTAATAGTGTCCCAATGCTTATTGGTAGGTGACAATTATCCCCTCTTATAGTGTGTATTCCTCTGTGTAGGCCAGATGCTTACGGGAAACACAGAGTGGTGGTGCTTCTCTTGTAAGAATGTAATGAGTGTTCATAAGAGATGCAACAAATTGGAATGTAATACTTTAACTCTGTGAAGCTCTGTAAGCTGTTATCACAGGGAATGTTTCCATACTTGCTAACTTTCTTTTTTTTCAAGTTCTTTTCCGTGTTCCTTTCTCCTTGGCATCTCTTTTAAAGAACCACTGTGAACCATTAGGAAGAGCCATTGTGAACCACTGTGAATCACTGTGAATCACTGTGAATCACTGTGAATAGCCATTGTGTGAATATTGTGTTAGCATTAGTATAACACTAATGATCCCAGATGAAGGTTAAGTTATAAGTATGAGAAGTGCTCCTATGATCCTGGAAGCATGATACTAAATTTGTCAATTGTAAGAACCTGAACACTGACTATAAGCTTTCGCTATATAGTTAAAATATGAAGGGATATCATAAATAAGGAGTTGTTTCAACACCGTATGTTTTACTCCAACAACAGTAAAGCTCAAACAGAGTTTTCTTTGTCTGCTCTGTCTTCTTGTGCATAGATCAGTGCGTCATGAAACCATGCTGTGTTTCTTTACCATAGAATTTATGCCTCATGCAATATATGCAGCACTCAACTTGACAGCTATGAGGCTTTTGTTATCTGTGTGCCATCATTGTCGTTGCCATCTTCCTGTCATACCACTGTTCTTTCTCTTAGCACTGTGTTGCCTTTGTCATGTTGGGTTCAAGAAGTTTGAAGTTTCTGCTAAATCAGGAATGTTTAGAATGGTAACCACTGTCGCAGTAACTGGGTTTGCGGCCACAGGCATTGGTGAAGTCACCTGCTCTTGTTACAGTGATCGATTTTCAGCTTTTTAACAACTGTGAAATCAAAATGGCTTATTGAAATTGATGACCTTGGGTGCACATGACTGCTCATGGTTTTCTTTAGGTAACAAGCTGGAGATGAAAGATAATCTGGAGCTTCAGGAAGCCATGTCACTTTTAAGTGAGTACTTCTCTAATGTGGAAAACCGTGTGCCTCTGGATGAAAAGGCCACACCTACAGTTGGCCAAGTTTATGGCCTGGAAGCCAGTGCAGACCAATTTGAGAGAGTCCTGGTGAGCATATTGGTATTGTAGTTTCCTCATTGTAAAACTTGAAAGATGCTTGCTGTAATTTGTGCTATGATGCATGCAGCCTGTCACATTTTCGGGCTGCTGTGCTTCACTGGTGCGCGCAGCACAGTAGAAATAAGTAGTGCAAGTACAAAGCCAACCTTAGTAGAGGCAGTTGTTCCATTTAAGCAGTAATTCTGTTTAAGCAATTTGAGTTCACTGAGAGTCTACAGTACACTGTGCTGAGGTATTAAAATATCGACACAGTATTTGAAGGAAAATACCTTACAGCAGAGGTGATGTTTCAAGAATTAGTGGCCACATCATATCTGATGGTACCACTAATAATAATATCTGGTGTTTAACATCCCAAAACCTCGATATGATTATTAGAGACGCCATCTGATGGTACTATAACCATAAGTACAGGGGAAATAAATACATCGGCTTGCCTCTTGTCTTGTCGCATGGCGAGACTGAAGACTACTGGCCAAGTGAACTGTGACACTTCCGTGCATGACAGCGTTAGCATGCCTGATAGCTTTAACCGTCATAGTTAATATAGAGTTCCAGTGAAAGCAGTATACGTTTAGCCAATTATTAACGCTGGTAAGACCATTGTTGTTGTTCTCCTGACCTGTTTCTTTTTTGTCACCTTCTTTAGTTGATTCTCTTGGATGATTACAATTAATAAGTGCTCTAGCAGCGTATCTTGGCATATATACCAGGAAGCTATAGCTCGAATTTCACAGACTCGCTATGATTGTTTCAGCTAAATTGTTTTTCCTACACCGCACTATTAAAAATGAACTCGCTGGAATCAGGTTGAGTTAGTGGTCATTAGGGACAGAAATTTATGTTGCATAAAACCACTATAATTACAGCATTTAAGTCTGTCTTTCTGTGCTGTGTTTCTAGGTAACTTCAGCGACTTCGAGCACCCCGGCCCCAGCCAGTGTGACTGTGACACACCTCGACTACGGCGGCCAGTCGACTGTGTCCACAACTCGACTGTTCCCTCTTCCACCAAGACTCGCGATGATACGGCCTTTGGCAGTGGAAGTGTATTGCTGTGGCATGCAGCCTCCAGACAATGATCTCAGCTGGACTTTTCAGGCAGACTTCAGGGCACATAACCTTTTCTTCAGGAAGGAGCTTGTTGGCGAGATTGTGCTGCGCCTGGGCAACACTCTGTGGCTTGACGGACTTGTATTTCAAGAGAAACTGAGGTTTGTCGACACTCGGGTGTCGCTACGAAATTTGAAAACCACCCTTGTCAAGGAGGGCTTTGCCAGCAATAACCCCTCACACATGGAGAGGCTGCGCAAGATGGCTGCTGATGCGGGAGTAACTGTGCCTCCACATCCTGCAGGTGCGAATGTAATATACAATATGATTAGTATTTGCTCTTATGAAAGATGAACTCTATGACCTTCCGAAAATTTTTTAAAAGTTTATTTTTTCAGCTGTTGATGCACTTCAGTGAAGTAACTATGTTTTGATGATGGGCGACACTTGGGGGATCGTGAATTCGTGCCTGATTAGCGTCAGTGTTCTCTCATGCACTGCATTTTCCATCACATTTTTCAGAGGTGGAAGGTCAAAGCAGTGTCAATAGCGGATTGGATGCCACTCTAAAGCGTCCGTGCACCACACACCTTGACACAATGGATTACGATCATGTTTACCTGTGGAAAGTCGCCTCTCCTTCTCATTTCTATGTACAGCCATGCAAGTTCATTAAAAGGTACGTAACAAAAGCAAACTATTTCCTATGTTTTTAGCCATAACCTGATGGTAGGAATTAGTTTAGTTCCCTAATGATTACTTTATTTGTTATATACTATTCACGTATGCTTATTGGGCATGAAATTTTTCTCCACTTGTTTATATTCACCTGTTCTCTCAGCCTAGGCAGCGATCTTTATTTTTAGATCTTTATATTTATATTTATCTCACAATAACTTGTGAATTTATTTCTTTTCATCAAAACATCATTCAATTGAAATTTGACTTTTTATGCAAGTTTATTCGCTGTAGGATTAATTTCTACACAGAAAGTGCCGCAAGGATGTTAATATCATGCAGCAGTACGAGGAAATCTAATTTCAGTAGCATTGAAAGAATCTGTTTTCCTGAACCAGAGATCTGGCTACCATGACTTGATACAGCGCTGGCGAAGTCTTCATGGTATTCACATATAAAGACTATGTCGTGAAATCGTCGTAAGTCTTCATCAAAAGCAGAGTTCAACATCCAGCTTGTAATGGGGACTTATATCTGACAAATCTTTGTTTAGCTTTGTGAGCATGGTTTTAGGCAGGTCGAGCGATCTATGACATAAAACAAAAACAAACATTCCACATTTTGCCATTCACATATAGTGCCGCTGTGCCCTTTATTAAACTTGCAGCGGCACCAGGTCACCTTCAGATAGTAAACTGTATTTGCACATTGTACAGGGACATCTACTAATTGGCGCTATTCCTTTCTTTGGCAGTCTTGATGATCTTGAGAAGGACATTGAGAATGCTGTACAAAGGCAAAAACTTAAAAAGCTGAAATCTGTGCATAATGGAGTGCTCTGCATTGCTCGTTGCAGCAATAATTGGTAAGTGTTTGGACTGATGGAGTAAATAAAAAAGAACAGTTGTTGCATCTCATGCTTCATTGCACAACAGCACACATAGGTGGCACCAACATGATTGTAACATTCATGCCACTCACTGGCAGTTGAAAGCATCTAACCTAAACCACTTGAGAATTGACAAATGGAGCAATCTTGCAGCAGTCTTGCATGGAATTTCCTCTTCTCTTTCTAAGGCTCTGGATACTATAGCAGTGCTAAACTACATGCATTATGACTACATAAGCCTAAACAAAATTTACATTATTTATGTTAAAATGTGATAGAATACGTAATTATTAGGCTTGTGCGAATATTCGAGCACTTCGAATATTCTAACGAATTTAAATTCTAAGAAATTTTGAAGTATTCGAAATGAACGTATAGACATATAAACCGCGTGTAACCCCCTGTAAAGGTGGTTTCACTGCAGTGGGGGTGTGCTATACCGTGAATACACCTTTCCAAGAGAAATCCGCACTGCCGCGAAGCCCCACTTCAAGTTTAAATGAACATACAGTAAAACCTCGTTAATTCAAAGTCACTGGGACTGTGAAAAATCTAATTAAGCGGGTTTTCGAATTAACCAAACATACAAAAAGCGGGATGCAAGGAACTGAATTACTGGAAGTAATTAGATGTGCTCGTTTGCTGTTCCTGCAAGTTTGCGGCTACAAGGGTTATGTCTTCCAGCAATACCTGGTCCCAATTTTGCCGCTAAACCGGGAAAACGGCGGGCCTCGCTGCTGCCAGCGCCAGAAAAAAAAAGAAAGAGGGGGAGAAAACGGTCTCGTGATCAACTGAAATGCGCGCCTGCGGAAAAGACGTGCTTGGCTGCAACACAGTGGTGACACGCGGGCAGCATGTCACCTGCTCCCCGCAGCGTCAGCGCGTCGTGATGCGACCATTCGCCCATTCTTTTTGGTAAAATAAAGAATTTAATAATGACCAGTGTGCGATGTGTTCCGGGTGGAAAAGATGATCATTGAAGTTTTCGAACTGAGTTTTCGAAGTAGGCGTTACAGGTAATTACTCCGCCAGCAGTGCAAGTGCGCAAATTGCTGGAACAACCGCCGTTCGGAGGTTCGCATACATCGCGAATTCTGTCAGACCGTCCCTTTAATAATTTCTCTATTTTCCCAGAAAGAATGGGTAAATCATGACGCGCTGACGTTGAGAGAAGCATGCGTCATGCTGCCCGCGTGTCACCGCTGTGTTGCAGTGAAGCACGTCTTATCCGCAGGCGCACTTTTCAGGTGACCACGAGACCGCTTTTTGTTTAGTTTTAAAGACGATAGTCTTTCTTGGGGAACTTAAATGCAGAAATTTTGGTCTGTCTTTCTATTTGTCGGCACGTCACTCGATTCAGCCACCCGGCCAAAGTTGAACCACTTGCCCAAGGGCCAGCCATCTTGAACGGCTGACTAGGTTCATACTTGGGTACATTGTTGATCAAAAAGCAAACATTACACATATCTGAGATGCAACATCATTAGGTAAGTATTAGGTGGTGTGTTCCTTTAATAGAAAATACGTAGATACGTAATTCTAGAGACCCTAGTTTCTTAAGCTGCGCTGAAAATGCGACTGCGCTGAAACTTGCCTTCCTCCGTGCCCTCTGCACGAGCGCATTATGTGCTTCGGTTTCGGTTCAGTATTGCACTGTACGAATGCCATGGGGCGCAGCTCTGGCATTCCTGTTTTACCCAGGCGACGTGTAAATAAAAGAGTGTGTGGAGAGTACTCGTTGAGTGCGGACGTTTCTTCTGCTTTGGCGCTTCGCGCCAAACCGCGTGTTCGGGCTGGCTGGTGTCACCGCCGGTCGCGTTGGTCACCGCTGCTCTTCTCCTGCTGCTGTGCCGGGACTACCAGCCCGCAACACAGCAGTCATGTTTCCCGATGTATTGCCAGATGGCGTCCATATCTCACGCAGCGCCTCTTCTATCGTCTTTAGACGACATTTGCAGCGAAGCACGCAGATACGCGGCCAATTTTTTTTCTTGCGCTGGCAGCAGCGAGGCTGGGATGCTTCACTTGTCACTCATTAGTATCCCTACATTGCATTGCCTTGTGGCTCCTAAGGGCCATTGTTTCTGCGGATTTGCAGCTAAATCGGGATCGGGGGAATTGGCACATGGCACCCAAAGTTTTCGAATTAACCGGGCTGGTACTGACTGCCGCTTCAAATTATCCACTCAAATTTACATTGCAAAATACAGGGCCAAGGAAATCCTTCTAATTATGCGGGATTTCGAAATAACCGAGTTCGAATTAATGAGGTTTTACTGCATTACCCTCAGATCGATTCATCATTTTTTAAGTTTAAAAGCTTGTTATACCGTCTTATATGCTCCAAGTATAGTAAATTTTAAAGCGTAACATATTTTACAGGTTATCACTTGCATTCTACCAAAAGTCAAATCCTGCTATTACTCAAAGTAGCTTCCATTTCCCTTTGAACCTTGTTTCAACTTTAAAAATATTGCGCTGGTTAGTTGGGTCATGACAAATATGCTCATTTTTCGTTATAATATCTGATATAAACTATTCGAATTCACTTCGAAATTCGCTTTGACCAAATCACTATTCGCTTCGAACCTAAAATTTACTATTCGCACAAGCCTAGTAATTATAGGTTGTAGTAGACTCAAACACCTTCAAAGCATGTACATGAACAATAAAGGTGGGTCCATTGTTTGTGATGGTTCTTTCATTGCTCAATACATATTGTTTCTTATTATATTTTTTTTTCCAGCTGGTATCGTGGTGAAGTGCAAGAAATTCTCAACGATGAAGAAGTTGTCGTCTCTTTTCATGACTACGGAGATTCTGAAACCTGTCGTCTGAATGACTTGCTAGAGCCGCTTCCGTGGATGATGCTGCTGCCCTATCAGGCCCTTTTGTGCAGCCTGGCTGGCCTTGGCCCCACATTGGAGGAGTGGAGCCCAAAGGCCCAGTGTGTTCTTGAAGACTTTGGCTATGATGACAACAATTTCAACCGTGTCTTGTGTCTCAGAGTAAGTAGGCTTGTGAAAATAGCACTTTTTTGGTCTGAAGTGAATGGTAATTGTAGAATAGTTTCAAAGTGAATTTGAATACTAGCACAATTGTAATAGTAGTAGTGTGCAAGATGTAAGCGGTAAAATACGTTAAAGTTTGCCATACTTAGCCCGTATAAGCCTGTGTGCCACGCTAAAAGTGTGGCATACGCTTTTGCAGGTAACTTGCAAGCAATATGCATACTTGAAGTGTAGCTTCGCAGAACAGCGCAGATTTTCTCCGAGTACTAAGTGGTTTCACGGCATAGCGGCCTTAAGTTGCAGTGAAACCACCTTTTCAGGCGGTTGCATTAGAGTAAAATGCATCTTTTGTTCATTTCGAATACTTCAAAATATCGGAAATTTTTATGGTTTTGAAGCAAATTCATAAACTGTAATATTTGTTCGAATATTTGATGCGCCCCATTTTTGCACAGGCCTAAGAGTGAGCGATGTTTCTATATGCCAAGTCCCATCACAGGCTGTTCATGGCAAAGATGGATGCGTTACAGCTGTGGTGTACTGGAAGTTGGGGAAAATGTTTTTTTAGATGCGAAGCATCTTATGGCGGAGTTCAATCCGGTGTGCGGTGTGACCACCCTTACTGCGCATGCGCAAACTCTCTCCACACACCTCTCCAATTTTAAGAAATGGAGTTGCATTTTCTTTTTTTATGTCAGAACCACAGTCTGATTATGAGTCATGCCATAGATGGGTTGGCTAATTTTAACCGCCTGATGTTTTTAAATGTGCATATAAACATGCCACTAAGCTATCATGAAGCTCAAATATATTTGGGTATGCAAACGAGAACCGAATAAGATATTTTAGGTGGAGTTGCTAAGTAACCATGCCACAGATCTGCTTTCAAGCAGCTTCCACATTAGATGGCCCTTCACCGCATATAGATAACTACTGCGTAGTGTATAGTATGAAAAGAGGGGTAGTTGTTCAAAGGGCTCGTTTCTTTGTTAGACACAACCAATGAAACCAACAGACATTTAAGCCAAGAAAAGCATAGGGGCCATTATTTGTTGTTCTTAATTGCAGCATAATGATTATGACCTAAATTGAAAAGCACTCTTTCCATGGCTTTCCACCGACGGAAAGAGTACTTTTGTTTCAACATAATGAAATGCAGTCAAACTTTGATATAGCAAATATGGATATAACGAATTATCAGTTATAATGAAGCAATTGGAGAATAGTCTTGCCATTGACACAGTGTTGAGAATTTACATTTATAATTCATTTTCAGATATAACGAAGCCTTTTTTCGTTTCAGATGCGACTTAATTTTGACTGTACATAGCTTACACACAACAGATTTTGTTATGATTGGATCATTAGTCATCTAATGAGAGCATTTCTGCTTTTTTTAAGTGTTGGCATGGTTAAATTTGAGTTGGGCCAAGCTCTAAATTCCTTTTCAAGCAGGCCAGACACCACTAACATTCAACACTAGATATGCTTGCGGCACCAAACCATGCTTGCAGGGCTGACATGTGTTGTCCATCTATTGTACTGTTCCGTCTCATCCTCTCATTTTTTCTCTTTCTGCAGCCTCTGGTCTGACAGATATTATGCTTTTTTTTTAAGGTTGCAAGAAAAAGGGCTGGAGATCAGCCGGGGACCAGCCACTATGAGGTCTTTTTGTTCAACAGTTGCAGCTCGGAGAGAATCGGTGCAAGCGATGTGCTTGTTATGCAAGGACTTGCTGTACCAACGGAGGTGCCCAAGCTCGACTTTGATATCAGTGTTCCACATGAGTCAGCGTTTCAGAAGGTACATTACTTACGAGTGACACCAAGAAGAAGGACAACATTAGCGACTCATATGGGCACTGCGTAACAGCTACTTTAACCCTGGCTTCCATGTTGTTCTGCTAATTGGTGTTGCATTTACAGATTCATAAAACACTCACTGGTAATGCACAGCTGACATTTCTAGTCCTAAAAAAAAAAGTCACATCCTCGAGTTTTGTGTAAATTCATTTACACATTTACAGTATAGAGTTGTTAATTCAAATTCCGTGGGCACTGGAAATTTGCTTGCATAAAAGAGAGTTCAAACTAGAGAGAGCCCCTTTGAGTTACAGAGATTTGTCAGACGCTGTAATTGCTTTCTCTCTTCTCTCGTCCTGACAAATGCGCTGGAAGCTAAGCAGGGAAAGAAGCTACGTCACGCACACGTCATGACCTTGCACACTTTTATTTTATTTTTTTCTTTGAATGCGCGGCTAACCTTCAGTGGGATAGCGAGTGTGCGTGGGCACATGGCGGACTCTCGCGGCGGGCGCAATAACTCTGCAGCCCCGGATACTTAAATCAGCCAATGGCTGTGAATTTTGGCATATGGCGCGGTCATTTGAGTATATGGCATCATTTGTAGAGAGAAGAGGGAACGATATTTAGCTGACTTTAAGAATTAATTGTAAATTCCAGGCCACATGCTGCGCTATAATGTTTGGCTCGCGTATTCTCAGGAGCCTCGACTACCGATCGGCAGCGTTTTCTGACCATGCTGAAAAAGTGTTGCAGGGCCCCTTTAATGCAATGCACAAAGTAGCCCAGCAACGTGTTATACTAGAGATACATTGATGTGAGTAGCAACATGATGCGTCATTGTTCCGAAAGGAGTTTGGTACATGTGGGAAAATTTTGTTTAAATAATCGTTTGGCACTTTTTACAGTCAATGTTCACAGGAGTTTTTTCTTATTCAAGTGCTTAGAATTTTGTCGGGACTATAGCTATGCACTTTGAATTAGAGATTTCCAATTATTGAGATTCTACTGTACTTGTTTCTTTTTATAGTTACCATTGTATTCAGACTACTGCTCCTATGGGTGGCATGTTTTGCATGCAAATTCTGCAGCTGTTGTGCAGCCAGTATCCCCAATTTATATGCTTCATCGCAGTCATAATGGTCTCTTTCTTCCCTTACAACAGGAGGATGTTCTCCAACAAAGTGAATCAGATGACGACGATGAGTGGGCGACATCTGATGATAAAAAGCAGAAAAAAAATGAGTTGAGCTCATTATCTAATGCTTTACGAGAGATTCTGATGCAAGCACCTAGTGAAGATGAGACGGCTTGTAATGAAGCAGAAAATGAGTCAGCTACTGAGCTTTTACACAGGATTCAGGCCACGGTAGCGACAAATTCGCAGACGGAGATAGCGTGTGTCCTTCCAAGGCTATGGCAGCAAATTTAGAAGATGAAAAGCAAAGTCGTAAAGTGGGCTCATCAATGCATGAGAATAGTGAACGCCTGTCCACAGCCACCCCATCATCATCATCTGCACAAGGTCGTCGTAGTGACAGCTCGTGTGAGCATGGAGGGAAAGCGTACTTTTCCAAAGCCACGTCAGCAGCTGCTGACCTCACCATTCACCCAGAATCGACTACCCTGAGGGACGAGGACACTCCTTGCCTTTCCGGTGCCAAAGATGCACATGTAGTGCCATCAACATTACGCCAACGCACTGACAAGAAACTTGCGTCGAAAAAGAGGAAGAAAAAGAGAGCTGCCAGAGTGAGCTGGCAAGATGCCGTGAAGGCTGGCCTGCAAACACTAGATTCCCAGTTCAAGACAGAATCCAGGTATGATTTGCTGTATTATGACTCTCTCGAACACTTTTAGCCGTGAGTGCTGGTTTTCATAATAGCACATTTTTTTCCCCTCTCTTTTGTCCTTAGCCGTCAACCAACAGTGTCATGGTGGCAGGATTGCAATTTTGTGCACATCGATGTCTCTGTTATGAATGCAACAGATTATAAGCTGAACTTGACTGCAGCTACACTGTGCCTCAGGTAAGTGTTCCTAGTTATTGATTCGGCCATCTACTTGAGAGTTGCAATGTTGTGTGTAGATTTATTTGAACTTTTACAGCGTATGAAATTTAATCTAAAGAACTTTTACTCATTCGCGTTAGACGTCAGCTATATAACCTTGATTTAAGCTGCTTCATGGAGCATGTGGAAGCAGAATTCTGTAACGCCTTTGGAATGTGACAGTTTAGACCTGACGAAGTATAATACGAGTTTTATAGTCACAGGACAGGTCATTTCATAATTTCTCTTAGACACACCTGCCAAGTCTTCCAGATTACTTGTACAATGTACGAATTCTGACCACTCTGTACGGTTGTACGATTGACAAGGAAATCTCCCAGGAAGCATGCAAAAACATAGTTGGTCTGGCCACATATGAATGCATTCCCAGTAGGCTAACTGAAACTGATTGCTATCGCCATCACTTAGCTACGTGATCAACTTAGTCAGGAATAAGCTTAAGACGAGTGGGACCACGAGTTCTTCAATCGATTCATTATTGGGGAATTTCGGCATCTAAGCCGATGGTATTGTTATATTTTACCTCTGTTTATCATCTCCTTGATATGTAATATATATTATAAAGTACTAACAAAAGGAACTAAAACCATGTGCTACGAATACACTACCTCTTTTTTTATGCAGTAATTCAGTCGGTTTGTAATGCCCCCATAGCAAAATAATGCAATGGTGGGACTAAACTTAAAAAATTTTTTTCTTGACTAAAACAAAAACTACTTCGATTTAACTTTCTGTGGACGAAGTTTTTATGATACTCAATCGTATGCGCTTTTGTGCTTATTTTTTCTTGGACCACCTTAGGGTGCGACAGCCTTCTGAACACAGGCCAATGTAGTGTTTTTTCCAAGTTCAGGATTTTATTTTAGAGCCTGTGCGCCGCACACAGGCAAAACAAAAACTTTAGGAGATAGTACGTTTTATGGAGAGTTCTCTAAAGATAATTTATTTATTTGGTCTACAATCGTCTTTTGTAAAAAAATTCCCGAAAACACTGCAATTTACTGAATTTTACCTACGTGCTAAGGACTGAAAAATATAAAGCTACTCTAAGCAACTGTCCCATAATAAAAGTGCGATGCTCTAAAAACACAAAAAAGCAAGTTTCGAATGAATGCGTGAAACGGTCCATTTACAGCGAATTTTTCTTTCGTACCTGGTTTTCTACCATATCGAGAAGGTTCAAATGGTGCTCACGTGCCCGAAAAATTTTTGCTGCTCAAAATATTTCGGGAAAATACTTTAGAACTAATGTCTATATGTGCGCAATTTTCTCAGATTTTTTCAGAGAAATTGATTTTTGTCGAGCGCCCCGGCTGGGACAGTTGGCATGGAATAACCCATAATAATAATAATATCTGGGGTTTAACGTCCCGAAACCACGATATGATTATGAGAGACGCCGTAGTGGAGGGCTCCGGAAATTTCGACCACCTGGGGTTCTTTAAGGTGCCCCTAAATCTAAGTACACGGGCCTCAAACATTTTCGCCTCCATCGAAAACGCAGCCGCCGCGGCCGGGATTCGATCCCGCGACCTTCCGGTCAGCACTCGAGCGCCATAACCACTAGACCACCGTGGCGGGACGGGAGCTGGAAAAAAAAAGAAAAAAAAAAAGCCAACAGTCTGAAAGTGTATTCAAATCATCACTACATGTTGTAATGGAGAGCGGAATAGACAAGAGAGTTTGTCATTTGTCTACGACTGTCATTTCTGTCTTGGAAATAGGATCACGACAGCAAAGCAAGAGTTTCTGCTTCATGAGAAGCTGTATGCTGCAATTGAACCTACGCAATCAAACCTAACAATGAAGGAGAGATCCCTGGCTGTTAAACTAAAGAAAGCGAAGGCTGAGTTGAAATGGAAATCTCTGACAAGACACAAGCGAAAGGTATGCTTTTTTGAAAATATTTTGTAAATTGTTTTTTTTTTTTTTGGCATGCTGACAACTCATAAGTGATTAGTTTTTTTCGTTTGGTTTGTTCACATCGCAATGTTGGAAATTTGAAGGCAAAATGTTGCAGAGATGCAACTTCTGACCACCTTTTAAACAGATGAGAATTATGGAAAGAAAGCTCACTTGAGCACTGGATATTTTGGGCAACTTGCAAATGGTGCACAATTAGAAAATGTCTTTACGTAAAGTCAAGCAACCTTTTTCTGTGTGAAGTAGTATGCTGGAATTGCATGTGTATATTTGTGCGATTATGTAGTACAGATCACCAAAATAACGATACGGACAAGAAAAAAAAAATATGTAGCTGTCGAATCTGTGTTGAGCACACTCTATGGGTGCTTTTATTTATTATTATAATTAAATTATTATTTTTCTTACAACTGCTAGATAAGTGACAACATATTAGGGACAACAAGTAACATATTTTCATGTTTTTTACAGTATACAAGACAGTGAATATACGATCCAATGTTTGGTTATGCAGTGCAAAGCCCCTCCAGGCCAAAAGAAGCACTTGCAGCTATGCTGTTTCTAGGAGTTATTGAATGAAATTTTCAAATTGACTTGAATAAGAACATAAAAAAGCCTCAAAATGAAATGTACATATGATTTATAGATAAACAAACTAAAGAAGCATAGAGATCATTTGAAAAAAAAAAAACATCAAAAACACGTATTGCTTTCTAACAAGCGTTGCCGTCATTTATTAAAACAGAAGTAGATATTTGGCAGTATCAAAAAGCTGATCTTTAGATCGAATACGAAAATTGAAGCAATTAGTGTCTAGGACTGTTTGATTCATATTTGAAACTTTAATTAGTCAAACAACTATAGTTCTCAATTTTTGAACTATTCTCTTTGGGAATAAACTGAAACTTCCCGTCAGCTCTGTTTCGCTCAATTTGAGGTGATCTTGGTACATATTGCAATAATTACACATGATCCTCCTGGTTGCAGATGCCGCATATTCGCTATGACTTGGACCATGTTGGATTGAGCGACAGTGATGATGACATTATCATTGCATGCAAGGCTTGCAAAGACCCATCATTCACTGGTTTGTCTTCTTCTTCTGCATATTAAGCATGCTTGCAGCATTGAGGAATACCAGCATGTCGGCTGTGATGTTGGCTGATAACAAATATTATGTCCAAGTTGCACCAAGTGAACAGGATTACATAGCGGTATTGCTATGTCGTCTTACAAGAGGACATATGATTTCCTGATCCTTTTTTTTTTTCTTTGCTACCTTTAGGCCGTGACCTTAGCCTGAATGTACTGCCTTATGATCCAGTGGCCCACAAAGAAAGGACAATGGATATTGAAGCTGCCAAGGTCATTGATGACATCCCTGATGAAGTGTACTACAACCTTGATCCAAACAATATTTTTGAGGACCTGGACTAGGCGATTGCAAAGCATGCATGTTTGTTCCCTCAAACTGTTGGAGCATAATCTGTGCTGTGGCACTGATCATGTGTTAAAGTCTCATCGTCATATCTCTTACATACACAAGAAGTGCATTTTATGTTGCCCATTTTCATACATGTTGCATCTCAAATTTGCTGATGTATCTGTTTGGCAGGGTATGAGTGAGGCTGTTTAGAAAGGAGCTTGCTTATATCTCACATGACTGTACTGTACATAAACTACAGAACAAGTAAAAATTGAAAGAAACTAGCGTAGGTGGTTAAGTTTAGCAAGCTGAACAGCTGGCTAGCAGTTCATATCGGCAACAGAAGTATATATAAGTGAAGATCTAGTCGCAGGTGGTGAGGGATAGGGTGGAGTGAACAGAAAACTTGCTGGCTTAGGGCAAGCTGTGTTTACTGAGAAAAGGGTGTAAGCGTAGATAGATCTCTTAAATGAGGCCTTTGCCTTGCATTGGTGTTAACTAGTCAGATGAGAATGATGCCTTTTTTTGTGCAACGCTTCTTTGTGAAAACAGGCTGCAAATAATCTTATTGCATTAGCAGGGACAGTTGGGCGAGTTGGTTGAAGTTCATCTTTAACCAGCGCGTCGTCCTGTCTCCTTCCTACCTGTCCGTTGTGGTTTTTTTCGCGCCTTTTAAAGATGATAACCTTATTGCAGTTAATATTATGTTGATTTTGTGAGATATATTAAATGGATGGCAGGGATATTTCAGCAGTTGTAGAAGGTTCCACTGTGGTTACTGCTGTGAAGTAAGCCATTCATGTTTGTTTGTGCTTTTGAAAAATAAAATGCTCTTGGATTAATCATTATTCCAAGCTGATAACTACTGAAAAAGTTTGCAGCACTACACATTGATCCATTATTACAGCTGCAACTGGCAATAAACATTTCTCGACATGAATATATGAGTGCACACAACACACGTGCACAGTGCAGCATAGCTGGTGACCACTTAATTCAGTTGCCTGCAAGAGCTCTAGAATAGTTCATATAGTTTTCTGGGCTGATGATCCAGGCTCCCAAGATCTTTCGTTCAGTAAAAGGCTGATCATCAAGTCTTCTCAAGGCACACTGGAGAGTCCAACGATGTTGATCAAACTGCGGACAGCAGAGCTAGAGGTCATCTGTAGTCTCTTCAGATTTGCAGTCAGCACACATGGATGAATCTTCCACCATGTTTGACCATAGCCTGCTGGCATTGAGCACACCTGTCTTTATGTTTTGTATTTCATTCTGGCATTTTCTTTTTGCCAAGATCTGTTATCTTGTCACATGTGTGAAAGTTTTGTGGGCAGCAAAAACCACTTCAACTCCTGTTCATTGGCCGACCCTCGCCATGTTTACGAGACAGCTGATGAATGTGGGGCAAAAGAACCACCTTTTGCCTAGTCCTGTTAAACGGTTGTCTATTTTACTTGTAAAATACATAAGGTTGGATCGTATTATCAGCTTTTGACTCATAGCTCCAGCATACAGTCATTCAAAAAATATAGCTGATCCTGAGCTAGGTGGTGTTTTAGTTACCTACGAAACTTTCACGCATGTGCAGGATGACCACAGTGTGCAATAGGAAACTTAAAAATAAGTACATTCAATGCAAACAGGTTGTGGTTTATTGGATCCTATTCTCATCTGGGTTAAGTTGATTGGTCAAACAGGTAGGTGCCTCAACTGATATATTTAAGAGCTTCAAAGAAATTCGTTCTAAGTGGCACATAGTGTGCCCTGTACCCTCTTTTTATTTGCATGTTTTTCCAATAGGCGTGACTACTTTGCTAAGATTGCCACATTAGACTGCTAGCCACAGTACCAATTGACTTTAGCCACTTTAAGAATTGGCTTAAGAAAACTTAAGCCACTTTAACGGAAAGTGAATTTTGCGCTTTCTGTTAACAGCTTCCTATATTTCACGGGAAAGAGGAAGGGAAAGATAAGTTATTATCGTTTTGTTGGAAGTCCCAATAAGACAGCTAGCTGCACGGGCAAGAACCCTGAGGCCCAGGACGGCAGCGATAAATCTGTATTCAGTTGTGCAGCCGTGCAGAATCGGCTATGTTTCAGGGCCTCGGATGCGAATGTAGCAATCATCGTGACAGGTAAGGTGAACTGCGAACCATGGGTTTGACGTATGGTGAGCACTGTAGTTTGTAAGGTCAAATTCTGCTAATTCAACATGGACGAGGAATACGAAACAAAATGCTGAAAACAAATGTCGGCCGCATTGAATGATGAACTGCTGATCACCACCTGAAAATTGATTTCCTTGCAGGCTTTTGATGGTTGCCTAACAAACGATTGTCTTTACCACGCCTATGGCCTACAGAAACTCTTGAGCATATTGTGATGTGTCTCTCCTAAGCGAGGTTAATAAAACCGTGCTAACGCAGCTTGAGAATTTGGCGACGTTGAACAATAGAACACTTACCAACTTCGTTGAATGCGGTGGCGACCGTGGTGGCTCTATGCGTGGTGGCTGGTTGGTTGATCCTAGAGGAATGGCACAACCCACCACGGGGGATCGGCCACGAATCGTGCGGCAGTAGGATGTGTGAGTGAAAAAAAAAAAGGGGGGGGGGGAGAAAAAAAAAAAGGATAATTCTAAAGAGATAATTTTAGGTAAGCGAAAATGTTATTTGTGTTAGCGGTTTCCCAATTGAATGCTAAAGAGATAGAAAAAAAAATGGAAGAGAAAGAGTTAGTTAAATAAAAGCATTAAATCAATTATGAACGATAAATGAAATAAATAAATCACCGGTGTGTACTAGAAATATTAGCATGGCAGTCTTTTTGATTCGTTTATATAGTTAATTACTGCCTCACATATGTCCCTGTTGCAGTGACCCAGTGCCGACACCCCCAGGGAGAGTAATGCCGTTACGGAAAGCTCAAGCCCAAGTTTTCGGAAAGGAGGTTCAAGAAATCTTTGCCTTAGATGTTGATATCTGCGACATTCTGTGAAAAAATGCTCTATGGTTTCTGCTTGCGAACAATAACAACATTGAGGGGAAGGAACAAAACCAGGCCTGTGTAAGTAAAAATTTAGAGAGGGAATTCTGCATCGCAATCTAGTTAACGTAACTTCTAATTGTCTTGTGCCACACCATGAACTATGCCATGGAAACCTAAGGTGCTGAAAGTCTGCCCCGTTTAGAACAGAAGATCGTGTGTGTTCCTCTCGAATACAAAAATATCGAAATCGTGCGATAGTATTTTGGGAGGAGGGTCTTAGAACCTTCAGGACCGGGCCCTGAATTGATGCCGCCGCTAATGTGTCCGCTGCTTCATTTAGAGTTATTCCAGTGGCAACCATTTAAATTTGGCGGCTTAGCCTACGGCTGCCTATGGCTGCGAATAGCTTCGAAAAAGGACGAAGCCGCATCCATATCCGCATCGGGCCAGTCCGGCAGGCCGGCAGTGCGTCCCTTGCAGCTGAAAATGACTGCCTGTTGACGATTTGTTTGGGTTATTTGGGTGGGCCTTACAAAGTTACTACACGTTCATAAAGATGTTCTCCAGGTCCGTAACTTGTTAGCCGGTACAGGTAACGGCCAGTTTGATATTTCTGAGTGACTGGAACGACTGGCCCCGTTGACAAAGTGTTGTCCTGCTCGTCTGGTCACAGGTGCGCACAAGCGTCGTGCCTGTGAAGGCTGCATCGAGTATGTAAATATGCGCGGCAACAGCGCTTTTTCGTGCTCGTCTCGCATCAGTACTGCCGAATGCGTAAACAGCTTCACAAACTTTTTTCAGCAGGAGCATTGTGCGCTTAAATTTCCCGTTTATAGCGCGTGGGCAGAGCTACCCTTAAAAGGTTTGACGCGCAAGGTCTTTCGAAGTTAGCCATACATTTAATTCGCTTGTAGCTTGTACGGGCGATACCAGAAGTTTTAGATCGTCGAATTCGTAGCGCACCTGAGGCAGAGATCAACCGTGGATGGTACTTACATAGTGAGCAAACATCGCTTTTTTTACGACTCGCGAGATACCGCTTCCAGCAGTTTCCATTTCTTGTGGATAAGTGAAACTCGAAGTTGGCGTGTGTGAATTATTCTGCGCATTTTGGTGCAATACTTTTACACGATGCAGTGTAGTACCTTGCTTGCTTTACGCTTTCTCGTAAAATAAAGTTTACGTTTTTTTTTTTTTATGTGCACGAAAAGCTCACCGAACGTAGCATTTTGTGTTGTTTCGCTTTGGGATGCGTGCGCGGAATTTGCGATAACTTATTGTAGATATTTTAACTCAAGTGGATAAAGTGCTATACTTGACAAAATAACATCATGAACATTTAATGCTGCCCCTTAGGTCGCGGGGTCGAATCCCGGCCACGGTGGCCGCATTTAGGTGGAGGCAAAATGCTTGAGGCCCGTGTACTTAGTGCATGTTAAAGAACCCCAGGTGGTCGAAGTTTCCGGAGCCTTCCACTACGATGTCCTTTTCATAATCATATTATGATTTTGGGACGTGAAATCTCAACAATTGTTATTATAATGCTGCCGCTTGTTGCACGTATTTATTGTTTGGAATACTCATTTTGTGCTTTTTGTCAAAATACGCTAAATGCTAACCTTCTCATATACCACTGATGCCACTGTATACGCCTTTTTGTGTCAATTATCCGGGCATCGGTTTGTGATATTATGTGGCTTACTTTCTAGCAACATATGAGTTCTCCATCGGCGTTGAGGCCTCCAATTCCACAGACAATGGGGGCTTCGCCAAACTCGGTGCGTGGAAGCTCGAAGCTGCGAGCTCGTTCTTCATCGGCTGGAAGGGGTCCTGATAAGGGTCTTCGTGCTCGCTACTGGGCTTACTTGTTTGAGAACCTCCAGAGGGCTGTAGACGAGATCTACCACACTTGTGAGACAGATGAAAGCACCTTGGAATGCAAGGCAAGTAATGTGTCCTGTTTTACTGCTTTTTCTTCAAACTTGCACACTCGACGTTTGTGGCGCTAATAGTTAAATATGGTTTCAGTGAGATGGGCTCCCTGTTATTCTAATGCCCTTGTTAGCTGGCCAGGATGGTATTTTTACTTCTGCACTGACTGATAATAATAATAATAATATCTGGGGTTTTACGTCCCAAACTCTGCACTGACTGAATGCAGGGTTGTCACACGTAACTAAAGCATGAACTTAAGCTCACCCATAAGAAGCTCACACAGGTAAGACGCATTAAGGAACCGTGGAATATTTTAAAAACGAGTTTGCCCCATTTGAACGATGACGTGTGAGTGAAGGGAGCATGTATGCTGTCTAAAGAAATGCCATTTCAAGGTAAGTGCCTGTTGACATTGCTCACAAGACGTCAGTTTATGTGCAGTTGCACCATACACCACTCTGCAGTGGATTTTGTTGTTGTAGTGAAAGATGCAGTGAGAGATGGTGCCACTTTTTCATTGCAGTGACATAGGGAGTTGAGTGTGTGGGTGTCCATAGGATAGGCCTTCACTTATTCATGTCAAGCACCAATTTCAATATGACTGCTGAGGTAATATCAGAACTTTGCAGCCAGTTTAAATAATGCATAGCAGAAATTTGAAATGCGGTATACTTTTTGTCAAGGAGGCAAATAGATTCAAAATGGCTCCATGGTCAGCCTGATGTCAGGCAAGTTTTCACTGAAAGTTTGTGCGAGGATTCGAGGAAAAGTGGTTCTGTGATAAGTATATTTCTTCAGGGCATACATACTGCTCTTCAAACCCATGATCGTACACTTTAAGGCCTGTTATAATTGTGCCATAGCTGCTTTGCACAAGTGAAACAGATGTCACTTGCAATGGGTGCTGAGAAATGCCGACATTTTTTTATTGGATGGAAGAGAAGTTTATTATGATGGAAAAGGGGTCACATTATGCCTTAGCATTCAGTAAGACCTGCGACCCAAGTGCATGTACTTTATGGTGTGCTCTTCTTTTGCTTTGCATGTGTTTGCACAGTGCTGCATATGATGTCTGTGATACCCTCAGACCTTGTTATAAAAAAAACCTCATCGAGCCTGGAATCATTTATGGTATATGAATCTTATATTCATTGTAAGCATAATTATTACACATTGACGTTAATGAGAAAAGTTTACAGATGCTTCATTACATCGGACAATTTGTTACACAAGTGTTTCTCACGTTAAGGTCTGTTCATTTTTGACAGCTTGTAAAGCAAATGCTTAAAGTAAATAAACAGAAGCAGGACGAGTAAAAGTGAACACAACAAAGGCCACCTAGCTGATGGGTCAGGGACGAAGTATGTCTTGCATTCCATGCTTGTCAGCAAATGACAGCACATGTCTGCTGTTGCATGTAACGCCTTCGAATTGCAGGGTTGCCTCTCAGCATAGAAAAAAGCTTAATTGCGCATGTAGGACATATAGGCATCACGCGTGATGCCTGCTACGCCTTTTCTCTGGAGCAGGTTGTACACAGCAAGGATAGTCTGACTTGAAAACAAGCAAACAAGACGGAAGCAGCACACAGCAAATATGTAGTTGGTGGCTCTGAAAGCTCACAAACGATGGTAAAAGTTTTCAGCCTCTTCGCACTGTTCATAAGTTTCCAGCACCTCTCCAGGGGTCACTGGAGTTCTCTCAACATTTCCTCTGTCAAAGGGCTGTTTCTTCCCAGCATCGGTGTTTTTAACTGTATTTGCCATCATTGAGTGATCCTGTGAGTAACTTGTGTATGAAAAAACAAAAATAAAAGGTTAGGTATACTTATTTGGTATCCCATTTGTTCTAGGAGGCCATTTTGATCTTGGAGAACTATAGGAAAGAGTTTACTGCCTTGATCAATTGGATACAGCTGAGTAAACAACTTGAGAATACGCCACCTCCAGACAGGTGACCTGTTGTCCCTATTACTCGCTTCGACTCACTTAGCTTACTGTTTGAAGTATGCATGCTTCATGAATATTCTTAGTGCGGTGTTCTGCTATGTGTTTCACTAGAATGTATGTGTATGTTAATGCCAGCAAGTGAATATATGCTGGTCAGTCACTCTGTTTTTCAATAAAGAGCTTTCTCAGTTTCTCTCTCTCTCTATGTGTTTGTCCTATGTTTTCTAAACATAGTAACAATTGTTCACTTTCATTTTGGGGGATGCAACCCACTGTGGTAGCTTTGGCTATATCATTGTGCTGCCGAGCTAACAGTAACGAGTTTATTCCAGCTGTGGCAGCTGCTTTTGTAAAATGCTAGTGTATGTAGATTTAGGTACACAAAAAAAAACAAAAAAAATTTTACTCTATGGCACACTTCATAATGATGCGGTTGTTTTGGCACAGAAAACTCGGGAATTTATTCTAATCTATCTCGAGGCATGTAGCCTTAACGTACCCTCCCTCACCCCCCTTTTTTTTTCTCTTTTGCAGAGAGTGTTGAGTTTGTATGCATAAAAGAATTTTGTATATAAATTACTAATGAAAATGTTGGTGCATAATTCATACCACGCCAGTGGCACAGCACTATTCTGCGGCCTTAACTCTGCAACGCCAAATGAAACTTACAATGTAAAGGTTGTATGTGCATAGTTCACTGGTCTTGGTGTTCATTGGGAATGGAACATTATAATGACCTTGTAGTGCAATTTCATTACATAAAAGAACCCTTTGTAGCCGAATGAAGCCACTATCCATGGATCCAGTGTTTCTCATTGCCTAGTTCACAAATCGAAATGTTGGAACCACCTAGTAAATCATTAGTTCGTTTGAGTTTCTGCTGGAGCTTATCAAATATGATTCCCTGTCCACTTGCTGTGGTCACTTAGTGGCTACAGCGTTTGGCTACTGATTACAAAGTTGCAGGATTGATTTCCAGTCGCAGTGGCCACACTCTGATGGGGAATTGATGCAGAAACACACACACTAGCCTTTGCAGACATGCTAAAGGTCTCCAGTTTGTAAGAACTCATTTGTAGTTCTCTGCTATGGCTTATCTCATAGCCTCTGTATTGCATTAGAGCTTTAGACCTCTTCAGTCAATTTAAGTCAATATTTAACACCGCCAGTTGTTTCTAAGCAAAGTCCTAAATGTTTAGCATCTTACACCATTCCAAGGCAGTAATGTTCATTTTCATGTACAGTAAATAGTGAAGTCTGTCTACAAATTTGTCCGACTAACTTTTTCAGGGTCTTGAATCAATTATTTCCACTTTCAGACCGACGTGTCTAGCCTGGGAGGTGCGCAAGTCGTCACTGGGACGAGGAGTAACACCACGGAGCTGGGGTCTTCGTTCGGGCAGCACTGGTCAGCGCTCCCCATGCTTAGTTTCAGTTGCCATTCAGTGTGGCACTAGCGAATCTGGCCAGGTGTGTCCGGACTCAGTGGAAAAACACCCAGTCACAGAAATGACACCCAAGAGGGACATTTCCAGCATAACGTGTGTTCCAGCTCCCAGGACTGCTATGGTGCCATCATGCGATGTTGTGCCCGGTACGTTGATCTCTTCATTGAAGTGTTGTAAGCTAAACCATAGCCGAGTAGGGATATGCTGTGGTAGCTCTAGGTGTTAATAGTACAGCGCAGGACAGTAGAGGTTCACGCCACTATGGCAGTAATGGGTGGGTGTAGTATGAGGATTCCTTTCACTCAGTACATTCCTTTCTCACCATCACCTGCTCAAGGCTGCACGGTAGACAGAGTTGTGCTCTGATAAATGAACGAGGATAAAAAGAACTGGGATGGATTCGGTGTGTTACCTCCTCCTCCCCTTCTGGCCATTGTTGCACTATGCCTGCTCATATAGTAATTTTGAATTATGAAACCATTCTTTCCTCTTTGTAACTACACATATAGTCGACGACCGATAATTCGGACTCCACGGGGAACGTAAATAAGTCCGAATTATCGAATGTCCGAAAAAACGAATGCGTCAGAAAAAAAATGCTTTTATTGACACTTCAGGGTCCCGGTGGCCGAAAAAAGTTGTCAATGCGTTGCTGCCCGCACTTCTGCTTACGTGCGACGAAGTCCGCCTGTATCTTCGCCAGTGTGATGTGATCGCTGTACGATGACGAGCTGGTTTCGTTCATGATGGCAACGCGTCTGTGCGGTGCACTTAGGGGTCGCACAAAGAGGCAGCATGAATGGCGGCGCGCCGCGTTTGGGCTCTCCCGTATTAAATGCGTGCACTACGCATGCAACTGCACCAGGCCACATGCATTATCGAGCAGTTGACTGAAGATGCTTATCATAAGGCTTGTCAGCGATTGAGCCGTGCTGGCGCGTTTTCCACCTGCCGCCATCACGCCTCTGTGCATTTCCACTGCTTATACGTAAAAACATCGCCGCACGGCGCCGTGATAGCGGCCCCTTTGAATTTCCGGTCCGCTTCACCCCATAACACTTCGGCATCGCGACAAAGCTGACTTTTGGACTCTGCTACTGTCGCAAACAGGTCGACTCGCGAAAGCGCTGGTTCGAAACTACGAGATGATAGACTCGGCAGAGGTGGGGGCTTCAATTATTGCCTTTCGGACCTGCAATTTGGGCAGAAAGTCCGAAAAATCGGACGCCGAAAAGCTTTTGCGTCCGAAATTTCTGACGTTCTTGACCACTGACGTCTATGGGGCTGGTGACAGTACCGCGAAAGCGTCTGAATTTTCGAGCATGTCTGGAAAATCGGGCGTCCGAAAAATCTGCAGTTGACTGTATCTGCCGCGTTTCGTTGTCGTCGGCGCGGCCTTCGGCGCTGGCTGTGAGGGCACCGTTGGCGCTATTTAACTCAGATCTTTTGAGACAGCAGAGCGTAAAATAAAGCAAGTCTCAAGATAAAAATGAACGCGCGCGCACAACGCTTTACCGCAGACGCATTCGACGGAATGGCGGCGATAGCAGTGTAGTGCGGGGATACAGGAACCGGAACGTAGGATGTTCGCGATGTCGATACGATTTCCCACAGTTGACCAGTGCCTCCAAGATCGGCATTTCCAATCACAAATCTCTGAGGCATAAAGTAGCGATCGATATAAAGGCTCATAGATCACCAATTAGCTTTCGTTTTGATCTCTGAGGCCATACTTTGTATGGTACGGGTGCCGGAGGAGATAATGGCTGGCGATTCGGCGTGCGCGACAGTCTCGGACAGGGTCCGGATTATGGAATGTAGATCTCGCAGCTGTCCGAAATATCAGTCGTCTTTACACATTACTTCTATGGGATCATCGGCGGTGCTGCGCGACTGTCCGAATTACCGAGCATGTCCGAATTATCGGTGTCCGATTTATCGGTCGGCGACTGTACATATAATTATATGTATAACATAATTTCCATATGCTATTTAAAGAGTAAAACAAACGTAACAAATGTATTGTTTTGAGAAGTTCAGCACTGCATGTCTATGTTAAGTGCTCGAAAAGCTCTTAAGCAGTCTTTGCTGCAGAATACAATTAGCCAGAATAAAGTACTTGTGCTTGAATTACTGGGTGTGGACGGATATGACTCAACTTACTCGTGGTGATTACTTGTTTGAGAAAAGCAACGTTAGGGTGTACTTGGGCTCACGCTTCAAGCCCAGCACGAGATTTGTTTTCCTCGATATTGCACTTACAATTTGGCACACTCAGCCACTGCATGACAATGCCCTGGGGGAAAGTGAAGCTGTCCATGTCCTTACATTACCATTGTATCTCTTACCACTGTAATGCGATTGCATTATCATTTAGTGAGATCATAATTTTAAACACTTCCCGTGATCTTTTGCAAGACCCACTTTAAACGATGCGTTCATGCGAATGCAGTGCACAACGGAAAAACATTTTTTGTATTTGCCACATTGCACTGTTAACATTTTTCATGCCCAGGATAAATTTCACTCATCAATTATTTTTCTCCGATATATGCTAGTGGCAAGTTTCACTAACTCAGGAATATCCTTTAGCCTATTGAGTGCCCCGAACAAGTAGCAGTTGTATTATAATTTTGGTGGGTGCCGTTTTTTCTTATTTATTATTACTATTAGGTGGTGCAAGTTTCCTCCAAAATATTTTGTGTGTGTGTGTTTGTTGGAAAGTTATAATCCCATAATTGTACTGATTTTGGGAAGTTTCTTCCCATAAAGTAAAC
The DNA here is from genome assembly GCF_013339695.2 of Rhipicephalus sanguineus. Classification (NCBI taxonomy): domain Eukaryota; kingdom Metazoa; phylum Arthropoda; class Arachnida; order Ixodida; family Ixodidae; genus Rhipicephalus; species Rhipicephalus sanguineus. The sequence goes on along the minus strand of NC_051178.1, from coordinate 149,807,571 downwards.
AATTAAACTTTGAAAGCTCTAGTGAGTAGTGTTTGCAGTGTCGACACAGTACTGGTGATTGTGAGGAAGAGTTCAAGCCTAATGGGGGCTTCCCTGCTTTGATATGGCTTGCCACTTTTCTGAAATTGATTTGTCATGAAAAGAGTTTAAAGTGAGTTATCAGCTTAGTTCATATTGGTCAGCACCTGATCACTCTGTGGCTAATCATTGTCATTTTCCTGGCTCAGGATGCACAATTAGTAATATGCATTCTCTACCATTTTCCTGTTTTTAACTTGTTGATTTTGATTTGTATAATGTTTCTTTTATTTGCTCTCATCTAGAAACTGTTGAAAGTGCTGGCTCTGAAAAGAGCACGTCTGTTGACTCAAGCCTTGCGTCTCAAGCCAAAGCCCCAGCATCGCCTCCTGATAGTAGTTCCAAAAGCTCCACCAAGGAGCCTTTAAGGTCTTCTTCTGGTGTGACTGCAAACTCTGATGTAACCAGACCTTCGAGAATTTCGCCAGCCACAACCCCCACAGGTTACGTGCCTTCAGGTACCCGGCTGGCAGCTACGAGAGCAGCTAAGCTGACGCGTACAACCGTGGATGCCAAACCCAAAGTTGCTGCAGGTTCGCATTTTGCTACTTCTGTGAAGATAATACTTGGTCTAAATGCTGTTTGCACATAAATCCTTTGCTAAAGCAGTCATCTTGTCCTGAGCTGAAGGGCTTTATTGCTTTGTCATTTTAAGCTGTCTTCAGGTGTTCCTCCTCCAGGCTGGAGAATATTTGAAGAGACCCACTGCAAAAACTTCTCCAGAAGGCTTAGAAACATTTTGCTGCTTGTATGTGTCATGATAAGGGTTCAGCTTTTATGTGGGTGGTAAAGTGAGCATTAATGCAAGAGCTTTACCTTGATGGTCAGCACTCAGCAATTGGCATGCCAATACACAAGTGGACCGCTTATTCTTTGCATGCGATGTGTGGTGGTTATCAGTTTCTTTCTTGCTGTGCACAAGAAAACCGCAATACCGACCTTTTCTTTCACTGGAGAGCATAAAATGCAGGGGTAGTTACTGTGGCTGTTCTTCTTGCAGACAAGTGAAAGAATGATAAAGTTTAAGAAACAGATAAGCACTATACATCCCATGCAAAGAATAAGCGATCCATTCTTGTATTTCAGATAACTTGCCATTTTTTCTGACCAGTTTCCGCTGCAACGCACAATTTTGCAAAGTTCGTTACGTGAAGTTCCACTCTGACATAACACAGTGGTTGCATTTTCAGTGCGCTTGACACACTCATTTTCAATATCTTCTGAATCGGGGCCTTGAATTTTGATGATTAATATTTCAAATCACAGGTGTTTTTCGGGATTTCTGAAAAATGGGCATGGGGGGCTGTAAATTATCACATCCTATAACTTTTCAATATAAGCAACTGCTCTCCAGTTATTAATTAAGAAGTTAACAAGATTTTGTTAATAATTTCAGTGTAACTTTAGGTACGGCAAGGTTTTTCCGCCACGGCATAGCGTTCCTGTGTAAAGACACTAAGTGCTTGACTGTCATAGCATTTTTCTAAAAAATTCTATATTGTCGAGAAAATCAGCCTGTATATAAGGGTTCAGTCATATTGTAACATCATTATTATCATATTAAGCCAAAATTTTGATGTATCCTACCCATGTGTTCTTAAATCAACTTGTGTCCTAACATCTGAGGCTATATTTTTGAAGGATGTAGAGTTTTTCTTTTTGGGTAGCCCAAGACTCAATGAACAAATGTGCATGCAATTGCTGTTTTGTGTATTATACAGAGAGCAAGGCCATATCGTACAGTTCTTCGTTGAAGAGCGGGCAGCAGTTGGCACATTCCACTGCGACAAAGCCTCGTGTAACGGAATCCAGTGCATCGGCGACCAGGTCAAGTGCTGTCGTTCATCCGCAGAGGACGAGTGTACCGGGCCGCAGCTCGTTAACAACTCCGTCAACCGTACACCCGCCAGCTCCAATTTCTCAAAAGCCTGCTTCTGCTCGAACCGCGAATGCGTTGGTCAAGTCGGGGGAAGACGGAAAGAGTGGATCCACCCTGTCGCTGAGCAGTAGCTCCAGTGGACGTAGCTGGGCAGACAAAGTGAAAGGACCGAGCGCCCCTGAAGCCCACAGCCTGACAAAAAGTGCTTCCTTGGACCCCATTGCTGTGGAGCTTGGTAAGTGCTGCAGCTGCATAAAACTGTCGGGATCCTTCCGACATGTAATGGCTGCTTTCTTTAACTGATAAATCCCCAACTGTGTTAAAGAATAGAAGATCGACGAAGGATGCTTTCGGAACTTGTGAACAAGCATACCTTTAATGTAGGGAGCTGCGATGCAGCAGGTGGAGAGCAAAAAGCCTGCCACAACCAAAGTTATTGTAAATTCTTGTAATTTCATAAGTTCATCTCATGTGTTATATCTTATTAAGGAAGATGGTATTTATTTATTTATTTATTATTATTTACAAATACTGCCATCTTGCACAGCAAGATATTGCAGGAGTGAGTACAAACACAAGATAAAATACAACACATTAAGTCACATTAAATACAACACAGATAAAGTATACACATTGAGTATACACACTGAAGTATACACACTGAATGGACAAATGGACTGAATGGGCTGAATTATGAATCATTATCTGTGTCTTAGCAGTGCACTCTATGCACCGTTTCCCTGAGTTATACTGACTGTTCTCATTGTTGTGGTCCCACCTGCTGTTACACTTCGAGATTAACCTGTTGAGGGTCGAATTTTTTGGCATATGCGACCCACCAGGGTCGATTTTTTTATTGCCAATTTAAATTTTTCATGCAAATCTTTTTCAGAAAAACATTGTCGTAAATTTTTTAGGGTGACCATAAAGTGATAAAAAAATCGTTTGTATTGTTACATACACATGGTTCATTCATGAGTAATGGGAAGATAAATTCTAAAAAAATGCTTATACAACTGTTAAGAAATTATGCGTTGCAATAAATGTCTGTGTAGTTCACAGACGTACAAAAATAATTGCACAAAGTGGCGTCAAGTCGAAGCACGGAGGTAGAAAAGTCACCTTTGATCCAGTCAGCATCGTCTCGCCACGCGCGCTTTTGAGATGTCGCTCACTCATCAATATCTGAGCCTTAACTTGTAAGGAACTCCTTGTATGACGGGCTGACATCCAATGAATCAGATTCCAATTCGGCAGTCGAGCGACGAGATTCACTTGCAGCAGAGAAACCAGCGTGCACTTCCATAGCACAAGCAAGCTGTGCGGGTGAGTGCACTGAAGAAAATTCTATGGTTGTGCACGGGTCCAGGAAGCAAAAACAAAGCAGAAATCTATAATAACCCTTCGTCTTATCGCCATCAAGACAGAAGAGCTTTTTGAGTCCTCAAAACAGAAAACACAACCATAGTGGCATCATTTGTGTCGGTCAGTGCCTGCACGAAAACAGGCGTAATCGCGTCCTGAGGACTAGTAAACGAAAGAGTTTGAGAGATTGTAAACCAGACAGCCATTAATTTCGTGGGCACAAGAAATGGGAACTGCGTGAAAGACGAAACCGAAAGTAGCCGCTGCGTGCCCACACGTGACCAGGTGCACAAGCGATAGCCGCCACATCGCTGTGGTAAAGCATTAAAAAAAATGAGAGAGAGAGACATCGGCACATGAAAAAAATTCCATGTATTCCCACAATGTGGCAGTACATGCCAAGCAAGAAAAATGATCGAAAAATACGCGCATTTTAAACATACGAGTGATAACGTACATGTACATTATTTACCACTTAGAAGGTGTTCGCGGAGGACGTACATGTATGTCATTGACCCTGAAAGGTTCAACTATGGTATGAATACTTAGATAGACGGAAAAAAAACAAAGCATTAGCATTCCATGAAGTCAGAACATTGATTTACAGATAGGCAACTTGGCTGCAAGTCACTGAATGTCTTGGTTTTCAGTCTTACGCAGATGACTCCGAAGGCTGGGAGACTGTCCGTCGCAACAAGCCACGCTCGCGCAATTCTCCTCCCAAGAAAATGCTGGCACACCAGGCACCGCCAAGCCAAGCCATGGGAGTCAAGCGGTCTCCGTCAGCGCCAGCTATTTCGGCACCAGCTCCCATGTCGAGTTAAAACTCCTCGGCGTTCCTCGGCACCTCTTTCCAGCGGACCGCCGTCATCTAGACCAGCGAGGAATTCTGGCAGGAGTACCACAGGACAGCAGCTTGGCCCGAAAAGTGCCACGTCAATGCCTTCCTTAGTGCCGCAAAAGAGTCAGAGAGACTGCTGTCACTTCACGTAAAAGCACAACAGCTCCAAGTCTTGGTGCCAGGTCGAAAAGCTTTCTCTGCCCAATGCAGCCAAGTAAGCAAGTCGATGAGACAGCTGTTCCTGAAACAGACAACCTGTGAAGGATAATGTTGTACCCGAAGCTTCTCCTGTAATGGATGCTAGAGAGGAGGTAAACCAAGTCTCTGAAACCGTTGAAGCAAATGAACTGTCCCCAAAACAGGATGAACCATCACAAGAAGAGGAATTTTCCCAAGTAAGTGAGTGGGAATGCTGCTTACTTGCGGGTTGTTTCGTGGTAATTCTTTATCTTGGGTGTTAGCTTTCCTGTATTTGATGTACACCTGCCGCAGTGACTGTGTTGTGATTGGAGTACACAGTTCAGAGGTCAGTTTTATGGACATGGGAACTGTGTTTTCATCAGTAGCTCAATGCAAAGATATCTGCACTCATAAATTTTGGTTCCCGGTAGAATAGTTGAGCTGGTTGAGATAACTTAGAAACATAATAGCTTACAAGCCACAACAGCATACCGTATTTTCTTGCATATAACCCGCACCCCTAACTTTACTCTACAAAAAGAAAAAAAAATATGCATATCACCCCCTGCATATAACCTGCACCCCCACTTTTTAAGCACATCTTCCCATTTTTGGTGCGAGTTATATGCGAGAAAATGCGGTATTTTGTTACAGAAGTGAAGTGTTTGATTGTAGTAAAAGTCAGCCATGTTTCTTCATTGGAATAATTTTCCTGCAGTGTCTAGAATCTCTGCCTATATCCAAACTATGGAAACGTAAAAACTATGGAAGCATGGCTGAGGATGGCAGCAAGTTAGACGGTTTGATAAAACGAAAGAAATTGTAGGCATAAAATATAATCAGCTCATGCAAGACGGTAAATTGGAAGTCATTGGGAGGAGAGGCCTTCGTTCTGCAGTAGACACAAAAAAAAGGGCTGATGATGATGATAAAAGGAGTGAAATGTTAAAACTGTTACTTATTGCACTTTTGCTTGATTACAGGAACCGAAGCCCATGTCACCTTTTGAGGAGGATGTCGTGGAGGTCCAAGAGCAGCACTTGAAGGTCTGTTTTACAAAAGAATAATTTTGCACCAGTTATGATAAAATAAAGATGGATATTCAGGCTAATTGGTTATTCGGGATCATCTAAAACAGTGCATAATCAATTGACAACAGCGCCTGTATGCCTCGTCATATGTGTTTGTGTGTTGTTTATGCACTCTGTCCATTGTTTATGACTTCATGATATATCATCACTGTAATGTGCCCCGTTTATCACTGTACAATTACTGGTAAGCGCTAGTGACCATGCAGGCCAGTTGTCACATTTCTCGTCATAGAGCACTGCACATTCCTCTGCTGCTGCATAGATCTCTGCTATGCATACAGTAGTCGGTATTTTCTTGTTTGCCTCACTGTACCACTGACACAGCTGTTCCTACGACGTCAACAGTAAGTTTCCGTTTTATTTTGTGATATCCTTGTTTCTCTGCTGACTTCTTGTTCCATTGATCAAAAACGAAATGCCTATAAAGAGATTAAGCCAAGAATGAAAAGTGATGTCTCTTTATTAAATTCTGTTGAATACTTTTCTTTCATGGCAGCTGAGGAAATGGTTCATGACATGGGACTGAGCTGGGGTGACCAAATGGATTGCTTGGAGGAGCTTGAACTGCGCACACCAGGACGTGCACTTCAGATGCACGAGAAACTGTCTTGTGCAACGCGAAAAAGGTGAGTTATGCTTTCGCACAGCTTTTGCATGGAGGTAAGTCTGCTAGTAACATAGCCATGTGGCTGAACCTTCTTGAGCTATGAAAGTGGTACGCCAGCCGTGAAATTTTGCTGCTGAACATATCTTCAGCCAGTAGGGGTTGTGCTATAGTGGAAAAGAAAAATCATCTGTGAACGTAAAAACGGAGACTCTCCTGTCAGTTCATATGTTGCCCATCGTGCTGCTAGCCAAAGGTGTCAAGGAAGTCTGGTGCTAATCACAGCACAGTGCTTTAACTAATCTTTAATTCTTTATACATATTACCTTTATGGAATACCAAGTTGCAGCAAATGCACACGGAAGTAACAGTGTTGGTGACCAAACCAGCAGAATCTGGTGGTACTTAGTGCCCCTGAGATACAATATTCTGTGTCCATAAAGTAGTATTTCTTTATGTTGAACTTGTGCTCGAAAAATGAAGGAATGGCTTGGTTGCAGCAATCTTTATGGAGACAGCTTATATAAATATGAATTACTGTATATTTTGTTCTCAGATCCCTGTCTGAGACCATACAACGCCACAAGGAAAAGCAAGCCAAAGCACAGGAGCAGAGGGAACGCATTCGGGAAGAGAAAGCACAGCGCTGCAGAGATCAGTCTAAAAAGGTTTGTGAAGGTTTTTACTAGAGCTGTGCGAATAGCAAAATTTTGGGTGCGAAGCGAATTCGAATATTGAAGTGTGAGTGCGAATCGAATCGAATATTTTTCGAATATTTCTAGAATATTTTTCGAATACTTCGAAGCGAAACTGCAGAAAGAAAAGTTAGAGAGGATTCCTAAGCATATTCTTATGAGATAGCAACATGAAAGTAATTCTTTTCGCTAGGTTGATGAAGCACTGGCAGGGTGGTGTTTCATAGTTGTCTTATCAAGAATGAGGCAATGTAGAGGCCGAATTGTACTTATGGTGCAACCAAAGTGTTGCCGACAACACTTTACACGTGATAGGCATAGATGCCATTTCCTCAGCCTCTCCTCCTCTCTCAACTTCTGTGGAAGCCCAACTGATGTGGCGGACAAAGGTACGCTCCCTTCAAGTCCGGATTTCCAAACCTGCCTCGTAGACGTCGATATATAAGAACATCTGAAATTTTGGATGCTAAAAATCTTCGGCTTCCGATTTTTCGGACTTCCTGCCCGAAGGTCTAAAACAGCATTAATTGAGCCCCCACCTCTGCCACATCTTTCATCTCCATGTTGAAACCAGCATTTTCTTGAGTTAATACATTTGCGACCGTAGCAGAGCTTGAAAGGCAGCTTTGCCGCAGTACCGGGGTGTGATCAGGTGAAGCATATTGAAAATCTAGGGACCACTTCCAATCGGACGTTGACTGTGACCTGGCAAAGTTCGACAGTAACGGAGCTTGAAAGGCAGCTTTGCCGCAATACCGGGGTGTGATGAGGTGAAGCATATTGAAAATCTAAGGACCACTTTCAATTGGACGTTGACTGTGTCTTTGCAAAGTTCGACCGTAACGGAGCTTGAAAGGCAGCTATGCCGCAATAGCGGGGTGTGATGAGGTGAAACATATTGAAAATCTAGGGACCACTTCCAATCGGACGTTGTCTCTTGGCAAAGTTCGACCGTAACGGAGCTTCGAAATATTCGAAATTCGAATATTCGCACACCCCTAGTTTTTACACTACTCTCTAAAGTAAAAGTAATTTCATAGTGAATACAGTAAAAGTTTGTTCATTAGAATTTCTTGGGGATGCCCGCTGAGTTCGAATTAAACGAAATTCAAGCTTATGAAACTGTTAAAATATGATGGGAACACTTCTGAAACCATCGCCTTTTATTTATGAAAGAAATTCGTGATTGCTGTTTCCTGCTTTTTCTTCTCGAAAAGTGATTGCAATCATTGCTCGATTTATCGGTAGCACATGTGGCAAGTAAATTCCTGTGATAGGTGATCGTAAAGATGTAACTCGAAAGCACAGTTCTAATCCTGCCTGCTCTGTGTATTAAAAATAAAAAAGAAAAATGAGGGGGGAGGGGGCTTGCAGTATTGTAGTCAGAGTTGTTTTCTTCTTATTTGTCTTACCTTGTTCATGAGATGGTTGTGCTGGATGGAGGGTGTCTTCTTATTTTGATTTAGTTCAAGGTGACCACAGTTGTCATTCACAGTACAAGTGCTGGTGTATGGGTTAGGCTTGTCCAACGTAAATGTGATAGCTGACCACCGAAGCTTGTACTAAAGGGTGGCCATCAAAGTAAAAAATATTGTGATGACTGTCTAAGAGATGGTGAATGTCAAAAGCTTGTGTAGAAAGAAGGTCAGGTGCAGTCATCTTGCTAACTTTGTCTTCGGCTAGTGTAGACAGGCAGAAGGTGCCTGTGGACAACTATATGAATGCTGCAGCATGGAAAGATTTTCAGTGTTGCAGTGAAATTGGAAAAAAAAAAGTGTTCTGTCCTTTTAATGACTTTACTAGACTACACATTCAGCAAACAGTTTTGCAGTCTAAATGAACTTTGAACATACCAAACCGGCATAGAACTCTGCACTCAACTTGGTAGCTGAGTTAGCAAGTGATCGGCCAAGCAGAGTCAGAAATAATCATTTAGTTCAAAATCAAAATGAGCTAAGTCAAGCTTATTGTTAATGAAGAGTCAGAAATGTTGAACAGCATGTTTATGGGACATGTTATCGTGCGGTTGAAAGTCTAAATATTCAACCATATCTTGAACACTCGGTGTGCACAGATTATCACTCAGCAATAGTTGCTATATGCAGCATGCATCATTGACCCTTCTTTCTAGCTAAAGTTGTCATCTGCAATATAATAATAGGAAATGCACATAATGGGTGTTCTTGAATGTATTGGAAACCAAGTAAAAAAAGAAAAGGGAAACCTATATGTTGAGCATTGCAGGCTTGGTGAAGAAAGGTAGTATGCTTTACTCACTCGCTTCTCACTAACTTGCATGTTGCTGTTTTCACTTTGTATTGTCGTGCTTTATCTTTCTTACTTCATACTCATCAGCGAAGATTCTTTCCGTGCACACTAGGTGGAGGAGAAGAAAGCTCAACAGGAGGAACTCCAGCTTCAACGGCGACTAGTTTTAGAGAAGCGACTGCAGCGAGCTGCTGAGAAGCGGGAGCTTCAGCTGAAAAATAAAGTTAAGAGGGCCCACGATGAGGAAGAGAAGGTAGGAATACACTGCCCACATCTTTGCATGCTTTTTATCTTATGGTTGCCATCACTGTTGCCAACGTGGTTCTGCTGCAGGACAAGGATAGGTCAGTGTACCCACCCATTAGTCTTCTGTTATGCACTTAACATGCACATTTTAGTGCGATTAGCATTCTTTAAGAGGTGTATCTAATTCATATGTGTCTCTGGGTATGTTACAATGGGAACAAACAGCGCTAGACACGGGATGGTGATGGAACGACAGCCGACGCATGTGGCGTGATGACTTCTTTTATATCTCTGCACAGATACTATGATACTGTGTTCTTTTGTTGGTCATCGGCGTGAAGCTTCTGTATATATTGTATTTCCCAACAATGAACCAGTGGTTGTTAGTTCAGTGCCTTCTCTGTCATTCTGTCACTGTCCCATGTCTAGCGCTGTTTGTTCCCATTGTAACGATGTACCAACCAGCCCAGTGAGGTACACTCCGGCAGCTCTGGGTATGTGCTTATTCTTAGTCAAACCCCAGGAATGGGAATGGATGAGCCAGAAAGGCTGGTATCAACAGGATCATTACATTCTATTATCACTGAAAGTGTACTAAAACTGATTTTGCAATGCATAAGGTATGAAAAGTCACTCTAGTTGTATGCTGTATCAGTAAGGAAAAGGGCACTGTGTACAGGAATCGTTTGTTAATTAAACGATTGGAGATGGCAAGGCCCTCACATTCTCTCATGCTGTTTTCTTTCGTACTGTTGAGTAGACATGAATGCTTGGAAATGGGAGTGTCAAAATGAGTGACTGTCATTGCATGAGAAACCCAAAGTGATTGCCAGCAAGGTTGAGTCATTGCTCACTAGTTTAGGTAGGCATGTATAGGGAGTGAGAGAAAGCATTGGTGAATGTGAGCAGGCTTTTGTTGAACAGGAGCACTACAGACTGTCATTGGATTTTACTGTGATTGGACGTAACCCATTCAGCATGAGTGGGAATAATTGTTAGCATTTGAATGGATGTGAGTTAAAATGAGAGCGTGTGAGCAAGACAAGATCTGAGTGCTTGGGAGAGGGAGTGAGCATGAGTGCTCACAATAAAAAAAAGAGAGAGAGAGAGAAAGAAAAAAAGACATGGTTGAATGTGTGTCTACTAATTTTTGTGAGCGATAGAGGGCGAAGGGTTGTCTTGTTGTTTTCCCATTACCCCTGGTACGCATCACCTTCACCCCTAATGCTTTAAATTTCTTGCTCACATAGCTGCATGTGATTCTCTTGCCATTGCTTGCGTTCTTTCTTTTTAAAGTTTTGTTTGATGGTATCTGTTTCTAACAGAGCACCACTTTTGGGCTGCTCACCATGCTTTGCCATTGTTATCTGCTTTCTGTAAATTTAGCTTAAATATCAGTACATAATTAGCATTGATCTGCCATGGTGACTAAATAGCTGCAGTGTTCAGGAGCTTTGTGCTGAGTTCAGGTCCGGTCAAACCAATTGCATGCTTATGAAGGTGGAATGCTAACGCATCCATGGGCGGAAAACTTGACAACCATTTGAAGAACATAAAATAATTAAAAAGAACTACTGTAATGCTCTGGCACAGAGCTCTTCATAATCCATATGGAGCTCTGGGTCATGAGAGCTAATTAGCGAACTTGCATTCATTGACTGATTCGTGCTGCTCCCTTTGTGTCACTATCATGTGGATCCCAAAAGTCCATGTTACTATGTGGATGACACATTGAAACACGCTCTCTAGAGTGGTCTAGTGGTTACGGTGCTCGATTGCTGAACTGAAGGATGCAGGATCGAATCCTGGCCGCGGTGGCTGCATTTCAGTGGAGGTGAAATGCTAGAGGCTCGTGTGCTTAGATTTAGGTGCACGCTAAAGAACACTAGATGGTCAAAATTTCCGGAGCCCTCAACTACAGTGCCCCTCATAATCATATCCTGGTTTTGGGACATAAAACCCCAACAATTATTATTATTAAAACACGCAACCCTTATTGGTAAATCAGTCGCCCCCGACAGGTTGCAAAGTTCTGCTAATGCTGAAGGTTAGAATAACTTTTGTTGTAAAGAAGGGAGCAGATTAGAATACAATATCTTAATCTCTGTTATGGAATATTTGCATTTTTTAAATCTCCACTTCAAGACACTTGCGTATTGTTACGTGTGATATGAGGTCTGTCGGTCTGCAAGTTGTGGCGCAGTTTTCATCACTGATCTGCTGATCTGTGTGCCTTAAATAATGAATAATTTTAGCTTTTAGTTAAGGTTCTGGGGACTTTGCAATTAAAAAAAAATTCATGTGTATTCAGTGAAAGCAATTTACATCTTTTGCCCTGTGCAGGTCAATGAGATAGCCTTCATTAACAGCCTGGAGGCTCAGAACAAGCGTATTGACCTTCTGTCACGTGAAAAGGACCATGAGGCTCGCCTGCAGGATATTCAGGTGGCTAGATATCACTCTCTGCATCTGCATCCTTGAATAGGACTGGCATTAGTTCCGATCTCTAGGCCAAATGCATTTGTTTTCACGCTTCTTTCGTTACTTGAATCAGCTGCGTTACCAAAAACCTGCATTTTTAAGGTGCCATGTATTTGTGCCTAGTCTACCATATATAGCTGAATACTGTCGTAGCAGAAAGTATGTTGTTGGGTGAGTTTGCTAATATCGGGAAATAATCTTTAAAAGAAAAAAACAACGAAAGAAGTGCAATAACAAAGTATGCTCGTGCTGTCACCCTTCTTGTCTGCGTACTTTTTTATGTCAAAATTTGCTTATCGGGAGTGCTATGGAGATGAAGTACGCAACTTCTCTCACGTAGGTCCATGAAAGAAAATAACGCAATGAGCTTTTACATGAAAGTGCAATGAGGTGTTTCTGAGTGGAGGTTGCTGCATGCCATAGTTGTACTAATTATTGCTGCAGTACCTGTTATTTGTCTCCAGAATGGGGCATAGCGCTAACACACACGGACGAGGAAGAGACAACAGGACAGGCGCTAACTTTCAACTGATTGTTTATTTCCGAAAGCAACGGTATAAATAGATCCGTACGCAAAGCACCACTCATCGCCCATGAAAACCTGCAGTGTCAAGAAAGGCCAATTCATTAGCAGTGAGCGCCACCGACGGGCAGCTGACACAGCTATCACCGGCCCTCGCGATCATGGCGGCTTCCACAATCTCTCTGGTAGTCTTATCTGCATTCCTATATACGACTGTGCACTCGTTAAACAACGCTTGACACCCACAATCATTACAATGCACAGACACGTGCCCATCACGATAACGGCCCAACTTCTGCTTGTGTTCCCTTAGCCTATCATTCAGGCATCTCCCCGACTGCCCAATGTAGACCTTGCCGCAAGAAAACGGGAACCGATACACTGCATTATTTACACATGGCACAAATGGATTCTGATGTTTCTTCACACATTCTGTTCCCGTTTTCTTGCGGCAAGGTCTACATTGGGCAGTCGGGGAGATGCCTGAATGATAGGCTAAGGGAACACAAGCAGAAGTTGGGCCGTTATCGTGATGGGCACGTGTCTGTGCATTGTAATGATTGTGGGTGTCAAGCGTTGTTTAACGAGTGCACAGTCGTATATAGGAATGCAGATAAGACTACCAGAGAGATTGTGGAAGCCGCCATGATCACGAGGGCCGGTGATAGCTGTGTCAGCTGCCCGTCGCTGGCGCTCACTGCTAATGAATTGGCCTTTCTTGACACTGCAGGTTTTCATGGGCGATGAGTGGTGCTTTGCGTACGGATCTATTTATACCGTTGCTTTCGGAAATAAACAATCAGTTGAAAGTTAGCGCCTGTCCTGTTGTCTCTTCCTCGTCCGTGTGTGTTAGCGCTATGCCCCATTCTGAAGCATATAACCAACTAGCCCAAAAATCCACGTTGACAAACCTGTTATTTGTCATTTGCCTGGATACGATGTTTAGTACAACAGTCGAAATCGAGATCAGCTGCAAAGATTGGCACACATTGACTTGAGCTGGTACGCATGACATCAAAATGATGTAATCTGGCCACGTTGGTTCACGGTGGCTGAGATTTCTGCACATTAGTTGTGAGAACATCACAGGTTTACTGCAAAGTGTGTAATAATACAAAGAAGGCGGGATAATTTAATGTACCACAGCAGTCAGCATCACTGCGCTGTAGGTAGCAGTGTACTCTTCAGAATAGTGGATTCAGGTGATACGTGTATATATATATATATATATATATATATATATATATATATATATATATATATATATATATATATATATATATATATATATATATATATATATATTCACACTTTTGATAGTTTTCTTACAGAAAACCAAAGGGTTGAGGGCTGAAGGTGCGAGCATGCGCCTGACTGAGGCCCTGACCCCATTTGTATATATTTATAAGTATAAGAGTATATGCGCCTTCATGAAAAAACAACGGTTTATTTTGTCGACGTTTCGATCGGAGACCGATCTTGATGAAAATCGGTCTCCGATCGAAACGTCGACAAAATAAACCGTTGTTTTTTATGAAGGCGCATATACCCTTATACTTCTAACCTTGTGGCAACCGAAGTTACTCTTCCGCATTTAAGCCTTATATATATATATATATATATATATATATATATATATATATATATATATATATATATTTGTTGTTAGCTGTTTCGTGATCTGCAGACATGGGGCTGTATATGTTATGCATTAACATACTGTATCTCTACATTGTGCTTTTGAGTGGCAAAACAATTTTAGAAATTCAGCACCACAAAGATACAAATTTTGCCTTTCACAACACATGCGCGTTCTGTAACACAATGTTGTTAATGGCTCTGTTTCAAAGCCCTGAGACTGCGATGAATTATGTCTAACTTGCATGTTCATGAACCGGGCCTCATTTTCAGTGCTTGGTACAACATCGTCACACTTGCTTTGCTCATGCAGACAGTTTAACATTATCTACAGGTGGCTGACATTTCATTATAAATGGCTGGCTTGGTTGTAGTTGCTTCGATATGTAAAGGCATTGCTCATGGAGCACATGAAGTTTTAACCTGGCTTACAAATGCTACTTGTGGCCGTTTTGTTACCACCGCTACGTCCATGTGCACTGACTATGTGCTTCAGTGAAAAATTAGGGACTTTTGGACGGTCCATGCTTATCCTAAAAACCTGCACGGTGCTTTGGCTTCTCATGCCTCGTTCAAGACATGTCTTGCCACGTTACTGTGCAATGCAGGGGCTTGGCACTTCCGGGCTATGCTTGAACTGCGCATTTTGTCATTTGATTTTCAACAGTTCTTTCCCCGGCCTTCACATTTCAGGAAGAACGACAAAGAAGGCAAGAAGAAAAAGCTGCAAAAGAAGCAGCTGCCGAAGTGAGTCGCAGATGAAATATTTTGTTGCGATAGCTACAGATTGCTTTCACTGCGGCATGGTCCCCTTCTGCGTGTTCCACACTGCATGCTGTTAAGGAATGTGTGACTGGTAATGAATGCAATTTGCCGAACTGCACATTCTTCTTCCAAATGGCTCTGCATTAATCACACAAGCCTTTGGGAGTGAGATTATTTGAAATGATAGAAGATTTTCAAGTTGCTACAAGTGAGTGTGATTTTACTTCGTGTTGCTTGACTGGTACAAATTATGTGAAAAAACATTTCAGTAGCAGACCCTGGTTTATTAAGCTTTCATTTAAAACTGTATCATCAAACAGCGTGCGAGCATGTGAGAGAGAGCGTGAACAATGTAACGCATAAAATGTGTATGCAGGAACGACGCAAAGTTCTTGAGGCTGAGCGTCAGGCCAAACTGCTGGAAATACAAGAGAAAAGGAAGTTGAAAGATGAGAAAGTTCAGCTGCAGCAGCTTGAGAAAGAAAAGCTTCGCCAAAGCCTCTTGAAACAGAAGGAAAGGTGAGAGAGTCTTCATCAACTTGGAGTGAATGGTTTTCTACATGAAATCATGTCAGAACGTCATAAATAGGTTCCTTGTCTGTGCAAGGGTCTGGTTCATACATTTACGATGCAGAATACTGAAAATATCTAGTTTGAACTGTGTCATTAGGCCACGTATTTTACCTTAATAGGGCGCAACATATTGACTGCTGCGTCAAATATGTTGTATTCCTGTGCCGTTAAAACGCTTGCTGACTCCCTTTTTACACCTCTTCTTTGTTTCTGCAGAGAGAGGGAGCAGCGTCTCACTGCCGTCAATGCAGCACAACTGGCTGCAGCAGAAGAGCTTCAGAAAAAAATCCAGCTAAAGGTGAATAGCATGTTTGCTCTGTTATCAAAATACAATGATACTAAGCTGTTCTTTTTTTGTGTGTGATGGAATAAACCAGACACTTCGGTAAGAATGTCTTTCTTAGTGTGAGGCTCGTAGGGAAAAAACTGGTGTGGGATGAAGAGCAGTTGTACAAACCATTGATTTCATTCGGTGCACCTGAAGGTTGCTGGAAAGTTTAAGTATAAAGTTTTGTTAAATCAGAGTTCAAATGGACAACTTGTTATAATATCAACATAGTTCTACTATATAATGTAGCAATGGAACTAAATTACTTTAGGGAAGTTGCTTTATCTTCATTTTCGATCAGTTTACAGCGCAAGAAAATACGAAGACGCAGACCAAGGATGTGACGACACACATCCTTGGTCTGCGTCCTCGTCTTTTCTTGCGCTGTAAGCTGATCGAAGATGAACTATAACCAACTAGCCCAGATTTCCTTCCTTGTGAAATTGCTTTAATGTGGACTTTTTAAAGCGTGATAAACTTTAATGCTTTCTTTGCCAATATTCCATAAATATGACCTTTCCGCTTCTGTGTATTGTTGAATTAAAAGGCAGATATTTTTCTCTGTTTGAACAGCAAGAAGAAAGTGCTCGTAGACATGAAGAAAACATTGAGCAAATCAGACAGAAAGCTTTTGAGCTAAGTGTTCGCAAATGCTCTTCGAACAACGATGATGCTCCCCACCATCAGCCATACGACACTAAGAAGATCTGTTCTCTCTGCAATGTATTGGTAAGTATAACACTCCAATCGAATAGGTGAACTTATCGTTTATGTAGTTGGTAGGGTTCAGTGACCAGTGAAATTTGGTTGGCATTGGTCATAAAAGGCTCAGTAAGGCCATAAGTGGTATTGGTGTCAGATTATCGGTGTGCCACATTGGACCGCCCTATGAACGAGAGTCTGTGTCATTGCAATTAAATTGGATGCATGTAGTGTACGTAAGCTGCTTTTAGTATTCAGCAACTTGCTGTAATTTACTTTGCAGATTGGATCAGAAGTGTATCTGCTCAGTCACCTGAGAGGAAAGAAACATCAGGAAGCAATTCGTGAGAAGTACCAGGAAGTGGCTCCTTCTACTGAAAAGCTGGTAAGTTTTTCACCGCTGAACTTATGTGAGCATCCACTAATGAGAGTGGTCTATTGTGATTACTGCTATGGTTATTATCATTGTTATGGCATCCACTCCGCCATTTTGTGCCCATCACCAACGAGTTCAATTAGAACTGCATGCCATTTTTGCAACCCATTGCTACACCTTGTTGCCAAGCATTAGGTTGCAACTTCAATTCCCATCTGTGCTTGCCACAGAAACTGACCCAATGCAAGATGTGCTAGCTTGTTAAGATTTGGGTGCACATAGAACAACACTGGGCAATCGATTTTGCCCCGATGCCCCTGCTACAGTGTCCCTAACAGTGTCTTTGCTGCTTGGTAACACTGAACCCCTTGATTGATGTCACCTGCTTTTTGTTATTTTTTCACATACAGATGTTCATTAATGCCAGGGTGAAATGTGTTAAAACAGATCTGCCCCCTCTCTCACTTTCTCTTAGGAATCGTACAACTTGAAGCACATTGTTGACGCCTCAGCTGACCAACTTGATCCCAGCATAGCCTTGGATAGGGAAAGACAAAAAGCACACCGGAAACGGTGCAAGAAGCTGAGGCACAAGATGACTAGCAGGTCAGCTATGTTTCTTATTCATTAAGGTGTCCGTGCTCTGAATTGTTCAGCAGTAGATGTTACGAGTTCTTCCAGTCATAGACCTGGCTGGAACCCTTCCACAGGGGTTGTGCCAGAAAACTGGCTACCTTATGCATCCTCAACACTTATTTCTTAAATACCTGTTTGAAGATTGTCTAAATGTTCCTTTACTATCTGTAACTGGTAGCATTGATAATAACAATAAATAATTGTATGTTACGATGCACATTTCAATGAACTTAAAATCACTCTTGCCGAAAGGATAGATTTTGCTCAAGGGTTTTTTATAGGTGGGCAAGTTGGTTCATGAACATTATGGCAGAACAGCGTGAACTACTGGATAGTGATACACACAGGGCACAACACTGACTGTCATTTCTTGTGTCCCATTTGTTTCACTGCCCCTTAGTTTGCACTGTTCTGCTGTAAAAATGGGCTCTGCCTTTGAAATTGTGCAGTACACAAAAAGTTATCCATATGGTGCACCAGTGGACAACTTAGTGGCCATGGAATTAAAGAACCTGTATTGCAAGCAACATGACTACATTGAAATGCATTTCAAAGTGGCACCTTCTACATTGTGCTCTGCTGGAAAAAAAAGACGAAGTAGGATTTGTATAGGTGTGTACTAGTGCTTGGGTCTCAATCTTGCATGAAGTATTGCTTTTGTTTAAGTGCAGTCAATGCTAATAGACATTTTAAATGTTTTTGGAACAGGCAATTAATGAGTGGAGAATGCCGTTATTTTGACATTGCAGTGTTTACAGGCACATTAGTCTGTGAATGCATTGCATATTCATATAAGTTAACGCCAAAGATAGCTAAGTGTGCATCGTTGTACTGAGGCAATTACTACTAACCTATTTATTTCGCTAAGAAATTGAGTGAATGTTTCATTTAGCCAGTCAGTTTTTGTTAGTCTTAGCTAGAGTGAAAATATCAGTAAGAGTTATAATAATGTATTCTTTATTGCAAAATGGAATGTGTTTATTTCATGTCGCAGGGGGAAATTGTATGAGAAGGCCTTTGCAGAAAAATCGAAGGTCATGGAACCGAAGAGCAAGTTTAGGTAAGCAGACTAATTTATGCCTAGAGTAATATGAGTGCCTGAAGTTGATCCAGCGAAGGCCTAATGTGGCATGGCTACTGTGTGCCAGTCTGATTGGTTTTGACCACTTGTCCCTTTTGAGGGCACTTTAACCTTTGTGTGACTTGGTATTCTGCTTGGCTGATGGCTACCGTGGCTCAAACTGATTACAGTGTACTCGAGAACTGTTAAGTGTAAAAATTGCGCTTGAAAAGAAAAAGAAATTGCCATCCATTCATTTGCAGCATAAAGCTACGAGGAAGCACACGTGTTTCTCAGAAAGGAAGCTTTTCAGTTGAGGAAAAGTTCACCCTAGTGCAGAATTTTTTGCTGAACTGTGAAATTCCTGGTCCACAATTTTTCCTGATCTAGAACTGATTTTCCAAAAGTTGTTCTGATGGGTTGTATGTCATTTCTTTCATCTTATCTACTTTCCATTTCCTTAATCAATGTTATAGGGGTCATGAACCACTTTTCCAAGTAATGATCTAATGGCCTCAGTATCGAAGTGTACTGCCTCCCGAATCGATTGCCGCAAAAATTTCTCGAATCCGTCAAGAATCAGCGGAGTTACGGGGGTTTGGTGCACGCTCCCAGCGCTTTCTCTCTTTTCTCGTGCCGGCGAGCGCACTGGAAGCTAGACAGGGAGGGATGGCATGGGGGAAAGAAGTTACGCCAGCGCGCGTCATGAAACGCGATCGCCCTCCCGCTGTGATTCGCTTGCGCGAGTGCGGCTACCGTGTACTGAGGAGTGCGGCGCCGGCAAGTAGCGGCACCCCGCGGCAAGAAGCGCATCTGATCCGAACGCCGCTCTCGATTTACGTCGGCTATCGGCCAATAAGCATGCTATGTCTCTTGCGACGTACAGCGGACAGACGCCCCGCCCACCGACGAGAGTGAGAACCAGCCTCTGTTTGAAAAGAGGGTGCCTGGGGAAACGGCAACTTTTGTGGCCATTACGCGGCGCGCACGACTGTAATATTTGGCAGAGCAGTTCATAGCCGTGTCAGCTTTCCGCAGGATGTGTTTTTTCAATCAGCCCAAGGGGTGCTTCATGACCCCTTTAATAAGAATCGAAGTCATGAAGAGATGAAGAATGCAGCCTGTGATTACTGGCATGGTTTGCAATAATCTCTGCTGCTTCAAAGGCACCCTGTGCTCTCTTGCTTCATTCTGCTTAAAGCTTCTGTTTTGTCATATCTGTTAGTAAAATATGCAATGAAGGCCACCTTACCGCATTCTCATGTTTCATCACATGGGTGGTGATATACATTCAACCGCACTTAGGTAGGAGATATGTGTCCTAGTCAAAAGCTAATTTTGATTGTATGGAAATCACCAGCATTACTTTTGGCAGCCCACATTATTGTTCGTTTGCCTCTTTCTATTATGAGTATAAGATAATTTCAGCTGGAAGACATTTTAAGATCGTTTATATGATACTTAAAAATGTTTTTCTAAATCTTTTTGTCTTTGGGATATTAAAAAATAAAGTGTTTTGTTAAATTATTGCATGATCACATACACGAGATACTTTCCAGAGAGTATCAACTGACAACAAGTCCATCTTTCTTTTTCATCTTCTTAATATTCATACATCCAATTTAGAGAGAACAATGAGTTCCCCCTACACCTTTATTTGGTTCATTGTCTGTTTAGTTCATGTGGTCGTAATTAACAAAAAATTTGGGCCCATTAGTTCCTCTTGTTTATCTCGCATCTTCAGAGGTGAAATTCACTTTTTGCTTTGGTTGTCTCTTGACGTGAACCTGAAGAACACTTGGAAACCAGTTACAGGCTGTTCTTTCAAAGTGACTTCAACCATTTTCTTTCTTGTGATGCGTGATCACGTGATGCATCTATCTCAGTGCTGCACAAAGTGTAGGATGTTTTGTCTTTCTAATTGCAATGATGTGTCGTGCACTCCACTTAAGTTGATGTAACATGTACTATAGCTAAGGTTCCCGGGAGGGTCACTTCACAGTTGTGCTAAGACAGGTATACTTCTGATGGGCACCTAGCGTGCACCAGCAGCAGAGGTAAAATAGTTGTAACGCTGTTCATGCAGTGGTAAGGCTGTTTACGGCATAGTGAACAGTAATGTGATGACTGCAATGCATGATGCTCGGCTTTGTATGCACAGAACAAAACTCGGAGAGTAGCTTCGATGGCTTATTGCTGTCTGACTGAACATTTGCTAGTCACTGTGCAATCTGTGGTGGTGACAGAATCATGCCCACCACCCTAGGCTAACTATTGCTATTTCTATTGCGTTTCAGGTTAAGCAAAGCCGTGAAGGAAGTGTCACGATGCTTGAGCAGTCAGGGGCAGGGTCCTTGGGACAGTGCCTTGGTGTCGAGCTTGGATCGAGCCTTGGGTGAATTGGAACGCACCTTGATGATGGGAGGCTGCCCAGAGGGGGACACATTGCGTGCTCTGGGCGGCCTCACCTGCCTCACTGAACTGCTTGGCTGCCTGTTCAAGTCCACTGCCGAGCTGCAGCCAGTTGTGCCTCCAAGGTGAGAATGCCTGCATCTTCCCTTCCTTGTAACTGTTAACATCGCGCCGTGAAGAGAGTACAATGATTGTTCTTACTTGCGTGCTTTCAGGTGCCTTGTGCGGGCGTGCACTGTGCTGAAGATATCTTGTGAGAAGAGCCCCACGAATTGTGACTACCTGGTTCTGAGTAACCGTGTTGGCTTCCTGCTGGACATTCTTGTACACCGCCTTAATGTGAGTCAGAGTGATCGCTCATCTTGTCATTTACGTGAGACTTTTGGGGTTCCCTGCTCTCAAGGAGCAAAGTTCACATTATTTTGTATTTAGAATCACCGTTATACAGAAATATGTCGCAGTTCTATTTGAGTATTTCATACCTTGGTTTGACTGTGTAACTGTTCTTGCCTTGAGAGACTCATCAGTGTTGTCTAGCCATGTTGTCTCATGTTCTTGCACATTCTGCACAGCTCATTGTTCCCGATGACTGGGCTCCAAGCTCTGGCAGTTGCTTGGAGCCTGGCCAGGACTCAACAGTGCCTGCTATGGTGGGGCTCATAAGGGCAGCACTCAAGGGTGTCATTCGGTCAGACTCTGAGCTGATGGCCTCTGAAGACCTTGTTCACAGGTTGCTTGATGTTGTCAGGTAAGATGGTCAGTGCTCTTTCTTGGTGATCAGAACTTAATGGACGCAAAAATAAGTCACAAAGCCTAAGTTAAGCTTATTGAATACACTTGCAATCTCGCTGATTGTTTACCAGTGCTGAGAGTCAGTCTTTAGTATGCGGACCATCGTGGCCGACTTGGTAGGACACTCCTTTGCTGAACGTGATATTTGTCAATCTTACTTGGGGTGCAGAAATTGAGAATTATATTGGGGGTTTACCTGAAAATGAAGGACCATACTTCATACCATGCTGGTTAGAAGTGACAGGAAACAAGTGGTATTGCAACTAGCGTGCATGACATGTGCAAAAAGCTGTGCTTTCTTCGGTCTTTGCTTCATTCACTGACGTGATGCTTATTTTTGTCTTCTGACCCTTCACTGCAGCTATTCGGTTAGCATCGGGGCTGTTGACAAACTCTCTCAATGCGTGGGCAAAGTGCGTGGCTCTGAGACCCCTCAGTTGACAGAGTTTCTTGTGGAGGCACTGGAGTTTGTTGCCTGCCTGGCCTGCATCATCACGAAATGGTTGGCATCTTTTTGTGCATGTTTCAGATACTATTTATTCTTTGCTTCTTTTACTGAGCATTGCCATTGTGTGAGTGTGAACTTGGGCCAGTTGGTTAAACAAACCATACTTACTCGCATAATTCATGCATTGTTTTCCCTTATTTTAAGGCTTCGAAAAGGAGGTGCAGAGATTGTGCGAAAATTTCGTAAACAGGTCCTCAGTGGCGCCTGCTGAGGTTCTGGCGTGCAGTATATCACATTTCACTTGGTTCTTACTGAAATGATGATGAAATAAACTTTTAATTTTCCTGAAACAGTGTTCCTGAGCTCGTAAGCTCAGTGTCACTGAAAGATCAGCCGACTATAAACAAATAATCACCAGATTATAACTAAGCAGTTGTATTCTCTGTTTTTGGCATTGATCACTACTTTTGTGCTGCTCGTGAAACCATTACTATATGGTCTGTGTCCCCATTTTCTCAAGCGTATAAGCCTATCCAAATTTGATTTAGCAGAAGTTATCGCTTTTGTCCCATACTTCTTTCTTTCTTTTGTTTAGCTTTGTACGCGTCAACGATGCTGACATATGATGGTGTACTCGCATAAGTTGCGTAAAAGAGTCAAGAATGCAAAAAATTCTCTTTTTATCCTTTCAAAGGAGTATTACAGATGATGAAAAATAGGGCAAGCAAAAAAAGAGTATTTGAAAGAATTTGAGACTACCATGCCACTCTATGCACCGTGATAAAGTTCGCATCAGTACAAGCAACAGTACAACAGTAGAAAAAATAAAGGGGAGGGGGTGTTGTATAACTCATGGCGGGAGATGTGTATCCTTGATTCCATTGCTGGGACTGACAGTTGGCCACTGCAATTGCTCAGCAACTTAAGGTAGCTTTGTCCAGCGCTATTCAGTAATCAATTGCATCAACTGCTTTTAAATGGTAACGGGATGCAAAGTGTTTGTGTACTGCAGTTTTCTTGTGAAGATAACAACTCCGAACGGGCCGAATACCTCTGTAGTATTTCCTCACGGCAGTGGACCTCATAGCCTGGAGGCAACTATGTTACAAAGATTGTTGATTGGTCAGTGAAAATGTGTAACATTTCTTCTTTTCTTTCTGCCAGCCGGACAAAGCATCGCAAGGAAGAAGATTCAACTCAGCTAGCTGCAACAATCGGAGTCACACAGCTGGCTGGTTCAGTGTCTCTGCTGTATGGGACGCTGCTGGAGATGGGGGTGCCATCCGGTTGGCGTGCTGGCAACCAGACACCCGCTTTGCTGTCTCCGGGACGGTTAGCCGTCGCCAGCGCAGCAATAGCCTTGCTTAACCACGTTGCACGGCTTGACTTAGCTATGTTCCAAGTGAGTTACTCTGTACGAGTGTAGCTATTAAGAAATTTTTCAGCAAGTAAAAAAGAAAAAAGAAACAAAACAATTTGCATGTACAGTGTCTGTACAGTGGGTGTCAGCCACATTCCTGGTATGGTGTGGTGCGCCAACAAGAAGAACTGCCCTTATTGTCTTTTTTAGACTGTTATCGTAGCGCTTGGCAACTCTTGAAAGTTCTCATATGGATACACTAGTCTTGCACACACAAATGCCGTGTGGAAATATTGGATGTTACTCTTAATACTGTAATATTCAGTGTTAATTAGTGTAATATGCAACTATTGGTGCCATCTATATAATGTTGGATAAGTGACAAACACAGAAGCTGATGGAATTATTTTAGAATTATTTTGTTCTTTAGAGAAGGAGTAGCCAGACGTAATCCTTGAAGGGGAAAAGTAGAACTCTCTATTGCATATTAAGAGGGGTTCGTGTCTATTGAAGATCCCCGGACAGGGCTTTTTTATGTTTGTTTGTGGTGAAATTAAAAATATGTTGACAATGACTATCAATTAGCAAATAGAGGTTCTGAGTTAGTGCAGCAGTATACTTAGTTTGGAAAGTTCGGCTCATTTTTGACAGATGTTTTGACGGAGGTATTCGTCATCTGTGCATATTGTCATCAGTGTGTCATAGCTCGAGCTATGACACACTGATGATGATATATACAGATGAAGACGTGCAAGTGATGATGATATGTAAAGATGATGAAGAGTCATTCATTCGTCATACTCACAGTATGAACATAAAAGAATCTCATCTAAAGAGACATCAAGAATTGTCAAGTTCCATTTCTCTGCAGTGCGATGGCACACTTAGCTGTATGCTTGCCAAACATGTGCAGGCTGTGCTGGGAGCAGAAGGCATGTCCCTGCAGCTGCGCCACATTGCCAGCTACCTGCTATGGTACTGCACTCACTGGGAGGAATGGGCACTCCTCCACCAGGTGGTGCTGCTAATTGGCCATTTCGCAGTGCTTTCCTTGGACAACCAGGTATGCTTACTCAGATTGTGCAGCGTATCGAAGCTACTTGGCTTCTTGGTTGCATTCGGGTATAGCACTCACCAGAAACTGGCACAAGTGGGGGCCGTTAGCATAGAAGTGAGACTGTTATTTATTAACTAGAGCTGTGCGAATAGCAAAATTTTGGGTGCGAAGCGAATTCGAATAATAAAGATTGAGTGCGAATCGAATCGAATAATTTCGAATAATTTTCGAATATTTCTCAAACATTTTTCGAATAATTCGAAGTGTAATTACAGAAAAAGTTGCAGAGAATCCCTAAGTATGTTCTTGTGAGATCGCAACATGAAAGTGTTTCTTTTCGCTAGGTTGATAAAGTGCTGGTGGGGTCATATTTCATAGTTGTCTTTCTTATCAAGAGTGAGGCAATGTAGAGGCCGAATTGTATTTCTGTACATGATTTGGTGCCAGCAAAGTGTTGCCGACAACACTTTACACGTGATAGGCAGAGATGCCATTTCCTCAGCCTCTCCTCCTCTTTCAACTGCTGTGGAAGGCCAACTGATGTGGCGGACAAGGGTGTGCTCCCTTCAAGTCCGGAGTTCCAAATCTGCCTCGTAGACGTCGATATATAAGAACATCTGAAATTTTGGATGCTAAAAAGCTTCGGCGTCCAATTTTTCAGACATCCTGCCCGAATTTCAGGTCGAAAACAGCATTAATTGAGCCCCCAACTCTGCCACATCTTTCATCTCCATATTGGAACCAGCGTTTTCTTGAGTTAATACATTTGCGACCGTAGCAGGGCTTGAAAGGCAGCTTTGCCGCAATAGCGGGGTGTGATGAGGTGAAGCATATTGAAATATCTAGGGACCACTTCTAAACGGACGTTGACTGTCTCTTGGCTAAGTTCGACCGTAACGGAGCTTGAAAGGCAGCTTTGCCGCAATACGGGGTTGTGATGAGGTGAAGCATATTGAAAATCTAGGGACCATTTCCAAGCGGACTTTGTCTCTTTGCCAAGTTCGACCGTAACGGAGCTTGAAAGGCAGCTTTGCCGCAATACGAGAGTGTAATGAGGTGAAGCATATTGAAAATCTGAAGGGGTCACTTTTAACCGGACGTTGACTGCATTTGTCTTTGGGAAGTTCGAATAGTTCGAATAGTAAAATTTCAGTGCGAATCGAATCGAATAGCAAACACTATTCGAAAAATATTCGAAATTTCGAATATTCGCACAGCTCTATTATTAACACAAAGTTAGAAACAGGACAAACTGCACAGTATGAGAAATGAAGTCCACGAAGTAGTAACACACTGCTGTTGGCGGTAGCGGCAGTCACTCTCGTGGACTGGACGTTCGACTTTGGTCCCAGTGAGGTACAACATCTCTTGCGTACACGCGCCTGCCACAGTGGCCCCTTGTGTTGAGTTCTAACTAGAGCTGTGCGAATAGCAAAGTTTTGGGTGCGAAGCGAATTTGAATACTGAAGTGTGAGTGCGAATCGAATCGAATATTTCTCGAATATTTCTAGAATATTTTTCGAATACTTCGGAGCGAAATTGTAGAAAAGAAAGTTAGAGAGGATTCCTAAGCATATTGTTATTAGATAGCAACATGAAAGTGTTTCTTTTCACTAGGTTGATGAAGCACTGGCGGGGCGGTGTTTCATAGTTGTCTTATCAAGAATGAGGCAATGTAGGGGCCGAATTCTATTTATGTACATGATTTGGCGCAACCAAAGTGTTGCCGACAACACTTTACACGTGATAGGCAAAGATGCCATTTCCTCAGCCACTCCTCCTCTTTCAACTTCTGTGGAAGCCCAACTGATGTGGCAGACAAGGGTGTGCTCCCTTCAAGTCCGAAGTTCCAAATCTGCCTCATAGACATCGATATATAAGAACATCTGAAATTTCGGATGCTAAAAAGCTTCGGCTTCTGATTTTTCGGACTTCCTGCCCAAATTTCAGGTCCAAAACAGCATTAATTGAGCCCCCAAATCAATACATTTGCGACCATAGCAGAGCTTGAAAGGCAGCTTTGCCGCAATACCGGGGTGTGATGAGGTGAAGCATATTGAAAATCTAGGGACCACTTCCAATCGGACGTTGACTGCGTCTTGGGCAAAGTTCGACCGTAACGGAGCTTGAAAGGCAGCTTTGCCGCAATACCGGGGTGTGATGAGGTGAAGCATATTGAAAATCTAGGGACCACTTCCAATCAGACGTTGAACGTGTCTTGGCAAAGCTCGACCGTAACGCAGCTTGAAAGGCAGCTTTGCCGCAATACGAGAGTGTAATGAGGTGAAGCATATAAAATCTGAAGGGGTCACTTTCAATCAAACGGTGACTGTATTTGTTTTTGGGAAGTTCGAATAGTAAAATTCCAGTGCGAATCGAATCGAATAGCAAACACTATTCGAAAAATATTCGAAATTTCGAATATTCGCGCACCCCTAGTTCTGACGCAAAAATTTTGTCTTAATTTCAAGTTTTTGATGGACAGCTCTCAAGTTACCCTATAGAGCCTCAATTAATCGGACACTGCATCGAATAATCGTGCCAATTCTTAATTATAAATTCACCATAATTATGCCACCATGTTACGAAGTCTCCTCTGACCTAAGAGACCACAAAAACTGGGACAAAATACTTTCATATTAGTAGTCCTCTTAAAAGAGGGCTGCTAGGCACAAGCTATATATCGCCTCTGCTTATCCTTGGAAAATGTTTCTCTGTTAAGTTGCCTATGTATTGTTAAATGTATGAAGCCTGCCATGAATACTCGCATAATGTCAGCCCTGTATAGTGATGCATGCTGCTTGTAGTACTGTGTGAGGCATGCCTTGTTCAACTGTTTGCATTGAGCAGCATGTCTGGTACAGCAGTCACAACACTGATAACATGGTGAGGTTCAGCTGCAGCGAAAATAGTACTTTGTAATGTGTTATTTCAACGTAATTTCTGCTGATTGCTAGATAATTCAAGTATACTTGGTTCTTGTATATTTGGTTCTGGAGAACAAATGGAGTGTACTAGCACATGGTGCGAAGTTATTTTATTTTTTTTCTGAACAGGCTGTGATACAGTCGGGAGAACAACCCACTCTTCTGCAGCTGCTGTGCACGCTACCTTTCGAGTACTTCAGCAATCCAGAGCTCACACAGGTGCTCTTACCAACGCTTGTCTGCTGCTGCTTCAACAATGAACACAATCGCACAGTCCTGGAAAAGGAACTCAGTCCCGTACTGCTTGCTAACTTTGTTGAGGTGAGCTGCATGCCTTTTTCCTTGAAGTTTATGCGTCTATTACCTCAGACAGAACTCTCTGTGTTTGCTCAATAAATTTCCCCACATATCTTCCTAGTAGTCAGACGAGCATATTGGCAGCTGCTTGCAAGTGTCTGATGATTTTCTTTAATGGCATACTAGCGGCGAAGGAGGGTGGTTGGTTGGGATGTTTGCAAGGATGAGCACATTGCCACACATCACATGAGTTGTTCTACTTTCGGCTAACGATGTGCTCACTGAATTTCAGTCTGTCACGTTATCATTGCCGTGCAAATGGGCTGGAGTTCTCTCATGAACACTATTGTCACTTTGATTGCATGAAGGACAATCACATTCAAATAGTACTTGTCGTAAATGCTATGGGCGTACATTTGTGAATGACACTAGCATCACTGGACTGTTGGCAATTCTCGACATGCTCTGGAAGATTTGATTGCACTAGTAGTACATGTATAAATAGCTGGCAAGCTTGAGCAGAGGGACTCTGTTCATCATCCATTAATCATCCTTTCAATGTAATCATTAAGAGTTGTTTTTCAATTGGGGTGCGTGTTCGTTCAATAAACAGTTACATATATTCTTCCTGGTCATTATTTTGGTACTTTCGTCTGAGTGCAGTTGTAGTAGTAGTAGTAAACATTATATTTTGTCCAAGATGGGGTTTTTGGAGGAGGGGAGTGGGAGGGCTCAGCCTCTTCTTCCTCAAGTGGTGGGCAAGCCTGCACTGCACTGACAACATTATGAAGATTGCATATACAGTCGAACCCACTTATAACGATCCCAGATATAACGATCTATCGGCTATAACGACCATATTTCAGTGCACTTACGATTTTCCTATGCTACCCTTTGAAATTGCGTCCATATATAGCGAACATTTTTCAAAGCGTCCTACTTTTACAACGAACACATTAGACACGGCTGCGGTAAAAATATGGCGTATACGAAGCGAAAAAAAGTTAAAGCAGGCCTTCTAAAGCATGAGAGGTGCGCGCTCGCGTGTGCCTCTCATGCTGGTTCGGTTCACTGCAAAGGCGGTTTAATGCACTCATGCACGCTGCGGACGTTGCTTCACAACGCGAAAAAGCCTAACTTCTCACCGGAGGAGTTGTTAGCACTTTTCAATAAAAATGTGCAGAAAAAAAAAAAAACGGCTTGGTCGCTAAGTGCATGTTTTTGAGGGCGAGTCCATTTACAACGAACTACTGATATAACGACCAGTTGTCGCGGCACTTTCGAGTTCGTTATAAACGGGTTCGACTGTATAGTGCACTTACATTTTTTCACAAACAATTTTTTTGTTGGAAAGGCTTTACTGAATTTCATCTGTGAGCTTGAATTGTGTATGGAAATATGGCGCTGCCAAACATACTCCTAATTAGTGGTACGAAACCCACCGTTGACATTTCCTCTGCTTGAGAATGTGTATGTGCGTCATGCACACTTGCGTTGTAGACAGTGTGGGACAGGAAGAGCTGAGGCTTACGTCGCTACTCATTGCAAGAAGTGCAAAATGGAGCACTTCATGATTGATAATAGTGCTCTTTACGCTACGCATCGGGGCTTGTCAGTTTTCAATCACACATTTATATGTATGTCGTGAATTGCTTGTACACTTGTTCGGCACTTGTTTGCCTCCCTTCCTTTCTCTTTGCTTTTGTCTTCTTTCAAAACATCGCATCAGAACAAAGTGGCAGAAGTATGTGCAAGTTTCATTAGGTGCCTACAGCTGTTTGACATAGTGATGTCACCTGAATCTCGTGGAGAAAAAAAAATTTAGTATATCGTGCTACCTAATAAAAAATGGTGAAATTCTCCTGTGACGTGTTGATTTCACCGAACACAACAGTTGACAGTGTGCAGATGCTCGTATTATCACGTATCCCCTGACGTTTGCCCTGCCTCCACAGTTCTTGCACTTTCTGAAAAATCTTCCTGCATGACACGCTGCAGTGGCCTTAGCTGGTGATGTAATTGTGCAACTGTAATTAGATGTGGTATGAATGTTCTGATGCGAGTACCACTTGACAACTTGTTTCCGAACTTGTTTTCTTTCTTTTGTCTATGAGACATCTGCACGCATGTACCACACCAACCACGTGCTGGACTTTCAGGAATACTAACATGCAAAAACCTTCCTTCGCAGCTTGGCAACAGCATGGGAGAACACAGTAATGGACACGATTTCATTTATGAGACTCCACCCATAAACAATGTGAAGTCATTGTTTGCCATTGGAAAACATTTGTTTGGTAGCGTTGGTAACTAGGAAGCAGCCCTAGTCAAGTGTGTACACATACAGCATGCTTGCTTCAAAATTAAAAAAAAACGTTGGGTTTACCATTTTCAAATGGCACTGTTGGTTTTGAATGGCGTGATAGTGGCTGCAGATTCATTTCGTTCATCTGGTATTATACAATGTAGGCTTGTACAAATAATCGAGCACTTCGAATATTCGGACGAATTCGTATTCGAATTTGCTTCAATTCAAATTTAAATTAAATTATTGGAAATTTCGAAGTATTCAAAATGAACAACAGGTGTATACAGTAAAAGCTTGTTAATTCGGATTTCTAGGGACCGGAAAAAATGTCCGAATTAACCGAATATCCGAATTATTGAATGGTCGAAATAAACACAATAAATGCAAGAGTTTTTTCAACATACCATTACTTTACAAAGTAACCGCGGATGCGTGTCTGTTTTCGAGCAGAAATTCGCGCGGACACAATTTTTCTGAGCCCTTCAAGGTGCTCAGCAGCTCACATGCTGTCTGCAGTACCAAAACAAAATTCTTCAAGGACACATAACTAGGGACGTTCAGCGCAATAACACAGAGCCAGAAGAAAGAGACGCAGACAACACATGCGCTAACTTCAAACCACGTTTATTTTGGAACGCACATGCATATATATAAAACTCTAATCGCAGCAAGTCTGCGTCTTTTCTTGTGGCTCCGTGTTATTGCGCTGAACGTCCCTAGTTATGCATCTGTACCAACCCGCCCAACTCGCCGCACTTGTCAGTCTTCAAGGACGACGAGGGCCTCCGCGACTTCCTTCACAGTGCGAGGGGGCCCGTGTGGCTGCTCCTCTTCAGGCTCTTCGTTCTCGGATTCGTTGCCGTGCATCACTTCCTTGACGATTTGCTCATCAGTCAGACAGCCGGCAGTGGCAACGCCATCATCAATGCCGATATAATCCTCTAGTGTCACTGCATCAGGCATAACACTTCTGAAATCCTGCCCATCGTCGGCACCGTCGTCCGGCGACACTTCGGCATCGCTGGAGTCGGGTACCACAAAGCCACTGTGCCTGAAACAGTTGGAAATGGCGTGCGCAGGCGTGTTCTGCCACACATACGCAAGAATGCTAACTGCGCTCAGGAGACTCACGTCGTATTGTTTGCCGATGTCATGGCACAGGAGCAACTTCTTGTCGGCAGAGCCCATTTTTCAGGGCACGCAAAATTTCTACTTTGGTGGTGAAGTTCTTCGCCTCGTACTTGGGCCGCTTCGCCGGCGTTGCCATCGGCGGAGAGTGCGTTCACACGAAAAGTCAGCACAAAAGCACCAGCAACGATCAAGCTAAAGGAGCCGTACTGAATCGTTCCTCGATAAAACGACGTTCAACGATGCAGCACACCAACGGGAACAAAGCAATAAAATGGCACTGCCAACAACACACGCAAAGAAAAGACGTTCAACCAGTCTCAAGTCAAGCCAAGTCGACAATTGATGTCCATGGCGATGCTGCGTTTGAGCTTCACTTCTGTTCCGAATTGTTCTTTTTTCGTTTTCGAGCCTCGCCAGCGGCCCGAAAGTCGCCTAATTATCCGATTTGCGGTCAAATTTGTCCGAAATAACGAGCACTCAGTCTCATAGAGTGATGCGTATATTTACAGGGACCAGATGACGTGTCCGAATTAACCGATTTTCCGAATGAACGAGAGTCGAATTAACAAGCTTTTACTGTACTAGTCTGCATCTAACCTTCCTGTAAAGGTGGCTTTACTGCAGTGGAGGGGTGCTGTACCGTGAATACATCTTTTCATGGAAAATCCGCACGGCCGCGAAGCCCCACTTCAAGGTTAAATGAACATATTACCCTCACATCGATTCATAATTTTTTAAGTTTAAAAGCTTGTTATACCGGCTTATACGCTCTTAAGTATAGTAAATATAAAACATAACATATTTTACAGGTTATCACTTGCATTCTACCGAAAGTCAAGTCCTGCTACTATTCAAAGTTGCTTCAACCTCCTTTGAAGCAAAAAAAATTACACTTGCGCATGCCTTGTTTAATTTAAAAAAAGATATTGTGCAGGTTAGTTGGGTCATGAGAAATATGCTCATTTTTTTATAACATGCTATATATATTTAATTTGAATTCAATTCGAAATTATTCTACCAAATCACTATTTGCTTCGAATTCGCTTCAAACCTAAAATTTACTATTTGCACAAGCCTACTACAATGTGTATCTAGATCTATGTAAAGGAGTGTTTTTGCATTCCACCCTTAATGTAATGTGCATGGCAGAAAGGTAGTACTAGTACGGCAAGTCTGAAGGCAATAAAAGGCATTCAGTGCAGTGCAGACACCATCTTTTTCTTTGTATTAAGGGAACTAGGTAGTGAAGGGGGTCTATATGGACACTGTTTCAGCTTATTCCTTGGCTACATAAGAAAGGTGGGCAGCTGTCAGATATTCAAAATCATGGCATGAGATATTGGAGGTGCTTCCAAGAAAAGCCAATTCGGCATGCAAGCGCACCAGGCAACAGACATGGGACTTCTCCAATAGCGTAGGTAGAGTTTGCCATATTTTTCCTCCTATATCTTGCCATCGCTGTGACACTGCGGCATGTGTGCACACCAGATTAGCGAGAAAGAAGAGTAGCCGTTTTACTCGCAGAGGGTGATGGCCGTAGTCGGTGAATGAACTGCAAAACTATGTAAGAGCAAGAATTGAGGGGCTTATTTGAGCTTTGCAAGATATCCTGCCCTGCTCCATGAGTGAACTTGCCACCCAATCACGTACGACGAGGAGCTCGCTGGACCCTCTTGCCTATGCAACCGACACCTTTCTGCTTAGAGGCCATGTTCAGGCAGTTCAGGCAGTTTATTGGCCAAGGAAAGTAAACCTCAGAAACTTATCTTGGTAGCTTAGTGGCAATGGTGCTGTGCTGCTAAGCGTGGGAGCACGATTTTGATTCATGAGCACAATTGCTGCATTTTGAAGAGGGGGCCAAATGCATAAACACAAACACTTGTGTTCTTAGATGTAGGTGCACTCTAGTACCTCAAGTGGTCAAAGTTAATCCAGGGTGCTCCATTGCA
Organism: Rhipicephalus sanguineus; assembly: GCF_013339695.2. NCBI lineage: Eukaryota > Metazoa > Arthropoda > Arachnida > Ixodida > Ixodidae > Rhipicephalus > Rhipicephalus sanguineus. The sequence goes on along the minus strand of NC_051178.1, from coordinate 149,774,561 downwards.
GCGTGCCTTTATAGTCTTGTGCTTTTGGCATGAAACACCCTAGAGTATAAGTTTTTTAAGTTCTAGGTTGATATGTGCTTGCTTCAAGAACTGGGTGTGGTTGATATACATGTAAAATGATTTGTGAGCGTCTGTGCCTGGCTACCTAGTTTTTCTTTTTATGTGCTGTCTGCACACGAAGCGAACCCCATAATGCAGGTTATCAAACAGGCCCTTGACACTGAGCTTTATTAGGTGCCATGATAAAATGAAGGAAGATGATGAAAATGTATGTGCGTGTGACCGTGAAAATAAGACATTCCCCCCAGTGCAGTGCATAGTGAGACATGGCCTGAGCACTGGTGTACAGTAGCACTCGTGGATGTGTGTGAGTGAAGAAAACTGGAGACAGGAAAGGTGGGAAGCACCAAGTTCAGCTTTTGCACAGCCCGCATTTGTCTTTTCCACTGAGTCAAGGAATGCTTTTAACTACTTTTGCTCGCTTTCTGAAGTCTCCTGCTGTGTGCTTGCCTCTGCTGTTGGGGATGTTTTTCCAGCTTCATGCCTTGTTTCTGTAAAGAGGAATCAGTGTCAAGTCAGTTTGCACAGTCTTCTTGTTAGGTGTTCAGAGAGTGCTTCTCCAAACTTAACATTCAAGCTAAAGTCGGCTACTGAGCTGGAGTTCAAGCCTGAGTCATATTCTAAAATAGTGAGTTACAAGTTGTAAATGAATTTCAAGTTCCATTGGAGCACTAATGCCATGTGCCTCATCGTTGACAGCTTTAAGCAACTGCTAAACTAAATTAGGCTGAGGAAGGGTTGCCCACGTCGGGGTGAATGAGTCTGCTGATAATTTCACTTAATTAAGCTGAGCAGAATTGTGGCTTTTTATTATCCTTTGGAAAAGCTCGGTGCAGACTTCTCACATGCTGCAAAACTCTTCGGTGATAAACATACAATTCCATGTGTAGTCGGATTGTACAAGTACGGTCGAACCAGGCCATATTGAACTCGGGTAAATTGAATTATCCTCTATATCGAACTATTTCTGAACACGACAATGTTTTAACGTGATTGCATAGGAAAATCTACGGGTACATTTGAACAAAAATAGCCGGAACACTTAATTTAAATCATCGAACACCCAACAGTGCGAAGTGCCCCAAGAAGTTGGCTTTCCATCACAGATTTTTTGCTTTTCCTTGGGCTTTTCCGCATGCATTTGCAAGAGCGAGTGATTTGATTAGAAGGGCACTGTGCAGAGCGAGTAGAAGCCACTGCTTGCCATCACGTGCTTTCCACCATGATTCCTCGTCATTGCGCCGCCGGCCCGTCGTGCGAGGTTGCCTGCTGTTCTCCACAAAGCTGGCGATAATCAGTACAGTCGAACGTGGGCGAAAGAGGCCTTACGTCGCCGCTTCATACAACATCCAAAGAAGCACGATATTCTAAAACATGGCCGGCATTAGGGAAGGAAGACTAGATGTTTAAAGGGACACTAATGAGCAAAACGATTTTTCTTATATTAATAAAGTGCTCTTTCACGATACCAAAAACACCACGCTTGCTGCGAGAAGACGCTTAGTAAGCGAGAAAACGCGCAAAAACAAAATGTGGGTGGCGACGCCACCTTGAAGTTTTCGCACCATTCGGTGTGACGTCACATGTTTTGACGGCGCCTACTAGGGACTACGTAGTTCCTAATTGGTAAAAATGAAGTACATTGTCCTCTGAGGGGGCCATAGACTTAACATACCAAGTTCGGGGTAATTTTGTTGAGCCAATGGCGCCAAAATACAATAATACACTTTGAAATCCGTGACGTCACGCGGGGAGATTTCGGCGCGAAATTTAAAAATGAAACTTTGAACTTCATTTTCTCCTCTATGAATAAACCTATGATGGCGAAATTAACGACATTAGAGTTCTCAGAGCACAATTTATCGATCTAAACCGATTCATTGTTTCTCTTTAGTGTCCCTTTAATGCCTGACAAGTACACACAACTGCATATGAAAATTGTGAATTGCTATTTACATCAATACCGTATTTTCTCGCGTATACCCCCCCCCCCCCCCTTGCATATAACCCCGCATCCCACTCTACAAACCGCGGAAACATACAAAATTAAATAAAAAAAACGTATTGCGAGAAGGCGCATTTCCTTACATTATCGTGAGCAGTGCCGCGAAGCCAACTTGCGCACCGAAATTCGCATCGAAAATGCAATCAAAAGTTTTATATCGAATTTTCAGATATCTCGAACTAATCCCCGTTTTTCTTTTTTTTTTTTTGCGATTGATATATGCATGTTCGACTTAGAATGTTTGGAAGAGATTCCATCAGGTTCTAATACATAACGCAATTCACAGTAGCCACCACTCCTATACGTCACTTCGTATGAACCCGCTTGCCGGGTCCTCTGATTTCTAATCGTAAAGCGCATGCAAGTGTTTCAACTACCAGATGATCCCTTCACACGACCCGCAATGGCATGGCTGTTGGAACCTGTTGGAATTTCCTCGTTAACAGGGGCGCCCGTACTTGGGAACGGCTTTGCACGTTTGCGACGGCCTTACCTCCGTTTTCGATGTAGGCTGCTCGCTCGTATCCTCGTGAGAGGCCTCCTGGACATCAGAGGCAGTGGTGGCCGACGGGTGGGCCTTGTGCTTTCGCCGCGCCTCCTTGGGTCCTTTAGCGGGACAGCGGCGCTCGCAGTCGCCGCCCTCCTCGACGCTGCAGGGGCGGTCGGCGTCGCATTCGCGTCCGTCTCCGGTGCACCTCCCGCGCGGCGGACAGGAACGGCCGTCGTCGCACTGGTCGCCCTCGTGGCACCGTCGGCCCGCGACGACCGGCTGCGCGCTGCGCTGACTCGCCTCTTCGCCGGCCTTCTCACCGCGCTCCTCCGAGTCCTCGTCCTCGGAAGGCTGCCGCTTCTTCGCCTTGGCCGGTCGCTTGGCATGCTGGTGGTTTTGCTGGTTGCGTAGGCGTTTCTGGTGCCTCAGCTTGTGCTGCTTCGGCCCGCTCCGCCGACGCTTACGAGGCGGAGGCGGGTATGGTGGCTGCGGTGGCTGCGGTGGATACGGTGGCTGCGGTGGCCCCGGCAAACCACCACCTGGCGGCGGTGCTGCCTCCTCCCGGCGCGCACGGGGTGTTGGGCGTGCATGGTGTAACGGTGTTTGGGCAGAACGGCGTCGCAGGGCAATGTGTCGGGTCCGGGCACTGCGCGCACGGTTCACGCAATCTTTGTGATCAAAAGCACGCCAAAAGCAAACGACTAACTATAAATGGTGCTCCCCTATTTGAGAACCGTCACGACGCGTCAGCACATATTTGGCCTTGGAAAAAGTACGTTATTCCGGAACTATAGGACACGCTCGAAACGAGAGTGACGTAGGTACTAGTCGAAACTGTAGTTGCATCAAAAGAGTGTAGCGAGTTCGGGATGTGATTCAACACGAGATTGAAACACTGTCTGACGTAACAGAGCGGCTGCGTTGCCTGCGCGCCGGGTGCGGTCAGCTTTGATGTCGCATCTGAAATTCGACTACGGATAGACACATCCTATGCTATCGTGGCTTAGCTGACACAAGAGAACTAGGGGTGGGGTTCCTTATTCATAAAAATATAGCTGGCAATATAGAGGAATACTATAGGATTAATGAGAGGGTGACATATATCGTAATTAAGTTTAATAAGAGGTACAAGATGAAGGTGGTACAGGCCTACGCGCCTACATCCAGCCATGATGATCAGCTGGTTGAACGCTTCTACGAAGACGTAGAATCAGCAATGAGTAAGGTAAAGACACAGTATACTGTACTGATGGGCGACTTTAATGCAAAGGTAGGCAAGAAGCAGGCTGGAGATCATGCAGTTGGGGAATGTGGCATCGGCTCTAGAAACGCCAGAGGGGAGTTACTAGTAGAGTTTGCAGAACGCAATAATTTACGCATCTTGAATACCTTCTACAGAAAACGGGCTACTCGTAAGTGGACGTGGAGGAGTCCTAATGGCGAAACTAAAAATGAAATAGACTTCATAATGTGCGGCCACCCGGGCATTGTACAGGATGTGGAAGTAGTTATCAATATCCGATGCAGTGACCATAGAATGGTAAGATCTAGAATTCAACTTGACGTGAGGAAGGAACGGCAGAAACTGATACGCAAGAAGCCAATTAATGAACTAGCTCTGAGAGGGAAAGTTCAGGAATTCAGCGTTTCACTTCAGAATAGGTACGCGGCTTTAACCGAGGAAACCCACCTTAGCGTAGACGCAATAAATGATAATCTGACTAGTATCATCAAGGAGTGTGCAGTGGAAGTCGGGGGTACAGTCGTTAGACAGGACACTGGTAAGCTATCCCAAGAGATGAAAAACCTCATTAAGAAACGTCAAGCTATGAAAGCCTCAAATGCAACATACAAAATAGAGCTGGCGGAGCTTTCGAAGTTAATCAACAGGCGTAAAGTAGCCGACATAAGAAAGTATAATATGGAGAGAATTGAGCATGCTCTAAAGAACGGAAGAAGCCTCAAAGCTATGAAGACAAAACTGTGCATAGGAAAAAATCAGATGTATGCATTAAGGGACAAGGAAGGCAAGGTCACAAACAATATGGATAGAATACTTGAGGTAGCGGAAGAGTTCTACAGAGATCTGTACAGCAGCCGAGGCATTCAGGATGATAACCTAAGAAGAAGTAATAGCGCAGAGGAATCTGACATCCCACCAGTATTGACAGGAGAAGTAAAGAAAGCCCTAAAGGGAATGCAAAGAGGCAAAGCAGCTGGTGAGGATCAGGTAACATCAGACCTGTTGAAAGACGGTGGAGAGATTATGTTAGAGAAACTGGCCACCCTGTATACGAAGTGCCTCTCGACGGGGAGGATACCAGAATCTTGGAAGAATGCCAACATCATCTTGATCCATAAGAAAGGGGACGTCAAGTACCTGAAAAATTACAGGCCCATAAGCTTACTCTCCGTTGTCTACAAGCTATTTACAAAAGTAATTGCTAACAGAATTAATACGACATTAGAGTTCAATCAACCAAGGGACCAGGCAGGATTTCGTACAGGATTCTCAACAATAGACCATATTCATACTATCAATCAGGTGATAGAGAAATGCGCGGAATACAACCAACCCCTATACATAGCCTTCATAGATTACGAGAAGGCATTTGATTCGGTGGAGACATCAGCAGTCATGCAGGCACTGCGGAATCAAGGCATCGACGAAGCCTATATAAACATAATGGAAGAAATCTACAGCGGATCCACAGCCACGATAGTCCTCCATAAAGAAAGCGACAAAATCCCAATAAAGAAGGGCGTACGGCAGGGAGACACGATCTCTCAAATGCCATTCAACGCGTGTTTACAGGAGGTTTTCAGGGCCCTAAATTGGGAAGAATTAGGGATAAGAGTTAATGGAGAGTATCTCAGTAACCTGCGATTCGCTGATGACATTGCATTGATGAGTAACGCGGGAGACGAATTACGGCTCATGGTTACTGAACTGGATACGGAAAGTAGAAGAGTAGGTCTGAAAATTAATATGCATAAAACTAAAGTAATGTGCAACAATCTTGGCAGAGAACAGCGCTTCGCGATAGGTAGCGAGACACTGGAAGTTGTGAAGGAGTGCGTCTACTTAGGACAGGTAGTAGCCGCGGAGCCGAACCATGCGAGTGAAATAACTGGAAGAATAAGGATGGGATGGGGCTCATTCGGCAAGCATTATCAAATCATGAATGGTAGTCTACCACTATCCCTCAAGAGGAAGGTATATAACAGCTGCATCTTACCAGTACTTACCTACGGAGCAGAAACCTGGAGACTTACAAAGAGGGTTCAACTTAAATTGAGGACAACGCAACGAGCGATGGAAAGGAAAATGATAGGCGTAACCTTAACAGACAGCAAGGGAGCAGAGTGGGTCAGGGAACAAACGGGGGTTAAGGATATCCACGGCCGGTCTGGAGGCGCGCGCTCGGTCGCTGTGCCACCAGTGGCCAAAGTTTGCCGTTCTACACACAAACACCCCCCGAAAAAAATTCCTGGGTACGGCCCTGCTGTCCCCACACGCACCTGTACTTCCTTCGCCGCTTCCTACAACCGGAAGAAGTAATTAGCACAAGAAATTGGCTTTGCACAGTTGGTTTACAATACGGCGCGCAAGCGGCGCAACGCGCTTTGGGGGGTTAAAGCCCCTTGATGTTGGAAAGTAGCGACGCTCCTTTATCCACGCCGGCTCATCCTCGCCGCGCCGTCAACCTCCTCTTTTTTCACCCTCTCTTTCGCGGAGCCGGCGCATCCGCAACGTTGAATGGCTGCGACTAAGCTGCGACGCGCGATAGCTCCCAGTCAGGTGACCCTGACGTCACGAGAAGCGAGCGCAAGCAAACTTCGCGCGCCTTCAGCTGCTCACGCCCGCCATGAACCCTCCAGGCGTCAACCCTCCAGGCGTGTGTGTACGGGTGTGTGCAGGTGTATGCGTGTTTGTATGTGCGCATATGTGCGCCTGCGTTTGTATGTGCGTGTGCGCACGTGTTAACGTGTGAGTGCATGTGCGTGCGTTTGTGTATTCGCGGTGTTTTGTGCGTGTACGCACGTATGTGTATGCGTGCGCCTGCGCGTGCGTGTCTGATACTCTGTATCACTTGTGCGTGCGCGTGCGTTTTCTGTATCGCTGTGTATGTGCGTGTGTGTCTGTATCGCGTGTGTATGTATGGCCTGCGTCTCAGTATAGCGTGTGTATTTATGCGCGTGCGTGTCTGCATCGCGTGTGTATGTGTGTGCGTGCGTGTCTGCATAGCGTGTGTATGTGTGTGCGTGCGTGTCTGCATTGCGTGTGTGTGTATGTGCGTGCGTGTCTGTATCGCGTGTGTATGTATGTATGTGCGTGCGTGCGGGTCTGTCTCGCGTGTGGATGTATGTATGAACGTGCGTGTCTGTATCGCGTGTGTATGTATGTATGAGCGTGCGTGTCTGTATCGCGTGTGTATGTATGTATGAGCGTGCGTGTCTGTATCGCGTGTGTATGTATGCATGAGCCTGCGTGTCTGTATCGCGTGTGTATGTATGTATGAGCGTGCGTGTCTGTATCGCGTGTGTATATTTGCGTGCGTGTCTGTATCGCGTGTGTATGTAGGTAAGAGCGTGCGTGCCTGTATCGCGGTGTGTGTAGGTATGAGCGTGCGTGCCTGTATCGCGTGTGTATGTATGTGCGTGCGTGTCTGTATCGCGTGTGTATGTATGTGCGTGCGTGTCTGCATTGCGTGTGTGTGTATGTGCGTGCGTGTCTGTATCGCGTGTGTATGTATGTATGTGCGTGCGTGCGGGTCTGTATCGCGTGTGGATGTATGTATGAACGTGCGTGTCTGTATCGCGTGTGTATGTATGTATGAGCGTGCGTGTCTGTATCGCGTGTGTATGTATGTATGAGCGTGCGTGTCTGTATCGCGTGTGTATGTATGTATGAGCCTGCGTGTCTGTATCGCGTGTGTATGTATGTATGAGCGTGCGTGTCTGTATCGCGTGTGTATATTTGCGTGCGTGTCTGTATCGCGTGTGTATGTAGGTAAGAGCGTGCGTGCCTGTATCGCGTGTGTGTAGGTATGAGCGTGCGTGCCTGTATCGCGTGTGTATGTATGTGCGTGCGTGTCTGTATCGCGTGTGTATGTATGTGCGTGCGTGTCTGTATCACGTGTGTATGTATGTGCGTGCGCGCCTATATCGCGTGTGTATATATGTATGAGGGTGCGTGTCTGTATCGCGTGTGTATGTATGTATGAGCGTGCGTGTCTGTATCGCGTGTGTATGTATGTATGAGCCTGCGTGTCTGTATCGCGTGTGTATGTATGTATGAGCGTGCGTGTCTGTATCGCGTGTGTATATTTGCGTGCGTGTCTGTATCGCGTGTGTATGTAGGTAAGAGCGTGCGTGCCTGTATCGCGTGTGTGTAGGTATGAGCGTGCGTGCCTGTATCGCGTGTGTATGTATGTGCGTGCGTGTCTGTATCGCGTGTGTATGTATGTGCGTGCGTGTCTGTATCACGTGTGTATGTATGTGCGTGCGCGCCTATATCGCGTGTGTATATATGTATGAGGGTGCGTGTCTGTATCGCGTGTGTATGTATGTATGAGCGTGCGTGTCTGTATCGCGTGTGTATGTATGTATGTGCGTGTCTGTATCGCGTCTATATGCGCGTGTATATGTATGTATGTGCGTGCATGTCTATATCACGTGTGTATGCGCATGTGTATGTAAGTGCGTGCGTGTCTGTTCGCATGTCCACGCACGTGTGTCTATAACACGTGTGTACGCGCGTGTGTATGTATGTGCGTATCTATATTGCATGTGTATGAGCGTGCCTGCCTGTATCCCGTGCGTATGATCGTGTGTATCTATGTGTGTGCGTGTCTGTATCGCGTGTGTATGCATGTCCGTGTGTGTACGTATGTGCGTGTCTTTATCACGTGTGTATAGGCGTGTGTGTGTGCCTGCGTGCATGCATCGTGTGCGTGCGTGCGTGTCTGACAGCGGCATTGACACATAACGGCTTCCGGCTCACTCATTTGGCCCAATTTAAGTAAACCACCACATTCCTTCTTGGGTGCCTTCTTTTAGCTCATCAAGACCACAATTATGAAAAAAATTCTCGCCTATACTTTATGCTGGTTACATTATATGCGTTAATACACCGTGTTAAGGACAGCCCAGGCGGCGACGAGAAGGTAAACCGCTCAGCCGCCAGTTGATATACTCATTTTTTTTTCGAAGCGCTTATTTGTATATACCGAAGCGTCTTTAAAAATATATTTGTCACTTTGTTCTATCGGAAGCCCACTTTCGTCATGACTATTGCTTAAGAAACAGGTTCTCATTTGACGCTTCAAGGAGCCGATTAAACAAGCGCGCGCAGTGATTTTAATGCGGCTGCGGCGAGCCAGTGGAGGGTTCAGCGTGCCGTGCGCAGTGCGCCGGCCAGGGGAGGGGAGAAATCCGAGGAGAATTGAGGAGGAAAACGCGCGCGCGGAGGAGAGTGTCGCTACTTTCAAGATCAAGGGGCTTTATGGGGGGTTGGCTCGCGACGCCCTCACGCGGAGCGCGCCGTCGTGAGTGTATATAAAAAGTTCCATTGTACTCCCGACAGCTGCTCAGGCCGTAAGGAAGGGAGCGAGCGCGCGCCTCCAGACCGGCCGTGGGATATCATAGTTGAAATCGAGAAGAAGAGATGGATATGGGCCGGGCACGTAGCACGTCGGCAGGATAACCGGTGGTCACTAAGGGTAACTGACTGGATTCCAAGAGATGGCAAACGCGTGAGGGGGAGACAGGTGGGTAGATGAGATTAACAAGTTTGTAGGTAAACGTGGCAGCAGAAAGCACAGGACCGGGTTGACTGGCGGAACATGGGAGAGGCCTTGCCCTGCAGTGGGCGTAGACAGGCTGATGATGATTACACTAATTCTGTTCAGTGTACTTTCAGACTACTGTGAACGAGTCAGAAAACGTCGATTTATCAACGCAGGGATTAAAATGTGCCGCATAAGGGAATGCGAAAAAACCTGTCTAAACCTTAAGTACTTACGACGCGCTTACACAGCAGCTGCTGAAAACTTGGATCTAATCAAGTGTTGCCTGTAACGATCACTTCATTTTTTTAAATGACATCACAAGTCGTTCGCCATATGCTTTAAAACTCCGAACAACGGAACTTAACCAACGGAGCAGGCTTCGCAACCGAACACGCGCAGCTCGCTGTATACATACATTGCGCTACAAAGCGGACGCGGAAGCCGAGGCCTAAACGCTGCAGTCAGTGGTCGAAAACGGGCAGGCAAGTCATATGAGTGTATCAAGGCCAGAAAAAAATGTCATGATAAGAAGTTCTCGCCATACATGCAGGCGTAAATACATGCTAGCAGATGACACCAGGAGTTATCGAGACTAAGCGTGCTCTTGACGGCAACTCCGCCCGACTTCGCGAAGCACTTGGCTTGAACATTCAGTGGAAATTGTTTTATGAACTTGCCCACAAATCTTTCAATAACTCGAGCAGGACAGACCGGCTGATAGCGTCGAGCAGCCTTCACGTAGCGAGCGCACGCGCTAGTCCCCGCGATGACGTCACTCGCGAGAGGGCGCCACTCAGTGCTTAAAGTTAGTCACTGGAAAAATTAAAGTTAGTGACTCTACTTAAAGTCAAGGGGGGCCTGGGGGGACCCGGCCCCCCTTCCATTTCTTGAGGGGCTGTATGTGTGTATGTATGTAGGTCGCCGCCCTCTGAGGGCCCCCCCTCCAATAAAGGGAGACTTTAAGCCCTGGCGCCACTCAAATATTTCGGGGCAAACCCTTCCCACTGCCGGCGACCGCCATTTTGCCATGGCGTGTGTGACGTCATCTGCCGCATGCAGCGGAGCCGTCGTCTCCTACCAAAGTTTCAGCCGCTGCAAATCGGTGACTTTCAATGCCTAGCTGAAAAATAAAGCTGAAATAGCTCAATTTCACGCGCAGCTGACCACGGAACAAAATCGTTCGCCGGAATTCAGACGCTCGCACTGCAAGCAGCTTGCACCATCACTGGAGTTATCTTGACAGTGGAGCTACCATAGTGGAGCGAAGGCTACGGAGGCGGGGCTTCTTCACATTCGTGTTGCTCCGCACGTAGTTCTAAAGTTTCTAGATTTTTCTCTAGGGACTTAACGTAGTACGGCAGCTTGCGGCTGATTTCGGTTTTGCTCGCTCGCATCGTTCACGCGTTTACAAAAACATATACACAAAAACCCGCATTTCCCCGAAGGGGAGTATGAGGAAGTGCGAAGCACGGGGTGATGCTATGAGGGGGCGCGCGCGACTAAACTGCAGAGCCGAGCGAAGGAGACGGCAGCGAGAGAGCACGCGCCAGCCGACCCACGGAGGGTCTGGCCGTTTTTAAGTGCAAAGCACTTTTACTGATGATGATTATCTGTCTTCCGAACTCGTTCCAAAGAACCCGCAACGCGTTCAACTTGGGCTGTGTTCCAATTCTGGACAGCATCGTAGACAGTCTATGCTGACAGCTTAGAAGACAGCATCGAGGTCATGTTGTCCGACAAATGGAACGCGTCTAGAAGACGTCTACGCGACGTGATGCCACCTAGCGCCGAGAAGAGAAAGCTAAGAAAACAAACGTAAATGTTCTTTCTTTAGCCTCTTTCGTGTTCAAACCTATGAAAAAATTAACGTAGCTTACATTGAGCGCCTGGAAAAGCGCCTACTGGTGTACAGACGACCATACCGGCGAGATCCGAGCTACGCGAGCATTGCGCTGAGTCGCCATCTTGTTTGGACAGCAAAGTAGCCTGCATCGTTTTTGTCTTCCTCGAAGCTGTCTATTTTGCCAGCTACGTGAGAATTGGAATGGGACTTAAGATGGCCGCTGTCCACTTAGCTGTCTATTTAGCCGTCTACGGTGAGTATTGGAACACACCCTTGTTGGCGGCGTTGCGCACGCCCGAGATGGGGCTCAGGTTGTTGTCGAACCACAGTCGATCGCACACCGCGCAGCTATATCCGAAGCTGCGGTCCAGGAAGTCTCGCTTGAAGCGCGCGTCCGATCGGCCTCGGGGTGCTCGGCTCGTTTCGCACGCTTTCGTTCGGCGTCTCGCCGCCGGCCTTCATCACCACAGGCAATGCGCGGGGCGCGCGCAGCCACGGAGCGGAGGGCGGAGCGCGCGCAGTCACGTGGGGCGTGACGTCGCTGCGCCGTTGCTACTGACGCTCCTCCTCCTCTCCGCTCTCCGCGGCGTTGCTATGGGACGGCGGATTCAGGGTCGCTTATAAAGTGCATTCGCACTTAAAATGTGAATGGGGTGACATTTTGATTGTTCAGTGTACATTTTCGTGTCATATTACGAGTTTATTTTTCTTGGAGAACTAAACAGCGCGTTTGCGGCCGCACACTGACCCACTATATCCCACTACGTCATGGACGCCATGTTTGCTTTGGAAAACGGGCGTGCTGAAAAGGTGGTGCTGTCTAAGAAATGGAAAGAAAAGGAAATCATTCTTGCAAAGCGAACAATAACTGTATTTTATTTACGACTTTCCGCAACTGTTTGAGTCTCATGATAAATAAAGCAGCATTTATTTCAGCAAGGCAAATGAGAAAATTATCAGTTAACCTAAAGGGGTGGTCCCATCCAAGGAGGTTTAAATAACACTTGCTGGAGTGGAGGCCGCCTATACTTACCAATGGGCCGCAGTGAAGCCGCGCCGCGCGCGCAGCGGCCATCTTGCCATAGGCAAGAAACGGGAGCCAAAGCGCGCCCGCCGCGCTGACCGCGTCTTTCCGCCGTGGTTTTTAATGGTTATAATGGCGAACATTAAGGGAGAAGTTGTCAAGAATAAGAAGCGAAATCGCAGATAAGAATGCGGTCAGTTTTATTCTGTTTCTTTTGGCGTTTTCCTTGCAAGCATGCACACCGAACGGCCTGTATCACTGTTTTTTTTTTTATAATTATCCTCGTAAGAGCAGACCTCACTTCTCGGCATTCATTTTCCTGTTTATTTCGTTCGTAATGTGTTGGAGTCTTATGCATATATGGAGTTCGGGCACTTTCTTTGAGCGGAATATAAATGTGGGTCCAAAGCACCACACCGATATGCTCATCAAGAAGGATATATATTCGTGGCTTGAAAGCCATCTCTTTTCTCAAGACAAGCTCAAAATCTTCAAAAAGAATAGTTTTGGCTTTGCATGGACGTGCTTCAAGGGCATTCAGCTTGCAGTCGACACTATTTCAATAGATACAGCTTTTTCGATACTATTTCGTAGGCTCGGCCGCTCTCTCTTACCCTGTCAATGAATCAATTAAAAAACGCCCAAGTAACATAAGTCATAAGTTTAAGCAACGAGCATAGTCTGTCATCATGTATTCCAGTCCCAAAGTCCGCATATCTAACCGTTTAGTCGCCCACAATGTCAACATATTTTCTCATTTGTCATCAACAATCAAAGTACAGTATATAGTTTTTGTACGGCATTGGGCTAGCTTTTTCGAGACAGTGACTCATCTGTGAAGCCAGCATTTCCTTTGATGGAATTCTGTACACCGTTCTCGTATAGAGCGCGCTCTGCTGACAGTGCGCGATTAAACTTCGTGCGTACACACTCGGAAGCTGATGGAGAATAGAAGTGCAGCGTTAACGCAAACGCCCGCAGCTCGGATGGAATACGTGCCTTTCTGGTCTTTCGTGCCCTAGGGGTTGCTGTAT